>NC_142048.1:26435766-26751600 GCF_982192425.1 Myodes glareolus | reverse complement strand
CCCCCTCCATCAACATCTAGAAACCCCTCCCCCTCCATCAACATCTAGAAACCCCTCCCCCTCCATCAACATCTAAAGACGCCTCCCCCTCCCACTCTTTCACCAAGTCATGAGACACTGTTCCCCTGCAGGTGACATCACACACAAGACCAGCAAGATGGGTGCCTTTAAAATATGACCAGGTAAGAATGGTTAAAAATCGAGGCTGGGTGTGGTGGTAAATACCTTTAATCCCAGCACTCTGGAGGCAAAGGCAAGTGGATCCTTAAGTTCCCAGTCAGTCTGGTCTACACAGTGAGTTCCACAATAGCCAGGACTACACAGAAAAACCCTGTCTCCGAAAAAATAAAAGGGGGGGGAGGAAGGAAGGAAGGAAGGAAGGAAGGAAGGAAGGAAGGAAGGAAGGAAGGAAGGAAGGAAAGAAGGAAGGAAGAAAGAAAGAAAGAAAGAAAGAAAAGAAAACATACTTTACTACAAAGAGAAAGCATGTTCAAGGGTACTATAAAGATAAGACACTAATCATCTAAGGGAGTGGCAATCTTTGAAATTAGAATCTATAAAATAGTACCATAGAAATGAACAGAATTGCCAAATTCACATATTAAAAGCCCCCCAACTATTACTCAGTGAACTTCTAAGAGGCTGAAACAGTCAAGGCAGGAAACAGTCAAGCCTCACCTTCACAAAGATGCTGGTCGGTATAAAACGCCTGAGCAGCTGGTTGGTGAAGCTGGGAAATCTAAGCAAGTTGATGTTGAGCGATGGTAGCTGCTGGTACCCCGCCATCAGAGGGTAGAAATTATACAGCATTTCCTGTTTGGTGCCAGGCAGAATACGTAATCGAATCTAGTCGCAGAAAGCCAGAGAGAAACAGTCACACAGTTTGTTCTATGAATAGGCATGTACTTACATGGTTACCCTCAATTATTTATGACGGACAAATCCTTCTGGTGACGCATCATGCTCTCTTCTAGCCCATCTTCTAAGACGTACGGCTGAGTAAGTAGAACAGGACGACAGGCAGACAGGAGATGTACTGTGGTGCACAGTGTACGACACGGTGTACGACACAGTGTAGGACACGGTGTACGACACAGTGTCGGACACAGCGTATGACACAGTGTAGGACACAGTGTACAATACAGTATACAACAGTGTACGACACAGTGTACAATACAGTGTAGGACACAGTGTAGGACACGGTGTACGATACAGTGTAGGACACAGTGTACGACACGGTGTAGGACACAGTGTACGACACAGTGTAGGACACAGTGTACAATACAGTGTATGACACACATAGTGTACGATACAGGCGTCACTGCTTGGTGTCTACCACGGCCTGAAGGGCAACTTCTGCATGCTATCATTTTGTATCTTAGACCAGTAATACCTTAATCCTCAAAAAGTATTATAAAAAAGTATCTCTTTATAGTATTTTTCAACAAAATAAAAATTATTTGGTTTTGGTTATTTTCTTTTTGGGATTTTACACTGTATGTTAAGGTGAACAGCTTGGGGGAGTGTTGAAAATTTTGCTAATACTTGATAGGCCAGCAAGATAGCTTAGTAGGTAAAGGCACTTGCTGCCAAGTCTGTGTCCAATCTCCAGGTCCCACATGATGGAAGGAGAGAACCGACTCCTCTGACCTCCACAGGCACACCCTGATGCCTAGACACACAATAAATACATAAGTATAACAAAAAATGTTTTTTTTTTACTTTAGAAAAACATTTCATATATAAACTTATGAAGTTTTGGTACTTTATCTTTCCTATTTGTAAGTCAGTACCTGGAAACAGCTGGTTCATGTGCAAATGAGAAGCAAGTGTGCATGTGCACACAATGTGCCAGAGGCCACAGCACAGGCCTCTGTGCACAAAAGCTAAGATATGTAATATTTTATGCCATAAATTTATAATGGTGCACAGCTGTATTGCTTAGTCCATATATAATTCTACTGTGTATTTTTTTTAAAGATTTATTTTTACTATGTATATACAGTGTTCTAGCCTGCATGTATGCCTGAACGCCAGAAGAGGGCACCAGATCTCATTATAGATGGTGAGCCACCATGTGGTTGTTGGGAATTGAACTCAGAATCTCTGGAAGAGCAGCCAGCAGCCAGTGCTCTTATCCTCTGAGCCATCTCTCCAGCCTTCTACTGTGTACTTAACAAACTCAGAATTCTGAATATGCAGAGCTAACTGGTTGATTTGTTCAGGGTAGACACTTGTGCATTAAGACACATTTGTTCCTATAATTGTTACTATCCCTTATTAATAAAAGGTGTTTACTGACAAATGTGGGGTGTCTGCTAACATCCTCATTCTTCTCTGGAACATGATTTTGACTGAGTGTTGAACTCATTCATTGCAAAAGCTAATAAACTTTTCCAATTGATTTGACTGAACAATGAAGAAAGATTGAATAGCAAAAATTGTTCCTGAACATAGCAAAGTAAATCCCATGCAAGATCAAAACCCGTACAGCTCTTCAGAAAGGCAGGGTTAACCTCAGGATGGCTGTGCTCCAGGCCTCAACCAAGACATGAGGCAGCTAAAAAGGAGGTTCACAGTTCCTAGAAATTCTAATGTGTTGCTATAATAAAGCCCAGGGATCAGCGAACTGTGCTTTATAAGGAGTCAGAGCCCATCTGTCTGATATAGAAGATGTGAAAAGGAAACCCACCTCTGCAGGAAGTTAAACTTAATCTTTAAAAAGGCCTAAAAATTTACTACTATCAAAACTCAAACCCCAGCTTCCAGTTTCTTGGTCACACTTCTGTGGTCACACAAGCAGCACCTGCAAAGGTGACCCGTACCTGTTTGAGACCTGAGAACATGAAGGCATCACTGGGCTCCACAGAAATTTCCACATCTTGAACCAAGTCAGTCTTATTCTGTAAGTGATACCTGACAGGTAACGACTCTCTGACACGTCCAAACGACGGCAAGTCTAGAGAGAGAGGCACAGTTCTCTCGGTTAGACAGAGCTCATTGCTCGTGGGCTCATACTGGGTGGACACAGCGTTATCAAGTTATGGCTTTGCTAGTTCGAGATCTTTTGTTTGGATGCTGATAGGACAGGCTGAGAAGGAAGGAAGTCTAAAAATGGCTGGCACAGAAAGAGTCTGGCTACTGAAGTGGAATTTACAAATAACCTTACAAATCTGCAAAGCTTCTCTCAAAACATCAATCACAGTTCCTACACTAAAAAAGCAAACATTCATTCAACATGCAGATGCTCTGTTTCCTGGAGTTCTGCAGACTAATTTTTACTGACATGTAAAACCAGAATGTTTCATGAATTTGTGATCAACCTTGCAGAGGCCATGCTAATGCCATCTGCACTGTTTCAGTCACATGCAGCTCTGCTTAGGCAAGCACTGCGGGAGGCAGCAAGGGAGGAGGCAAGCACTGTAAGCTATTTTTAAAATCATTATAGACATGATAGCGGCTGGTAAAGAAATGTTCTCTTGACAGAAGTATTCAACGAGGAGAGGAGAAACGAGCCAGGCACAGAACGGTGCACACCTGTAAGCCAAGCACGTGGACGGCAGAGGCGGAACAAACAGCAGGAGTCTGAGGCCAGCCTGGGCTGTACAGGGAGTCTGAGATTAGCCGGAACTACATGTCATCTTATCTTAAAAAGCCCAAGGAAGAGCAACAGAGGGAGGCGGGTTGGAAATCTGAAAGAAACTATGTGCCTGGACCATATGAGATCGGATGTTAAAGGTGAGGGGTTGGCTATGTGCCCATTAAAGGGAACATTAACTGTGAAGCATTCTAACAGAAATCTAGCCCTGAATCTGACCAGGTCAGATGACTGACAATTTACAGGGACAGAGAAATGGTTAAAAATGATATCATTCAATTTGTTAGTCTACCAATGACTTGGGTTCTTCAATAAAAAAACAGGAAGAGGGGGAGGGAAAGCTGGAAGGAGGAGAAGCGGTGGGGTGGGGGTGAAGAGAGAGGAAAGGAAGGTGGGTGACAGGACAGAGCCTACCGAGAGATTTAGATGGAGACTCAGATTTATCCATAAACTGCAATGTAAAGACCTTAACATAAGCTGAGGAACATTTAGCCAGCCAAAGTCTAAACATCAGAATCTGGTAAGTTTAAGAACATAGGCTGGGTATGGTGGCTCACGCCTTTCATCCCAGCACCCACCAGGCAGGGGTAAGGATCTTTGTGGGTTTGAACCAGCCTGGTCTACAGAGTAAGTGTAAGACCATCCAGGGCTACATAGGGAGACCCTGCCTCAACCACCCTCCTACACAAAGAATCCATCCAGGGCTGTATAGGGAGACCCTGCCTCAACCACCCTCCTACATAAAGAATCCATTGATCATTTCATTTAATGAAACAATTAGGTCCACAAAAAGCCATGTTTGCAACCATACTAAAGCACTTACGGATGAAATGATAGGTGAGATTTGTCTGACAATAATTGGGCAGGACCGTGGAGGGGTTCACATGTACAGCTTATAGATGTTAGACATTTTACACGGCACACTGTGAAAACACTAAGCTCTGAAAAGCCCCCTATCAAGTACCATCTGAAACCCTACCTGCGTTCACGTGGAGAGGGATGTTCTCAACGATCACGTGCGGCAGCGTGATGACAGTGCGGATGACAGGGATGCTGTCCATGCCTGAGGCCCTACGGCACAAAGTGCAGCACTGACTCACACTTCCAAAACATTCAACAACGACATACAGGAATCTGGAATCTGTTTTTACCAACCAGATTTAATAGAAAACCTACCCGTTTTCCAAGTTTTGTCCATAGGAGTTTTCTAAATGCAACTTTTGTTATGAATGTTTGGTAAGCAGAGAGTATAACCAGGGCGGCCATGCGTTCCCACCGGGAGCCAAGACAGGAGCTCTGCCTGGCTGTCAGGGAAGCACGCTGTGTCTGGAGCAGGAGTTTTTTCAGGGCAAAAGTACTGCAGATTTACACTGTGATACAGACCCCTCCTCTCTCGAGGGAGGCTGAGGTGGGCCCCAGACCACTTTCAAAGGGCAGGGTTAACTTATAGGAACACAGTAGAAACAAAGAATTCAAACACTCTACTATCAGTAAAAAGTACGGTAAGAACTCTAAGATTTACTGAGATAAAGTAATAAAACAAGACTATTCAAGGTTTCCTTTGTGTTAGGGCTTGGGTGGGAACTCCCCGGGAAATCTCCAAGATCCCCCTGCATGAAGGCGTAGGGCAGCTGACACGTGGGACCCACTACAGAGCAAGGCCAGCAAGGGGCAGGAACCAGGTGACCACCAGTGAGAAACTACCCTACAGAGACAGCAGCATGGAAGGAGAAGTGCCTTCCAGCTGGTGCTTAACTCCTACAACATAAACTAAGAACCAATGTGGCATATTCACAAGTAGTGGAAGGAAATGACAAGTTAGGTTGTTTTTTCAGGTATTCTACCTTGAAGTTCTAATATGGAATATATTGATACATATAACTCTTTGCATAGTGTAAAGGTGTCCTGAGAAGCCCAGGTTTCCGAGCTGCTAACAATGGCTTACAGTGCTGTCTCAGACCCTGGAGAGAATGTCTTCCAGGAGAGCTGCGGGAAGAGCTGGGGATGGGACCTGGAGGGCAGCGCCTGCTTAGCACATGCTAGGCCGCGAGCCCATCCCCAGCACTGCAAACAAGACCAGGAACAATCTCTGGACACTTTCTTGCTCTGTTTTGCATTTGATATAACATAAGAATAATGATATCAAAGAATTGTGTCTACTAAACATTGCTTTCAAAGCTTAAAGGCAACTTTAGCATTTTCTTCAATTTTTGTTTTACAGGTTTTAAAATGCTTCTATTTCAGTTCATCCTGGTAATCTGTGACATTTTAGAGACAGCTGTGACAGCAAACTTGTCCTACTCATTCTAAATGATTGTACAAAACACAAGATAACTCAGTGGGTAAAGGCACTTCTGCCAAACCTGAGATCTGAGTTCAGTCCCATGACCTACATGGTGGGACAGAGCTGACTCCTGCAAACTGTCCTCTGACCACTCATGGACAGCACACATACCATCCCCCAAACAAAACATTGTAAAATAGTCCCCTATAATTCCCATTGGGATTCCTTTCTCATTTTTAACTAACTGCATTTCATCTTAAAACTTAAACTATTAGAGCATACCAGGGGAGTAACGGACAAACAGCGCACAAACCTCTGGACCTCCCTATCAAAAGGGAATGCACTAATACACTTGGATTTTCTATGCTGCTTGCCTGTTTGCTCCCACCAGTCCCTCCAACCCCTGTCCTGATTTGGGAAGCCATTCCTGTGTCATGTATTTGTTTATACTTTTCCTATTAGATTGATTCTACTAAGCAACACATGGGATGTTTAAATATTTCCAACATTTTACAAGTGTAATTTGTTAGTGTTTGTGCCTGTAGCTTGCTCTCTTCACTTACATAGAGATACTAACATTTTTACTGGTTTACATACTTTCATTGTTTGAATATGTCACAGTCTGCCTGCTTCCATTTGATGGCTTGACGAATTAGGGTTTCTCTGGGTATTTTTTTTGGGGGGGGTAGATATTATAACCAATGCCACTCTGCATGTTCTTATCCATACATTTATGGTGTACAGTTTGGAATTGTTCTTTGGTCTGCAGGGCCACAGACATCTTCAACTTTGCAGAACACTGCCCAGGAGGCTTTAGAACCAACTAACTCATACTTGAATCTTCCACATTTGGCAATGTTCACCCTTCACTGCAAACTAAGAAATGGGAAGCATGACTCCATCTTTAGCTGACCACCCCCCAGTTACTGACCACTGTGTTCCTGCCACCTACTTTCCTCAGCTCAAACCTTTCTCCACTTTGATAGATGACCGGTCTGTCTCAGGATACCAGAGGTGAAGTTCTAAATGTGAATACTTAGCTTATCAGCTACACACACTACTAAACCTTACTGGTATTACACACTACTAACCCTGTCAGTTACACACCACTCACCCTGTCAGTTACACACCACTAACCCTGTCAGTTACACACCACTAACCCTGTCAGTTACACACCACTCACCCTGTCAGTTACACACCACTCACACTTATCATTTACATACACTGCAAAAACCTTCACCTATTTTGTTTAAATTTTATCTTTTCATTCTCTATGATTTCTTCCAATGACTCGGAAATTTTAATTTTAATATTTTTAGACTTATTTATTATAATTTATTATATAATTATTTAATATTTTAGACTTATTTATACGAGTGTATTGCCTGGATGTATGTATGTGTATCACATGTGTGCTTGATGTCATGAAAGTCAGAAGAGAGCATTGGATCTCTCAGTTATGAATAGTTATCAGCACTATGTGGGGCTGGGAACCAAACTCAGGTCTTCTCACAAAAGCAACAAGTGCTCTTAACTGCTGAGCCACTTCCTCTGGCCCCAGAAAATCTAATCTTAGACTTCTATTTTCTGTGCCTAAAGAAGCTGCTACTCCAAGGTCATAAAACAATTCTATTTAGTTATTTTTATTTTTTATTATGTATACAGTGTTCTGCCCACAGGCTGGAAGAGGGCACCACACCTCATTACAGATGGTTGTGAGCCACCATGTTGTTGCTGGGAATTGAACTCAGGACCTTTGGAAGAGCAGGCAATGCTCTTAACCTCTGAGCCATCTCTCCAGCCCCCGACAATTCTATTTTTTCTTTAAGTAAAAAGACTTTGCTTTTTAACAGATAGAATTTCAATACGCTTGGAATGAATATTTCCCTATAATACACAGCAAACAACTTGTTTTAAATGGATAATTATTTTCTCTATTTCCAAATTGCCTTGCCTTCCTCGGCTGACCTGCTGTGCTAGCTCTGTAAAAACCCATCCCATGTGTGTGGATCTACAGGCCTGTTCACCCATCTGCTCCACTGGGCAGAGACTCCTGGCCAGTCACCCCGTCTGAGAGCTTCCCAGTGAGGCTTAGAGCTCAGAAGACAGGAAGACCCTCGGCTCCTTTTAGCTTTTCACCTTTCCTAACATTTTAGAAATAAGTTACTACACAAATCACAACGAATCTGTAGAAGAACTTAAAAGACCAATTCATAAAAACATGTGTGTCTTTTCTATTTATTTAGCTGTTCGTTTATTTATTTATTTACGGTTTTGAGACAGGGTTTTTCTTTGTAGCTATGGCTGTCCTGAAACTCGTTCTGTAGGCTCTGCTGGCCTCAAACTCACAGAGGTCCACCTGCCTCTGCCTCCTGAGTGCTAGGATTAAAGACGTAGGTTACTCCAGCCCAGCCCAGCTGTTCTTTTAATACTTTACAGTTCTATTCTTTCCTATGTACAGAGAATGCTAATCTCCTACTAGACAAACTCCTAGTTTCTTAGAATTATGATTGCTGTGGAAATGATAAAACTTTTCAAAGGTTATTTTTATTTTATGTACCTGAGTTTTTGGTCTACATGTATGTAATATGTACTGTGTTCATGCCTGATGCCCAAGGAGACCAGAAGAGGACATTATATCCCCTGGAACTAGAGTTCTAGGCAGTTCTGCGTGGTAGGACTTGAGCCCAGGTCCGAGTGAAAAGTGCTCTTACCCACTGAGCCATCTCTCCAGCCCCAAATGACCCTTCCTCCAGGGCACTGCTAAGAGCCTTTTTCTGACCAATAGAAATACCACTGAGCGTTGTATACTAACATTATTACAGTAACCTTGCTTAATCCTTGATCCTTCGAACTTTCTCTGTAAAAAAACTATTTTGTATATGTTTAAGTGCATACATGGACATACATGTATATGGGCACGTGTGTGCCACAGCATGAGTGTAGAGGTCAGAGGACAACTTGTGGGAGTTAGTTCTCTCTTTCCACCATGTGGGTTCTGTGGATCAAACTCAGGCTGTCAGGCTTGGCGGTGAGCAGTTTTAGCTGCTGAACCATCTTGCTGGCAACCCCTCTTGGGTTTTTATGTAAACAATCTCACTAACTGCAAATGAGGACGTTTCACCTAGTGCTTTCTATGGCTCAGATTTAGTTTGACTAAAATCTTATTGGCATTTCAGTCAGGAATCTGACAAAAAAAGCTGGATTTATCTTCCTCATCATTGTAATTTAACATGGTAATCACATGTATGGTCGCAACTTCTACCCTGCACGTCAGCGTGATGAAGGGTGATGACAAACAGTAAAGACATCCGAGCACAGACAGTGGAGGGGAGAAAGGGGGGGCGATGTGGTTTTACCTCTTCCAGGAGATAATGTAATGTCCGGTTGCCACTCCACCTTCCACATTTCCAGCAGACGGGCAGCGAAGACAGAAGCACTCACTGGCGCTCTCTCCTGTCTGCAAGACGACTGCAAGACAGAACCCTTACAGCCTACGCCATGATTCGGTCTACGAGATTTCACCTCAGTCAGACAACAAGCAGTATCTTTATTACAAACTAACTGTTTTAGAAACAGACACCAGAGCTCAGAGATGCCATGTTACTTTTCTAGGTCATAAAAGTCCAGTATTTGGACTAATCTATCTATATTCTTTATAGTGGAGGTAGTGGGAGGCAGTTGGGGAAATAGCTGGGTAAAAGTTCATATCTCCTGCGCCTCCAAAACACTGGGCATCGGTGAACATGCACCTGTAATTCCAGTATTGAGGGGAGGGGGAAAAAGAGTTATCACTGGTACTTGGTGGCTGCCAGTCTAGGTATGGGTACAATGAGAGACCTTGTCTCAAGGAAATAAGGTGTAGCTATAACAGGACACCTGACATCCTCTTCTGGTTTTTGAATGTGCACATGAATGAGTGCACACACACACACACACACACCACTACCACGAATGGGGCATCCATATATCACAACAAAGCCCTACTGAGTAGTAATGAACACAGATAACTTGAAGAAAGAATGATACCCTGTGGTAATTAGTTTCCCTTTTCCAAATTATCTCACGGCTTAAAAAAAAGTAAGGGTTATGAATTCATATGGTTATGAATATCCATAATATTGATAATATCCCAGGCCTGGGATATTATGGGCTAAGGCAACCTGGGATGTTCATAATACAGGCTATAGAGGTTCTCCCTAAATTCTAAGTTAACCAAAATAATCATGATGTTTACTAACAAATATCAATGTGGTAAATTTATGGCACAGAAGTGCTACACTGCTGATTATGAATAAGGAAGGAGCCATGAGGAAAACGCAAGTGGCCCCTAGGAGTTGGGAGAGGCCACTAGCCAGAGTCTCCCTGGCATCTTAGCGGTAACTCCCCACACCAACACATTGTTTCTAGGATTTCTGGTGTCCAGAACTTTAAGATGAGACTAACTTCATCAACAACATGAACAAGAAACAAGACACCAACACACCAGAGGTTCCAACTAGAAATCATCCCTCAGTTTAATCTACACCCATTAAATGACGTCAGCAATATAAAGAGGAAAAGGCCATGGCTCTGACTCTAAGGAGCCATACTTAGACCTGGATAATGGTGTGTCGCGGGCTGTTACAACAGCAGTGTGGCCAATGCCATGGGTGTGAAGATGGAGTAGGAAACACTGCACAGGAGAATCAGAAAGTCTAAGCTCATGAGTCACAAGGCGCAAGCAGAGGAGCAACAGGTAGGAAAAGGGATGAGCAGGCTTTGGACAAAACTGATAACTTCTTCCAAAGTCCGGGCAGCAGTGCCGGATAAAACTGCAAGTGGGCCTCACTGGAGTGGAGGACAGCAAAGACACACAGAGACAGTGAGGTGCTGGAAACCTAGTCAGCCTGGCTGGGGAAAACCTGCAAGGCTAAGACAGCTATGCAAGCAGGAAGGACAAGACCAGGTTCCCGCAGCACACACGAGGGAATAACTGTCCAGTTAGGAAGCCACTTCTACAACCCAGGAGAAAGGGGACAGGAAGCTGGACTCGGGAGAAGGACAGAAAGGCAGCCTCAGTACCGGGCTGGGTGTGAGTGAAGGAGCATGGCTGCCCTCGGCAGCGTCTCCTCCAGCAGGACTGGGAACATGGGCAGCCTAAGGCTCAGCAGCAGCTGAAGACTTGAGAGATAGAAAGAGGGGAGTCCATGCCAGGATCGGGGAATGGCCAGCGTCACACAGGCAGATTAACTGTGGCTAACCAAGCAAGCAATACCAGTGCCTGCAGCTGCAGCAACAAGATGCTTGTTTGCTTCTGTTCACAGCCCTTAACCTGGTCATCTACTTGTGTAAAACTTTGTTTGAATCAACATTCAAATTAACTTCATTACATATGACAGTTTCTAAAAGCACAAAGAACGTGAAAGCTGTCACCCTGGGTTTAAACCTGCTCTCCGCACTGCTTTAGCTGGGTGAGTTAGCATATCTGTTGTCTATTTAATACACATCTTGTTCAATTTCCAACTGTAAATAGTAGTAAACATTAACTTCAAATTAATTTAAAAAACTTAAAATTTCAAACACAAAGAGCCTCCTATTTTACTTTCAAGAACATCTCTCAAAATGTTACCTCCCTAGATCTTTTATTCTGGTCGTGGTGGCATGCATAATTACAGCACTCCAGGAGGATCAGGAGTTCAAGGACATCCTGAACTATCAAGATCAAGGCCAGCTTTGGCCACGTGAGACTCTGTCTCAAAATATAACCAAACAAAAAACAAATCTCATCTTTAAAAATAAAGTATACTCATGTAAACTGTAAATGATACTAATCCTACCTGAATCCTAAATGCACTTACTTTGCAAAGTGTAATCTCACATTCCCTTATTTTACAAAAATTAACTATTATACTGCTAACTTACACACACACGCGCGCACACACACACACACACCAATGCATGCACATCTGCCCCTTATGTGAGAATGATGCAAAGTTTCACCTTTGTCCACTTGGGACTCCAGATGATCCACTGCAGTCATAGATGGAGCAAGCTGCAGCTCACTGGACACAATTGTGAGGGCCCAAGGTGAGGCACTTAAAACATCCGTCATCAGCAGGAAGGGGATGTCCGCATAGACTCTTTCCAGGTGCTCAAACTGCCACCAAGCAAGACGAAAGGTCAGCGATTGCTCTAACCCACTTCACGGTCCCTTCCCACTCCCTAACCTACGTGAGTCCCAGGATGCTCCAGAGGAGCATACCTTTGTGGAGACGAATCTGACTGCGACATCAAATGGAAAGACGGTTTCTATGGTTACAGTTTCATCCTGCAAGACAAGAGCAGCCACTTATTCGATGGCTCGTTAATATCTCTTAACACGAAGCTTTAAAGTTAGAATGCGTACAAAGCACAATCCAGAACTGATTGATAAACAACCCCAAGTTACACATGAAGAAGCAAGGGCCTTTTCCTAGACAACATTTGTAGAAATCTCACAACGACCTGCTCTGTCTAGTAAGTCACCTGTTGTCCCACAGTCACCCGGTAAAGTGCTTCCTTCTGCACTGCTCATCTAAGGATGAGTGAAGAAGGCAGGACAGGCATCACTACCGCTCTACACAGGAGGAACCACATGTTAAGAAGATAAAGTGACTTGCCCAATGTCACAAATGTGGCCAAGTCCAGAATCTGCACCCTCTTCTCATGCAAATTCTTACCTTACTTTGGCTCAAGATGACTGAAATAATGTCAAAAGTAATGTTACAGACACTGATATAATTGCCATGCACATATAGTGTAAACTCATAGCCATCCAACCTACTGTGTGGAAGTTTTAAGATGGAAGTCATGTGGCTACAATGGGAGTGACCAAGGTGAACACATCTGATCAGAGAGCTCAACTCTCACCTAATAGCTATATCTCCCATCTAAAAGACTGAGAAGCCATGGCATTTTTCTCCCTTTGAAAACAGCCCAACAGATGGTGAGAAATCTTTTCAGTAGATTATGTTGGGCCAGTGGGATGGCTCAAAGGATAAAGATGCTTGTTTTCAAGTCTGAAAAGCTGAGTTCAATTCCTGAAACCCACACAGTAGAAAAGAACCAACTCCCACAGCTGTTCCCCAACTTTCATCATGCACATATTCACATGAGCACACACACATGGAAAAGAAACAAATGTAAACGGAAGAAGGTTGTGTTGGTTAGAAGTTCAGGCTGTAATGTCAGACAGATGTCATGTGACTTTGGGAAAGTCACATATATAAACCTAGACCCTAGGACTTAGTTTCATAACATTCAGAGGTGATGAGAATGAAATGAGATAGTTCAAGCCTGGCATGGTGGCATATGCCTTTACTACCAGCACTCGGCAGGCAGAGGCAGGCGGATCTCTCCAAGTTTAAGCCAGTATGATCTACGTAGTGAGTTCTAGGAAAGCCAGGGCTACACAGGGAAAACTTATCTCAAAAAAAAAAAGAAAATAGTGTGGAGATTGGCAGCCCATCTCCTAAGTCCTGTCTAAGAGGCTCTGCCCCCACTAGGCTATGTGAAGTTCCTGACAGTATTACTGGCCTTGCTCTCAACTAGGAAGCATTGCTCACCCTTTCAACAACCATTTTTCTTCCAATAACTTATAAACAGCTCATGGTCCACAACCTTTACAAAACCCACACTATAATAACCTCCAATTCCCAGGCTTTTGCTTCTGCTGGGCTGAAAGGTCGATCTATTAAAATAACACAAAATGGAAATACTTCATATACGAAAAGTAATCAAGAAAAAATACCTTGTGACACTTGCAAACAATTTCTTTTCCTTCAACAGTTGTATTGATCAGGTAAGAAACATACACAAGGAACATTCTGGAGCCCACTGTTCCACAGCGAACATATACTGTTTTTTCTAGCTGCAACACAGTAAGCACTATAATTTAATGTCACAGAGAAGAAAAGATTCCCATTTAGAGACTCCTGGTTACATCCTTTACACAGTTTGTTACAGTGTGACTGATGGGACTGATGAAAACTGCCACCAGCCACCAAGAACCCTGAGCCAACTCTCAGGACACAATCCCCCACCTCTTTTATTCTGTCGACTTCCCAAAAAACAGAAATTGACTGAGAAATTCTTGCAGCTACAGATACCAGTGATTTCACCAGCAACAATCCACAGGAGGGTTGCTTGTTCTAAAACCCTGCATAGAAACTGACTATGACATTTTACATACTTAAATATGAAAATGTGTGAGAGATGTGAGCTAGCGGCCAGTGTCCCAGGGCTCTGCGATGCTCCTTTAGAACTACACACCCACATGCATTCTCTCCAGGCCCTGCTGAGCATGCTCCCCTGCTCCCCTGCTCCTTTAGAACTATAGATCCACTGGCATCTTCTCCGGGCCCTGCTGAGCATGCTCACCTGCTCCCCGGGATGTAAGTCTCCCACAGGAATGTCTGTGAGTAAGGCAGGGTAGGACTCATCACACAGCTCTGCTCCATGAAGAGTCACGTGAGTTTTCTGAGTTAGGTTGGCATCCTGCCCTATGACGGTTGATACAGTGGTGTTTTAGGACATTATTAAACAATGAAAACTATACGAAGAGCACTATATTGTACCATCTTTTAAACAAATATCCTGTCATTGACGATGATATTTACCTTGTTACTATGCTGGTAGGAAGGGAACTATGGTCTCAGACTGTGCATTTTAGCTCACTGTAATCCATCTTTATGAATCAAAGTTGGAACTATTATAATAAATGTATTTTGCCAATGAGAAAGAAGTTTTATTCTTATAGTATAAAAAAAAAATCTGTGCTTTGGGATTGAACAAAATCCTGGCAATCATTTGCACCCTGCTGGCTGTGGAAGTGTTTTCCCGGCAAAAAAGTTGTAGCGATACTTAAAGAAGGGTAGTCAGTTGGCAAGGGGCCAGGCAAGCATGGTGGATGGGGCAGCACTGCACAGTCTAGCTCACTCAGTGTCAGAAGCACCGGCTGTAGGATGCGATCGGTGTTGCTCTTTGTGCAACACAATTTCCATAGTATAACAGAAATATAAAATAAATAGCAAGTAATAAGTAATTATCAAAAAGACATAAAGGGAGAAATCCACATTAAAATCATGTATACTATAAACACATTATTATTAATAATAATTCAAATATCAAATGGCAAATTTCAACAATGCAAAAAAAAAACTCAGTGACTTTTGCACCAACATAATACACTGATGCTGATCAAATTAAAAAATGAATGCTTACCTGGCTTTAAGCCAGCAGTGAGCTTCACATCCCTGATTTGGGACTTTTCATGGGATTGAACAGTTACAACCAAACAATACATCTCATTCATTAGGGCAGGAGGCTCATGTCGCAGGTGTACAGAAATGTTTGGGACTCTCGAAATGATCCTTTGAAAAGAAACAGCTCAGTAATCAACTTATAGAAGTAAAGTAATTCAGGGCAGCATTCAAAGGAAATAAGACGATCTTCACTGTGTTTTCAAAGCACACTTACATTGTGCTTGCCTGGACTATGATGCTGTCCCAGTGAACCTCATTGTCAGGAAGTTTTGGTCGCCTTTTGAAAGACCTTGCAGCCTGCAGGGCTTCCTGGGAGGACGCAGCATCTCCTCCTCCTCCCTGCCAGCTCAAAACCACACACCGGCCTGACTCGCTGCCCAGAACCAGATCCACAGAGGTAATCTGTACAAGGAAGATGAAGCAGAAACCCCATCACACACCTGATGATCATTGTCCAGTCAATGACATCACAGTGAGGACCATCCCTCCTAAGTCCACCTTGCCACGTGCAGGATGGGAAAGAACAGAACACTCTCACTCATTATACCTGGAGCGTCCAAGTAATGTAGAGATGTGTACAGATGTGACATATAGGTGTTATTATAGCTATGACGTGTAGATGGATAGATGTGATGTGTGGGTGTGTAGATATGCTGTCAGCACTTGACAGACAGATGATCGTTGGTGGACACGGACAGAAACAAGGAATACTGCTGATACATTCATGACCTAGTGTCTAATTCCACAAACACTTCTGCTGAAAGTACTTATAGCATTAGTAATGAAATGTTTTATTAGCTGAATATCACTTTCAAATAAATGCATTGCCAAAAGGATTCAACATAAAATTATTAATTATAATGATAGGTTTCCTCAGATACCAAGTAAAAAATACAATACAGTTATAGGTGTCAGAACATAGTCCAAGAATGGAGTTGTGCTAGGGGAATTCTCAGTGTCTGTGGGAAAACTAGACAAGAGTCTTGTGACCTCAGTTTCTTCAAAACCACAATATTATTCTTAGATTATGCTTTTATGCCCCTCCCGGGTATAGTGGATAGGAATGAGTCTCCTTTAGATCACCTCTCAAGCTACAGAGCTACAACTGAAGCAGATGCAGCAAGCTTTAGTATATACAAATCAAGGGATCATTTTCATCACACAGCTGCCGAAACTCTATCAACCTGTTAAAATAGTTATCTTCATTGTCTTTAAGTAGATGCAGCAGCAATGTTTGAACATTAAAAAGATAAGCTCTACACAGAGAACGCTGTCTCAAAAACAAACAAAAGATAAACTCTAAATAAGGTCCTATTATATAAGTTTGTTGCATTATATAATTCAAATTGTTGAAAACTCTTTAACTGATATTTTACTCATTAAAAATGAGATTGGTCTCATGTAGTAAGAGCAAACAATGTCTGAGTGAAAATATCTAGGACTAGAGTATTATGTATATAATATATAGGAATATCTAGAGTATTATATATAATATATAGGAATATATAGAGTATTATGTATAGAATATACAGAAATATCTAGAGTATATTCCTATTGCTATCCATCAGGCTGGGGATTGAATCCAGGACCTTGTGCATGCTAGGAAGGATTCATTCTACCACTGAACTACATCCATGGGGCCTAATTCTATAATTAAATAATTTTAAAGCACAAATATGTTGACAAAGAACATATGGAATAAAAGCTACTAAAACTACTATATTATTTAACTTTTTAACACAAACATACTGCTTTTGTCAGTAAAATTATATTTAAGAAAATTTATAACTAACCTCAATTTTCTTTCCCACATCTTCAGTTTTTGCAACAAATTTGAATGACAATTTTCTCGTTTTGCCAGGAACTAAGCACATCTTTCCTTGAGTCAGATTCTCCAAGACTTCGCTTGCTCTGGACGCTTCTTCTAGTACACAGAACTGGTTGTAGCCCTTGAAGAGAGGCGAGCAGTCATCATTCACAGGCACCAAACACTCATCTTTTGCTAACACTGCACACCACGGGATTCAGACGACATTAGTTCTAGTCCAATGATCCTGGACTCAGGGGTTTACCTACTCACTGCTCACACCAAGAAAACAAAACATTTAGTACACACAGCTTGACTTCCGGAAGCACTGAAGCGCTGATTCTCCAGGAGAAACAAAAGTGCATTCTTTGTTGCACCAGAGATCACCATCTGTCACTCTTTCCTTAAAAACAAAAAATCTCCTTATTTTCATTACTATTTCTGTGAGCCTCTGTGTGTGCGCGTGTGTGCGCGTGTGTGCATGGGTGCCTGTGTGTGTGTAAGAGTCACCATTCCCACCTGCTAAGCCTAGGAGCTCCTAAGAGCCGCCTCCTCTCACAGCTGACAAATCACCATAACAGGAAATCCTTCTCTACGCTAATTTTCATTTCTGGCTGACAATTATCAAACACCCATTTTCCTTGTTTCTTTGTGGTCTGCAGCTTGAATTTCAAATAAGATACAATCAGCATACAAGAAGAATTTAAAGTTATGTTTTATTCTACAATGGCATTCCTATTAGTTTTTAACTATGGAAGAAGCTCATGCCTCATATTTAGAAGAGAAATGGACTCGGAGGCAATTCAAGAAAAAGCAGCACAACGGTCCCTGGACTGACCTCTAATGTCACGCTGAGGATTTCACAATGAAGGGAAAGGAAACAACAGTAACAATCTGTCACGGAACCTAAGAGTCTTGGCTACAGAAGACAGGAGACACTGCCGTCAGGGGAGGTTTGCCCGAGAAGGTGATAAATCTGGAAGAATCAACTAGTCAAAGAAGGCAAACTGAGTCAGACCAAAGCAGCAGCACGGTCGGAGCTCCTGCCCCTCATCCAGCCTACGCCATCCCTCCTCCTTCCACTCTCTCAGCAACCCTGGCTAGCCTACTCTGTGCTGCACACATGACCCTGGGCTCCTCCTCCAGCACTCGCCCCCTAGCTCCCTAAGTCAGGGTCTCTGTACCTCAGGACATCCTCCAAGCTTCCAGGGCCCACTTTCCTGTCTGCCAACACTGGGTTACAGGCGCCTGCAGTCATGCAGAGATGACTTTGTGTGTGTGCTGGGGATTTGAACTCAGGTCCTCACATGCTTTGACACACTGAGGTATCACCCCAGCCTAGATTGATCTGCCTTTTGTATCCTAAAATCTCCATTCCTACAACTAGCATCCGGATCCAATCCTCACAGTTTGCAATTAGATAGAATTAATGTCTAATTAGTTTCCATATCATTTCTTTAAAATAAAGTTTCTCAAGTTTCTGTTTTAACAATATTAAAATAATCAGAAGCAATCTCTGGGTAAGGGCTGGAAGGTAAACAAAATGATCTTCAGAAGACCTAGATTTACCTAAATATCTCAATTATAGGGCATTTCACTGGTCTTATCAATATATTTCTACTAAAACAGAAAAAAATCATTATCACAATGAAATATATTAAAATATGCAGAAATTTAAAATAAATGTATTTTATTTTTAATATGTATACACATATAAAATAATCAATAAATACATCTTAAGAGGATTTATTAATGCACTTGTCTCATTCTTTTTGTTGCTGTTGTTTTTGTTTTTGATTTGGTTGCTTTTGAGACAGGGTTTCTCTCTAGTCCTGGAACTAGGTCTTGTAGACCAGGCTGGCCTTGAACTCACAGAGATTCGCCTGCCTGTTCCTGCATACCATCTTCTTAGACGTGCTCCCAGTCCCATCTTTTACACTGAATTTGACCTCTCCGTTCTTTGTCATGCCTACTGTAATTAAGCTTCCAGTCGAGATCATACCATTTAGCTGCACAGCTTACTGAGAGATCTGCCGTTCATTCAGTGATGGCCCCGTCCCTAAAATTCTTATATTTATGGGGCTGATACACAGTATCTCCTTAGGTTCCCAACGAGAAGAATATTATAACTCCCAATAAATGTGCTGGTAAAGGCTTACTATACTTTCTAGGTGACCAGGAGATGATTATCTTTTAAGTAAGCATAAAAATGAATGAGAATAGACTCCAGCACGTGACCTTATTATGTTCATATGCATACAGCATAAAAGCGCTGCTTATGTGTGCACAGGAAACACTAGACTGCTCAGGAAGCCAGCAGAGAGGACCCACGGCAGGGCAGGAGCACACATGCTGTGCGGCGTGTCCATCTTCCCCACTTGATTACAGCAAAACCAAACACTAAGTTAATCATGATGGTGCACGCCTTTAATCCCAGAACTAGGGAGACAGAGGCAGGCAGATCTCTGTGAGTTCTAGGCCAGCCTGGTCTACATAGTGAGTTCCAGGACAGGCCAGAGCTATATAGAAAGACCCTGTCTCAAAAAAACAACAAAAGAATTTGGTTAGAGGCCATTTCAAGTTATATAGAAAGTTTGAAGCCAGCTTGAGTATGAGATCCTGCATCAAACAATAAATAAATACAAAAACAAAAACTGATAATGATAAAACAAATGGAGCAAGTTGATTTATTAGCCAGTGGTATTCACAGCATACAGAGTGAGATTCCCCTCTGTATGCTGTGAATACCACTGGTTAATAAACTGTCTTAGGCCTGCACAGGGCAGAACAGAGGTAGACGGGGAAAACTAAACTGGATGCTGGGGAAAAGAAGACAAAGTCAGAAGAAGCCATGTAGCCACTCCCAGAGACAGACATGCCAGAACTTTACCTGGTAAGCCACAGCCTTGTGGTGATACACAGATTAATGAAGATGGGTTAATTTAAGATGAGTTAGCCAGAAATAATTACGTAAGCTATTGGCCGAACAGTATTGCAAATAATATGGCTTCTGTGTGATTATTTTGGGGCTGAGCAGACAGGAACAAACAAGTGGCCTCTTAAAACATCAAATAATTCTAAAAGTTAACTATCTTCACACTGAATATATCTTATTTGAAATTAAGGTTACACATTATAAAAATTAAGAATAGTATTGTCTTTTTTAAACCTGAAAAGAAAATAAAAATTCAGAGTAGGAAAAGCATTTTGGAATTGCAAGACATTTGGAAATACAAGTACATTTATTTTTAAATAAGCCTAGCTAAAAGTCACTTGATGATTATAAAATCAGTAAGATCTAAAATTTACTAAACTCATGTTACACAGTTTACTGAGAGCTACATTGACATGTACATATACATCTACATATACATGTACATACACATATACATATAGTGGAAACACATTAAGTGATACACTACCTGATTATTGAAGCTGACACAGAGCTTGGAAAACCTAATGGGGTGTGGACAGTCAGCCTTCAGATAAACATCAAACTGAACAGGAACATCCACATGAAAACTTGGAGCGTGAAACTTGGCTTTGCATTGTACTAGAAATCAAACAAAAGCAGAGTCAGACAGGGCCAGGCACTCAGCAGACATTGCCCTGGGAGCTCCCTACAGAAACAGCTCATCTGCAATCTTACGGCCGTCTTGCTTACAGTGTTTTACAGATGGCAGCTGTTCAGCAAACAGACACAACTCTCTCTGATTAAGAAACCAAGGGTAAATAAAAATGTAAAAAAAAAAAACAAAAAAAAAAACCCTTTTGCTGTTTTTTGTATGCTTGTTTTGAGACAGGGTTTCTCTGTGTAGGCCTGGCTGTCCTGGAACTCACTTACTCTGTATATTAGGCTGGCCTCAAACTCAGAGATCCACCTGCCCCTGCTTACCAAATGCTAGGATTAAAGGTGTGCACCACCACTGCCCAGCTTCATAAACATTTTTAATTTTAAAAACACACTTGTTCATAAAATGTTGGTGCCAAAACTTAAAAGGAAAAGGAATCATTTTGAATTAGCTTATTTCAAAACTCCTGCCTAGACAATAAAGCATACTTTTGGCTGTGAACCTAACCTTTAATGGCTGAGCCATCTCTCCAGCCCAAAAAAGCATAAAACTTTATTTAAAATAGGTATCTATTCAAGAATACTTCATATAAGACTTGAATTACAAATAAGCAAAGTATATTTTAATAAAGAATTTGAGCAGGAGAAAATTTCAACTGTAAAACCACTCTTCCAGGCTGGAGAGATGGCTCAGCGGTCAAGAGCATTGCCTGCTCTTCCAAAGATCCTGAGTTCAATTCCCAGCAACCACATGGTGGCTCACAACCATCTGTAATGAGGTCTAGTGCCTTCTTCTGGCGTGCAGACATACACACAGACAGAATACTGTATACATAATAAATAAATATTTTTTAAAAAAAACAAAAAACCACTCTTCCCCGAACAATAAAAAATTTGAATTCACTTTTTCTAAGTGGGACACCCTAACAAACGCATACATCAAATCATTCTATTATAGTGTTATTTAATATGTAAGCCTATGGTTGCAAACACTTTGGGTTCACATATTAAATATCCACATTATGATTCACAACAGCAGCAAAATTACAATTATGAAGTAGCAACAGCAATAATTTTATGGTTGGGGTCACTTCAACCTGAGTTTAATTGTATTAAAGGGCTGCACCATTCGGAAGGGCGAGAACCACGGATGTCAACTATGTTGTTACACATAGAGCATAGTTTTTAAAAAAGAAAAAAAGACAAAACTGGAAAATTTTATTCCTTATGGTGTTTTAAAGTAATAATGAATTAGACAAAGGCCTTCATCATTCATATATGTATTCAATAAATACTTGTTTAACTTAAAACAAAATATTTGCTAGCTTATTGCTATGACACTGAAGAGAAAAATAATTCATTATTATTCACTAGATGGTTGTGCTCTGACCACCTGTCATATTTACTGTTCTGCATCTATTCACTGCAGACAAAGGGTTCTCTGGACACTGTGGGTGTTGGTTACACACCAAATGGCACGAAGTCCTGTACGCCTATTGTGAAAACATTGCTTCCAGCCAGGGAGACCCGGTCAGCCCACAGCTTCTGAGCAGTCTTCACAGCTAAGGTATCACAGTCAGGTTCAGGGTCAGGGCTTTCATTCTGCAATGAGAGTTCCAAATTTGCACAATTAGCTGGGGAAAGGTACATACAGATGCAGGTCTGTGTACACTTTTACAAAGTGTACATGCCATACACTTCCGTCAAAGAATTATCAACCCACCATTAAAACGTTCATGAGGTTCTTTTCTATCCGAGACTTCTGGCCATCTTTCAGAGTTGAAGCTGAGATAGGAAAAGAAAACAGAACGGTGAGGCAGGCAGGTCAGTCCATCACCCTACTTGTGGGGTTATAGGCCACTACGACTGCCCAAGGGTGCCGAGAACTGGGTCACCTCTCCAGTCCTGCTAAAATGTTCTGATGTGTGGACCTCCTTTGAGACAGGACTGCTCACTGTCCTGGAGGTGACCGATTATGACTGATTAGTCAGCAAGCCCTAGTCTTCCTGTGTCCACAGCCCCAGGAGTGGGCTTAGACACAAGGGCCACCATGCCTGGCATACACATGGGTGCTGGCAGTTGAAACTGGGCAAGCACTTTTACCAACTTAAGATATTTTTGAGTCAATACTTCTAAGATGACTAAGCACAGTGAATTTTATATAATAAAAGTACTTTTTTTGCTTGTTTGTTTTGAGACAGAGTCTTTATGTGAGCCTGGCTGCCCTCAGACTCACTCTGTAGACCAGACTGGCCTTGAACTCAGGAGATCCACATGTCTATGCCTCCTAGGAATATAAGTGTGCACTACCATGTCCAGCACAAAAGTACTTCTAAATATCTGACAATAAACCATTATTCCAACTTAAAAAATATTAATGATGCAAACAATTGCATCGTTACCTCTTCCAAGGAGTTCTAGAGAATAAGTAATGTAATCCTTTAACTGGGCCATGAGGTAGGAACACTTCAGAGCTGTTGTCAATATGGAAGTGAGCAGAGTCCACCACCCTTCACTCCGGTAGTCACACATGACGTAATCCAGCAGCCTAAGAGAGGGAGGAAGATGGGCTCTCCAGAGGGTGGAAAGGCCTCGGAGAACTCCATGTGCTTTTCTCATGACGTAAACACAAAAGCCCTACTGGGATGTCTCAGCAGCTACTGTTCACATTTGACTACACCTGAGGTTACCTAAAAACTTAACCAATTATGTAGTAGAGGACACTTGAGAAGATATCACATAACTGGAATTAAATACAAATAGACACAGTAATGACAAATCCTGCAATATAAGCGTCTATTCCAATTTCACTGTAAGGCAATCAGTACTTGTGAAAATAAACAGCAAATAAGACTCACTTCAAAGCTTTGGTATAATCCTTGGCATAATAATACTCCTCTCCCATTTGAACCACTGCAAAGGAAAAGAAAGCTTGAGAAACTGAGCATTGCTCCAAGCAGGCACAGAGCAAGGTGTGCTGGGGCAGCACGGAGCAGGGTGTGCTGGGGGTACATACTGAGATGGCTTTTCATCCGGGGACACTTGTACTTCTTGAACTGTGCGACAGCATTGCTCAGAAGAGTGATTACTATTTCCTGTTGGGACAGAAAAGTGTGAGGCGTTGGAATCAAAACTGTCTCCTGTTTTACTAGAATAGTGTCCACGTGGTTTATACTGGGGTCGGGGAGCAACTCACGGAGTGGACAACACTTCTTTCCTTCAGCTGAATGGCGAGAATGCCCGCTTTCTCTTTGTCGGGGTCAGAAAGATCAAAGCCTATGTACGACAAGAAGCAACCCATCTTAGCTCACTGAACAGAACTCTTCACACCAACTCCTGGGGCCTTCACTAGAACAGGACGTATTTAAGATGCGAACATTCTGGAATGTTAAAGATTCTCAGAGACAGCTTTATTATCATAGAGAGTTCTCAGAGAGAACGTTCCTAACCCTGGTGTTCTCTTCCCAGCTGCCAGCGTTCTCCCGTCACACCGTCATGTTCTATGGACAACTGAAGTGTGTGACTCAGTAGCACCTAAGGTGCCACTGCCATAGATGCTGCCCAGTCAAATGTGTGCTGAATGCAAAAAGATGAACACAAACTCTTTTTAAGGCAATATGTGGTAATGCCATTTTAAAATATTAAATAAAACCACCAAAGTTAAAATGCTTAAATACTCAAATGTTTTCATCACATCAATGCCTTTAACTCTAAGTTACTCTAATACATGATGAAAGAAACCATTCTAAAAACAAAGAGCACAAATCTTAAAATGCACCAACAAGCAAACAAAAACCAGACTAGGAAAGCACATTTTTAAAGAAGTTTAAAAAGCATATATATGAATTTCAATATAGTTTTCCCTGGCTCCATTGTCATTAGACAGTAGGAGAGCTATCTGTCTGTCTGAGGATGAAAGGAAAAGAAGAAAAATTACTTACTTAAGATTCCTTGTCTCCAGGGTCTCTGTCCGTAGAAGTCAAGAACACCTGTTTGTGTTTCTAGGGGATCAGGACTGGGGTACGTCACAGAGGCCTGCGATCCAAAAAACAGAGCTAAGAAAGCTTATGGAATTCATCCCAAATTAACTCTCAGCCAGTCTTTGACCGAATAAAGAAATATCCATAAATATAAACATCAAATACTTGTCTACAGGCACCATTATAAATATTTTAACATGCTTTACTAACATTTGGAAATCCTATAAACTTGAAGTAGGTATGGTGGCGTGTGCCTTTGATCCTAGCACTCGGGCAGAAGTAGGTGGATCTCTGTGAGTTCAAGCCCCGCCTGGTCTATAGAGCGAGTTCCAGGACAGTCAGGGCTGCACAAAGACCCGGTCTCAAAAAACAAAAACAAAAAAGAATTCGCATAAACTTAAATCATTACTTGTGATGTTGACTTCACTCACAAATTATCGACATTATATGAAGTCCTGACAAAAAGAGCCATTCTTCCTCATTATTACTTCTGTAGTAATTCTGGTATTGATGGAAAGGGTATTTTCTGGCACTAGAAAGAACATATTTACTTTATTCTTTTGTGTATCTAAAACCAAATGTAATATAATTACACTATTGAGAAATTCTAAAACGCCCAAAGGAAAAAGATAAAATTCCAAATTACTAATCTACGGCCACTTGTTAAGATACATGTTATTCTCTATTGTAGCACAAAACCTTAGTTCTAATAATTAGCATGATTTGTCAAGCTACTTTTTCCATTTCAATATGTTCTGTCCATATCACTTTAACACTAAATTTTCTAAACATTTGCCTTCTCATGCTTCCCTGCTCTTACATAAATTACTAAAGGCTTTATAATATTCCTATTTTACAGGGCTGGAGAGGTGGCTCAGCAGTTTAAGAGCACTGGCTGCTCTTTCAGAGAACCAGGATTCAAATCCCAGCACACAACTCACAACTGTCTGTAACTCTAGTTCCAGGGGATCTGCCACCCTCCTACATGAAGGCAAAACACCAATGCACATAAAAGTCAATAAATCTTTTAAAAAAAGAATTCCTATTTTACATTGCAACCAATAAGCCTATGAGAACTTTACAACTAAAGGTTGGTACTAACCCTTCAGATCTATCATCCTACTTCTGAAAATGAAATTTTGTGTCAAGAGATTATGCCTAGGTTTAAAGCTCCTCAATTTACTTTGTAGCAGAAGAATTACTTTCTATTCTATTGACTCGTACTTGTTAATGCCCCAGTCCACATATTCTTTACAAAACCAAGTTTAAATCATCTATTAAAATACTATATTTAAATTACAATAAGACAAACTTTAAACATTTAATAAATGTAAAACCTGCTCAAGCAAGTTTAAAAATAGAATACCTGGGTTAAAACTAAAAAGTCAAAAGTATTCAAAAGATATTCAAGAAAAAAATCAATACTATGAGTCCTAGCTTCTCTGAAGGAAAGGTTACAGTGTCCTGAGTGCGAGGTGATGCAGGCCAGGACTTACATCATGATTACAGAGGGCTTTGGCGTGCTGTTTTCGCTCCTGCGCATAGTAAGCTGCCTGCTGATAGTAGAAACCAGGGTTCTGTGTTTGAATAGCTGTCAACCCCAACTTAATGGCTTCATCAAATAAATCTCCAAAGGCCTGGAATCTTAAAGAAAACAAACCAAGGAATGAAAAGAATGGATAGTAAAGGGAAGGAAAAGCAGCTTACTTCTAATAAGTATTCATTCTGGAAACCATAAGCTCAGCACACTGTATTAAAATAAAACTACTGACTAACAGCTAATTTATTTGTAAATAATAATACACAGTAGTGACAAGTCACAAATAAAGTTCTTTACTTAAGCTATCTGTGATGACTCAAGCCCATGACTACACCATTTAGATCTTAGCATCGGCCTCACTCTTCAATTAAATCCAACTTTCTGGAAGCAACTTTATTTAGGTAATTTTTAAATAAACACAGTCCTGGTTGGTCTTTTTGTTGTTAATTTGACACATGCTAGAGTTATCTGGGAGAGGAGCTTCAGGTGAGAAAATGCTTCTATTAGAGGCCTGTAGGGAAGTCTGTGGGGCACTTTCTGGATTAGTAACTCATGCGGGAGGCCCCATTCACTGTCGGCAGAGCAATCCCTGAGCAGGTGCTCCTGAATGGATAATAAATAGGCTGAGCAAGTCGTGAGGAGCAAGTCAGTAAGCAGAGCTCCTCTCCGGTCACTGCTTCAGTTCCTGCCTTGAGTTTCTGCCCCCTCCCCCGACTTCCCGCAGTGACTCCTGAGACCTGGAAGTGTCAGATGAAACAAAGCCTCTCCTCTCCAAGCTGTCTTTGGCCATGGTGTTTTATCACAGCGACGGAAACCTTAACTCTAAGACAGACACTAAGCTCTACGCAGCAGGAATTTTGTTTTGTGCTTCCCTATACTTTCAGGATGCAAACACAAGTGGAAACCCAATGAATACATGCTGAATGTAAAAATGGTAACATAAACTATCTGACTTCCATTAAGAAATCATACCAATCAATGCATACTATTCCTGGATACATACCTGGGGCATACTATTAAAACCCTACTTAATAAAGAAAAAAAAAAAAACCACCAAATTCTGTATCCAGCCAAAGCCTTTGCTAACGTCATCTCTTCAAATTCGACACTCTATTTTTAAACTATAAGAAACTGCAACTTAAACATACTGCTTAGACATCCACGCAGCATGCTCAAACGACAGCTCTGCACTTCCAATCTTTTTCTTGCACAAGTCAATGTGTTTTCGAAACTGAGCAATTGCATCCAATGGAGTGTTGTGCTGAAAACACAGCCTACAAATCTGGGAGGGAAATGTAAAAGTCAATCTCCAAATAAGGGAGAAGCCGAAAGACACATTCATACACATTGAAAATACGCAAATTCTAGGAGTAACTTTAAAAGAGCACACAGTCCCAGTGCTTTACTTCTATGGAATGTGATTCTCATTAGAACACTTTGAGAAATGAAGAAATAACTCAGAACACTGAATCTGTCCTATGCTTTCCAAAATATGGAGTTTTAAAAAAAATTATAACAATGAGCTGTTGATAGGGGAGTTCAGCCAATCACATTCTGTTTGTGGGGTGTGTCGCCCTTAGGCTAGAGTTTACCTATAAAGCTGGTGAGTGCGCTTCCGCTAGCTCTCTCTCGCCTGGCTCCTACGTCCGGACAGATCGTTTGGATTCTGGTGTAAGCTGGTGTAAGTCTTACTTCTGTTTATTAAAGCTGTATATTTTGTATTAAGATAGTCTGGGAACTTTTCATTACCGATCGCCCTGCAGCATCAAGCTGTAATATTCCCAATGGGAATTTATAAAGGAGACTGACTTTGCGCATTAGAATGGTCAGGAAATTAACATTTCCCTGCATGACCAAGGGTGGGTCGCCTACACATCACTGAGGGCTACAGAAAATTTTCCTGGAGCACTAGACATGCAGAGTTCCCAAAGGGCACAATCTACATGAGCTGACGGTAACTAGAAACCCAACAGAAATAAAGCCTAAATTTATCTCCGTAAACTTATAACAACTTTTAATTTTATTTTTTAGGTACAAAGAAATATATTTAAAAAAACTTTGTGTGTGTGTATTTTACGTGGGTATGTGTGCACGTGTGTATGTGTGTGGTATGCATGTACATCTGTGTGCACATGTGGAAGCTAGAAGGCTCTACAGTATCTTGCTCTATTACTGTCTACTTTACTGAGATGACCAGTCTCTCACTGAACCTGAAGCTCACAATTACAGCCACACTAGTCACTCACTGAGCTCCAGGATCTGCCCGTGGGCCCCACCCGCCCACCCCAGTCAGTGCTAGAGTTATAGGTATATGCCCCATATCCAGCTTTTACATGGGCTCTAGGGATCCAAACTGCAGCCCTCGATTGTACAACAGGCACTTTACCCATCTGTGTCCTCCAGTCATTTAATTTTTCTTTCAGAGGCAATCAGCATTTATCACATGGCCAGTGTAATCTACAGAGAGGCAAGTGTCTATAAATTTATTCACATTTATAAACTAGGAACCGTGTGGCACCAGGATTACTATGCTGAGTTACACCTTACTTTATCTATCTAATCCTAAATATGAGAGTTGGTTTTTGTCAGCGTGACACAAACTTAGGCATATCTGTGAAGAGGGGCTCTTAACTGAGGAAATTCTTCCAGCAGATCACCAGTAGGCAATGATTAGTATGGGAAGGACCCAGCCCACTGTAGGTGGTGCCGTCCCTAGGCTGATGGTCCTCAGCGCTGTAAGAAAGCAGGTTGAGCAAGCCATGAAGGGTTAGCCAATAAGCAGCACTCCTGCATGGCCTCTGCATCAGCTCCTGCCTCCAGGTTCCTGCCTCAGCTTCCCTCAATGGATTATGACCTGAGACATTTAAATCAAATCAACTCTTTCCTTCCCAAGTTGCTTTTAGTTATGAAGCCAAACTAAGACCTTAGCTACCACTTCATCTTGACTGATGAAGCTGTCACATTCATAATTGTATAGTTATTAAAGTCCCGTGATAATTTATATAAACAATCACCCACTATAAGGTTATTTCCAATGTTTTCCTATTAGAAAATATAGTAAGTATCCATAGATTTTGAGTTACAGATACTCCTATAATTGGCAAAGAAATTTCAAAAAAAAAAAAAAAGATTGTGTCAGATCGGGGAATATTGACTTTTAGATTTGTGTTCACTAAAAAAGTTCTCTGCCACACATCACCCAGCAGTGTCAGACATTGTTAAATGAGTGGGAAAACAGTAACAGCCTCGCTTGTCCGCTGGGAAGCTGGGGAGGAAGAACAGGTCATGACACGAGGACGGAACGGGGACAGGACAGGGATGGGACAAACAGGATTACTTCGACAATACACAGTCTTGAAATGCTCAAATAATATCCATGGTTTCACTAGCGTGAACTGAGACAACAATGGTAGTGTATGCTGCAGGCCCAGCTACTCAACAGGCTATGGCAAGAAGATCCCTTGAGCCCCAGAGTTCAAGACTAGCTTAGGCACCAGTGAGTGAGACCAAGTCTCAAAATAGAAAAATAAACCCACTAAATAGATGTATCTATTCTATGGCTGAGTCATTACGCCAGGAAATGCTTACATAATTCCAATATGCTGCACTGTTTAAAATCCAACAACAGGCAGCTTTCTAAATCTGACTACTCCTTTCTCTTACTCAGAAACAAACACTGAAAGACTCTCAATAATTAGTACCTAAAAACTCAAAACACAGCTACCACTATGAGGCTGCTGAGAGGCAAGGCCATTTTTGAGTAAAGAACATCAAAAAAAGGGAACATAATTCATCAAATACCAACTTTTCGTATCAAGAAACTGACTTTGATTTTTGCATTTAAAGAAGGTAATATTGAAAGGTAAATCTCCTTTATTTCAAAATAGAACTATACCTTGTAGTTTATAAATCCTGCCATCGTCTTAATTTCCAGAATATTAGTTTCATGGGCTCTCAATTCATGTACAAGGTTATAGGCAGTCCTATAATTCCTAAGTAAACATGAAGAAGGTGGTTAATTATGATATAAATTAACGTTTAAGATTCCCAAGAACAATATTAAGTACTCAGCAGCTCAATAACAGCATATATTTTATATATATATAATAAATGTATTATATATATATATATATATATATATATATATCCCCAGTAGTCTAAGAAAGTATCTACTGATCACTAATCAATGACTTCACAACAGAAAGACCCAGCCCATGTACATTGTTCTTTCTATAATTAACTAGCCAGTCAATAACAAGTAGAAACAAGTTCAAAACTGAGGGTAAATTGGATGGTTATCTAAAATCACACTAAAAAAAAAAACACCTGCAGCTAACCCACAAGGCTCCCGCAGGCTCTTTAAATGGAAAATGATGTGATAAATTAAACAACTAATGATAAAGCCTATCTGAGTAGAATAAACAAATATTTCATGTTTATTATACTTTGAAAATTAGTTTCAAGAATTTTACCAAATATACAAATAGAAAAATAAAAACAGAAAAATTAAGAGAATTATGACACTCCTTTCTTTAGATCATGAAATGTAGTTAAATTAGACCAGGAAGATTATGACAACTTATTTCCAGCATTAAGATGGAAAGAAACTACTTATTAAATATCTGAATATAACACGAATACCTTAAGATCAAGGTGAATGAGATCCATAGCTGGTTATTGGCTATGGATCATTAACACTGAGGTAATGAGGATTTAGCTTGAAAGCAGAAACTTACTTCAGAGCATTCTGTGTGTCTTGTTTCAACTCACTGAAGAAAGCTATTTTGAATTGATGCCTAACAAACAAGAGCTGAAAAGAAAGATTAAAGAATGATTATATATAAACTTTTAATGAAAAATGATATTTTTATGATGCATTAAGGTACAAAGGGAATTATTCAAAATTAAATCCACAGTGACCCCAACAAGGACACAGCTAAAAAGGCTCCCGAGAGCTCCTCTGACAGGTGAAGGAGTTTGAGACTAACTTTAAGGGCAATAGAATCTAATTTGAAAACCAACTCATTTTTAAGAGCTTAAAAAAAGAACTTTTCAATTACTAAAACAACTTAAAATATCAGTACTGCAGAAATAAGAACCATCCACAAAGCAACCAGAAATGAATAATCTGCTTCGCATTCTTTTTAAAGTACCTGGTGTGTTGTTTTATTCAAAAATTCTTTATGAGATTTCACTCTTCTGATCTCAGTGTAGTAATAGGTCTGGGCATGTTCATAAAATGCATTTTCTAACCTGTTAAGAAACAACAAACATATACATAAATATATATATATGTATATATGTGTGTGTATACACACACACACAGTTATTCAAAGCCAAACTCTTTTCAAGAATGGCATTGGCTTTACCTGATAATTAAGATGAAAAATGAAGCGGTGTATTTCTAAGAAAAAAGTCTAAAATCAAGACCCGCCCTAAGGCCTCTGAAAATCATTTACAGCACAGAATACAACAGATGAAATACTTGGACTTCATAAATATCAGGTGATCTTAAAAATACTTTCGTACCTACTATAATTTTATAAAACATCTGAAAAAAGATTTCAAATTGAATTATATTTCACTATTTTTAATCTAATATTTTGAGTTTAAAAGAATAAATAAGAAAACTTTTGGGGAGATTAGCAACAATTGGTCTACGAGATAGAAAGAACATTGGTGTTATTAAAGTCCTGCTTCACTCAACAACTCTGAGGCTATATGAACACCACAGACGAGAGCTGCAGGGACCAGCAAGCACTTCACACTCTTCTGGAAGGGCCAGAACGGAAGGGCCAGAACGGAAGGGCCTAGAGTAAGTGCAGGGCACAACAGGAAGTGTGTTCACAGGCAATAACAGGTGACTGCAAGCTTCTCCTGCTCAGAATAAAACGTAACTTTAACCTATATTCAAAAGATTTTTATCATTGTGATGGCACATGCTTTTAATCCCAGCACTCGGGAGGCAGAGACAGGTGGATCTCTGTGAGTTTAGGGACAGCCTGTTCTACAGAACAAGTTCCAGGATAGCCAGGGATACACAAAGAAGCCCTATGTCTAAAAATCAAAAACAAAACAAAAGATTTTTACAACATCTGAGGAAAATAAAATAAGTCAAAAATTTTAAATGAAATATTTTATTCACATCTTTATAGACAAAGTCTTACTATGTAGCCTTGGCAAACTCTAAACTCACTAGTGTACCCAAGACTGGCCTCAAACTGGCATTCTTCCTCTCTGTCCCTGCCTCCTGAATGCATTTTCTAGGGTAGAATTTTTTATTTTCAAAAGTACAGTTTTAGAAAATGTTAAAATATAAAAATAAAGTTAGATTCTAATCTTGAAACAAATGTTATTAATATAAACTTGTCCTTAAAATTTTTCAAGAGAGAACAATAAGGGGCTGATTGTGAAACACCTAACTATAGTGAGAAATATTTTTATAGGTTACTCTAAAGATGAAAAGATAACCTTCTCACAGAAATCAGCTCTGACTACATCAAAGGTAAGCTTGTTTCAGTTTCCAAACAGGCTGTGTACTAAGAACATGTGACAACCAAGTAGAACAGACCTGAGAACAAATCGACCTGCTTAGACTTGGGCTGGTGACGCGGCTCAGCAGGTAAAGGTGCCTGCTGCCAAGCCTAGGAACCCGAGTGCAATCCCAGGGACCCACATGGTGGAAGGTCAGAACTGACTCCTGCAGGTTGTCCTCTGACCTCTGCAGCATGGGCATGGCCCTCTCCCCTGAGTCATAAACAAATGTAATTCTAAAACAAAAACCTAGAGAAAGACATGGGATTTATCCCTTCCCTGCTTTAAGGAAACCAGGTTAAACAGTTAGAGAAGTGCAATACGAGCCCCCCTGCTTGTTTCTGAGACGGTACCTGTCCATGCAGTCCCAGACAGCCTGAACCTGCTAATGTGCCAGGCTGGCCGCTAGCTCCCGTGACTCTTTTCAGTTAGTGATCTGCCTAGCTGCACCTCACTGTCCATGATATTTATATTATGAACATTTCGTTGTTGTTTGTAAATAAAAGCATCTAAGCTACCAACTTTTCATTCCTGAGGAAGAAGAAAACTTTGATTTACCTTATAATGTAGCCCACAAGGTGGTCAGTGTGGGGCAGCACAAACAGAGACTTGCCTGAGAGTTCACACACATTGCATAAAGCTGCAGCCCGCTCTGAGGCAATAACGTCTTCTCCTGTCAGCAAGCCCCAGACAAAGAAAAATGAAGCAAGGGATTAGACTTCTGCAGTAGAATTTACCCAAGTTTGTAATCAGGAATAGAGTTCCAAGCCTGTCACCATGGCAGTAGGACTCCTGCTGTCCCTGAGGGCTTACGGCTCCCAGAAGTAACTACGTTCCTACTTCCTCCTGAGCAGGGCAGACAGGACAAACCACATCACATGGCTGTTTGAAAAGACAAATAAAAATGGGGGCAACTATTTATGAAGGAAGTTTCCAAAACCTCAGAATGCTACAAGCTCCAGCATGGCAACAGAAATGAGTCTTACTTAGGAAAATCCGGGAAAGTAAAGGAAGAGTCATTTAAAAGAAGCACTTCTCTGGACAACATTACAAACCCTGTGTTTCTTTATGTAAGAGCAAATTTTAAATAGAATTAGACAAGTAAATGGCACTAATTTAAGCAACTGAATTAACTATCAACTGATCCATGCATATGTGAGGAGATAAGCAGAAATGAAATAACAAGTCTGAGCATTTGAAAACTTCATTTGTTATTATTTATAAAAAGCATTAGTTTGTGTATTACTGACATTTTAAATATTTATTTACTTTGTGTGTGTGCTCAGGTATGTATGCATGCTTGCACTGAGCCACAGTACACCTGTGGCGGGCAGAGGACAACTTTCAGGAACCAATTTTTCCCTTCCACCAAGTGGGTTCTGGGAATCAGAACGCAGGTGGTCGGCAAGTGCCTTTACTTGCTGAGCCGCCTTCCTGGCCTTTCATGAGTGCCTTTTAGAAGTTAGCATACTATCAGCCCCCTAAATGAACACACTAAACATTTAAATATAAAAAAAAAATCTGTCTCCTGGTATTAGTAACAGGGCATAAAGCAATTGATGACCTTCCGATACCTGGAGGCAGAGGCGCTTTCTTTTGAATCAGGACAACCGCAACCTTTGTGTTTCTCCCTTGCAAACTCTGTCTGCAATGGAAAAATAACAACATAATTACTAAAGCAGTTAGCTTGTTTTAGCAAATCTATGTCAGGCTTTACATAGAACACATCATCAACTGAAGATAAATTAGAACTAAAAAACATCAAGAGCAGAGTAAATCTTTTCCTACAAAGGAATGTATTCGCCATAATGACTTCTATTTTCAGAGTATATGTATATCAAGCTTACTATCTTACTAAAATCTGCTCTAAAAGTGAAACTTAAGGGCCCGCAAGATGACCTAAGTTGATTCCCTGATTTCACATAATTTTTGAAAGGAGACCCACACATGACTTGCCTCCCAAACAAAATAAATGTGAAGATGATTTTAACATGAAATTTTAACATATACTTCTATATAAAAATTACAGTTAATGAATCTTCTTCATAGTGACATATCAGTCATTCAGAATAATTGCCTTAGAACGACACGGTGACAAAGCACTATGGGGACCAGTGAGCCGGGCAGAGCCTCTGTGTCAGCTAGGCAAGCCTGCCAACCTGCGTTAGAGCCCGAATACACATGCAAAAGTTGAAGGAAGAAGCCAACTCTCCAAGGCTGTCCTCTGACCCCCACATATGTCATGGCACACATGAACAAAAATACAAATCGTGTACACACACAATAACAAATTATTAATAATTTGTAAGTGCTAGAGAGATGGTAAAGTGCTTATGCGAGTCCAAGAGAAATGCTTCAGCAATTAAGAGCTCTTGAAGCTCTTCCAGAAGACCAGAGTTCAATTCCCAGCAGCCACTGTGTGGCTCACAACAGCCTGCAACTCCAGCTCCAGGGGGTGTGATGCCTTCTTCTGGTCTCTGCAAGCACCAGCATGCATGCACATGCATAGACACACATACACACATACACACACACACAAACACACACAGAAAATATATTAATATACTAATATACTAAATATATTAATATATTAAATAATAAAATATATCTTTGGGGTCTGGTAGTAAATTGCTATCTCTCAAAGAGATCATAGTATAGACAATAAATTGAAATGCCAGGCCAACTTGCCTTCTAAATTTCCTCATATCCCTAGTACAGTATAGTTAGTACTTATATCACCTCTTAGAAACAGAATGAAGCTAACAATCTCCAAGGTAACCACTGCAGTTTAAACAGTATTGAATTACTTTCAAGTGTTTGCAAAAAAAACAGGCTGATTGCTTGCCTGGCACAGACAGGCCATGGACACAATCCCTGAGGTCACAAACAAGTAAATCAGTGAACAACAGACAGTTTTGAGTACCACGAAGGCCCATCTGCGCCATACTTGACACAAACAAGTAAACCAGTGAACAGACAGTTTCGAGTACCACAAAGGCCCACCCGCGTCGTACCTGACGATTTCCACCCTGGTAGCACACTCAGACTGCTTTTCTTTCCACTGAGGTTCATCCCAGTCCAGTTCATAGAACACAACCACCAGAGCCGGCACCAGGTTCAGATGCTTATTCATCCAGCCGGTCTTCAGGATCCCTTTAGGGATGTACCACTCGTATGATGTTCTCTGCCGACGATGACAAAACGGAGTGCCAGGTACTTTATACACATCTGCTGTGTTCACTATGCACACAGCCCTGTCTAAGATGAGGACTCTACATCCATCAGAAATTAATAATAGCTTTGAGGGTCTAGGTGTTAGAATGGAATCTCAACCGCACGAACGCTATCCCTCCAGGGGAGGAAGGACAGCCAAAACCAAGGAGCCTAATATCGTCAAGGGTCTAGCTGTGTGTAAAGATGGGCTCAGCCCTTTCCCAGGTCTACTTCTCCTTCCCCATCATCTCTGTTCTTGTGAAATGTTACAGCAATCAGGGTCCACTACAGCTTCATCTGTTTACAGATTGTGGAGATGGGGGGGTTGTTTTATGGAAAGAAAAGGGATGGGGGTAGATGGAAAGGGCACCTTCTGCAAAGCCTAGGACTCCCTGAGTCCAGTCCTCAGGACCCACATGCTGGCAGAAAAGATGGACACTATGAGCTGTCAGTGAACCTACACACACACACACACACACACACACACACACACACACACACAATACACAAAAAAAAATTATTAAAGAAAAATGTAGGCTCACAGTGTAGAAGTACTGTAATTAGTTAGTCCTCTTGAGGTTAAAAATAAGTGTTATTAAACATATGCATATACCCCAAAGTACATAAAAACACTGTTTTTCCTTTTAGGCACAACAGTAACCCCCATAAACTCAGGGGGTTCCCAAGTTCCCAACACACACACACACACACACACACACACACACACACACGCACGCACACACAGAACAGGGTTGGGAGTGAGAGTGGGGTGGAAAAGGACAGGGACTCTGAATGAGGGCACGCAGTCCTAATGCCATTACCTTAGATCTACATTTTGGATACTCATGGTCACCTGGGAGCACCTTGAAAGAAATTGGTACCCGATCAGCTCTCCGATTGGCACAGAAAGCATCCCAGACCGCTCGATGCACAGCATTATACACTACATCAAGGCCAGTAAGTGTAACAAAAGCCATAGGCCGACAACATAATTCCACAGGGAAGTCCCACCGTGTGGGGCTCATGTTTAAGACGTCACAGAAAAATCTGAAATACAAATGTCAGGATATTCATAGTTAATTAAAAAAAACCAACATCAACATCCAACATACAAACGTTATAAAGTCAAACGGCTCTGCATGTACACAATCAAGCACACCGGAGAGAGTAAAATTAAAAACTTCAATTCCTAAACTACATTTATTAAAATTACTAATTGCATTGCATTTTTTCTTTCAAATTTCACAAAAGAGGTTGTAGTCAATTTTTAGACAAATTTGCTATTTTCACAGTAATCTTTGAAAATGTACGCCAAAGTTTGGGACGAGCAGGCTAAGAAAGCAGAGAAGTTATGAAATTAAAACAGGTCTGGACTGGCACATGCTGCAATCCCAGCCCCCAGGAGGCAGAAACAGGATAAAGCACTCAGGTCAGCTGGGTGCAAAATAGTAAGACTGTCTTAAAAATGCTTTCCTTTTAATTCAAGCTATGTACTCTATATCAACCATAATCAATAAATTTAAAAAGTTATTGACTTATATTTAACACACACACATCCAACTGCCTCTGATTTCTCTGGAATTGCAAATATCTAATCCCTCAGTGCTTAGAAGATAATTCAAACAGTGTGTGTATTATCTAATAGCTGTTTCTCAGTTTTCATAAGTAAGATGATGCAATAGGTAAAGGAAAGTCTCTAATAGAAACACTAATAATGGGTGGAAACACATAGAGAACACGGTTCTGTTGTGTCCTTTAGCTAAGTCAACAATGGATGCAGACATGCACTGACTCGGGAAATGATTATATATTCGGGACAGTCAAGGCTATTAGATAGATAAACCCTGTCTCAAAAAACCAAAAGAAAGAAAAAAAGAAAGAAAGAATTATATAAAAATGTTCTTATTCCAAACAAAATTACCACTGTATATTTAAAATGATTCCTCATTTCCAAAAGGATTTCTCATATGCTCCTTTTAAAAAGTGACTGGCGTCATCACATCATACAAAACACAACGCTGTCCCTAGGAAAACTGAAGTGCAAAATGCCACTTTTTCCCCAAATTGTGGACTATTTCTAACCGAAAAGTTAATCATCTTAATTAATTAGCTATCACGTGCTAAGTGCAAAAGGAACAATGGATATCGGAAAGTGATTTGGAACACTTTCCAGAAATGATGTGTATCTACAACACAAGTTTGCAGAATTGCTCTTAAAGACTCATAGGAAGGGTTGTGCTGTGAGGACAAAGAAATACACTGCTTCCAGAGAATTCAGGATGAAGACTGAAATAGCCTAGGAGAGCTCACAAGATAATACGGCTCCATAATACCAGACAATCTAGACAAGAGGGTGAAAAACCCAGTTCCCTTAATACTTCCAGAGGCTCAGGGGAAATAGCTGTGGCCCTTGAATATGGCGTGGTCATAAGGGGAAGCAGAAAGGACTGATGAAGTTTTTAAATTAGTACTGCCTGAGAGGATTACAGTACGAGTCACATAAATCATGTGAAAATTCCCTGCAGTCACATCAGAAGGTAAAAAGAGAAGCCAGTCCAGAAAGCAAACTCCTGTAAACCCAGCAGTCAAGGGGCAGGGGCAGAGGCAGGCAGGAAGATAGCTTTAAATTCCACAGTAGACTAGTCTAACAGGGTAGTTCCAGGAGGACCAGGGCTATGGCGACCTCAATACCCCTTCTCCCCTCCAAAAAAAAAAAAAGACAGAAAGAAAAGAAAAGGAAAAAAGGGGGTAGAAAAAGAATAAAGAGAAAGAAAGAAACTCTAACCCAAGAATATTCTCCAAACATCTCTATAAGTTACCGATGAACTTTTAAAAACCTATTTGTGCACTGTATTCAAACTCTGGTGTTGTATCTTATCCTCAGCCCACTTTAGTTCAGACTAGCCCGTTCCAAGTGCTCGATAGTCACCACGGCTACTGTCTACCACAAATGACAGTGCAGCTCTCAAATACAGCAAACCTGTTCCAACACCATCACGGAAACTGCACCAGCAACCCTTGCCACATTCTGCCATACAAGCTTCGGCACTTGCAATGGTCCTGCTTAAGCCGCGGTGGATCTCAAAGGGATGGGACAGGACAAGGACTGGCTGAATAAATTTCAATGACACGCAGGGAAGGGGTCCTTTCCTGACTTCCGGAAAAATAAATGGAGAAACCAAGCAAACTATGGACAGGGAGGAGATAGACAGAAGCAGAAAGTAAGACCTCAGCACCAAGTCACCTGGTTAGTGCAGCGGAAGTAATGTGTCAGCTGGCGTAGGAGAGAAACAAGCTAACCCAATCAAAGTGGCTACTAACGAAGACGGCTATCAAGGAACAGATGGATCAGGGAGCAAGACGTCGGCTAGCAGCAAGGATTCAGAGACGTCCAACTGCAAAAAGCTCAAACAAAGAACGATCGCTTGGTGCATGGTCGACACAGTAAAGGAAGAGAAGCAACACAACCTGAGAAAAGACACTGTCCCCAGGGTCACAGCATTCGGCTCTGGTAGCTACAACTGGAAAGGAAAGTAACCTCACAGGCCTAGAAACTGACTCCATCTTCCTCTATCAGAAATGAGCTCTCTATCTAGAAATAAGCGCGTTCTTCTATGCAGCTGAAAGAGAACTGCCAAGCTTGCACCCGTGGACGCCACGGGAAAACGCAGGTCCCCCAAGCCAGTCAGCCGGGTTGGTCTGGCCAGCAGGGTCTCCGGGCCCAACTCACCCAGGCCGCACGCCCTGGGCCCGCTGCAGTTGCGGTGAGTCACCGCCAGCCCCGAGAGGACCGGGAGAGCCAGGCAGGGGCGTCACGGAACGCGGCCACCGAGTTCCGACAGCCCCACAGCCGGCGGCAGGAGGCGAGACTTCCTTTTCCCCGCCTCCGCTGGCACAGGAAGCACTTTCTGAGCCTGAGTGACAGTACTCCCAACCAGTCCTAGAGCAGAATGGAGCACCTTGTACGGCAGGGGCTACATTTCCTAGAGGAGAAAGACGTGGGGGCGGGGAAATGAGGAGCCAATAGGAGAAGCGATCGTGAAGGGGGCGGGGCCTCTCTGTGACCGCCCCTCAGCTCCTGGTCAGAGATCTGGATATCCCCCCCACAACTTAACGCGTTCCCGGTTCCCGGTCCCACCTAACGAGATCCTGGGTTCCCGGCCCGCAGCCGACTGCCAGCGGCTTGGTGCCGCCGAGGGTCGGAAGCGCGCGAGCTCGTCCCCACGGCTGCGAGTAGGGTTTCCCCAGACCGAGTCGCGGAAACGGGGTGCTCCGGCCTCCCGCCCGCTCTCCGCCTGATCTTCGCGGTCGCAGACGCTGTGCGCCCTGCGCGATGGGTGCCAACGAGGACCAGGAGGTGAGAACCCAGGACTGCACACCCCTGTCCCGGCGCAGGTCCCAACGTGGGCCACCCGGGACTCCTCGCGTGTCCTTTGCGTTGAGAGCCCTCAAAGCCTGGCCAGTCGGGTGTCCCACGTTGGCGGATCCACTGCCAGACGGCACCGGTCACCAGTGAGGCCAGCAAGCATGAATGGGTCACGTGCGACCCAGCCTCCCACTCCCCTCATTTGTCATTTTTTGCAACCCCGGGGATATCCCCAGATTTCCTTGCTAAGATGAGTGTCCTTGGTCCACGACCCTGGTGCACTTGATTGTCCTTAAATCCCGCGAGTGGCTTAAGCGCTTATGTGTTGAGTTATCCTGTCTTAAAACCCATTAAATTTTAAAATTTAGCTGGGCGGTGGTGGCGCACGCCTTTGATCCCAGCTCTCGAGAGGCAGAGGCAGGCGGACCTCTGTGAGTTCAAGGCCATCCTGGTGTACAAGAGCTAATTCCGGGACAGGCTCCAAAGCGACGGAGAAATCCAGTCTCGAGAAACCAGTGGTCTCATAGTGAGGGGTCGAGAAAGTAAAATTTCTGTGGAGGGAAATGAATGGCCCTTATGTCTTGGTTTCTGTCCGGAATGTTTAGTGAAATCGCTTGTCAATCTGTTATTAAGTGAATATAAAATCTGTTTTGGGCAGTTTTTGCTCAGAAGTTTGTATAGTTTGTGTTTTGATTTTTTTTATTGCAAAATGTCATTTAGATATAGAGTTGGAAGGAAAGCATGCTGTAAATCACGTGTTGTCGACCTTTCTAACTCTATAATGTGTTCAGGTGAGAAAGAGCATCTGCCGTTGTAGAGTGCCCCAGGGTGAACGTGATGGATTAAGGATTGGAAGAAGAATGTAGTAATTCACTGTTTTGAGTGTGTTGCTTAAAAGTTAGCATACTGATGGTGTGGGTGTTAATAAAAGCTCTAGGTTACAGGTTCTGTAAAGAACCCCCAAATCCAACAAGCTAGTTGGTGCCTGAATAATCAGCTACTCTTACCAGCTCAGGGACTCCAAAGCATTAATGAGTTCAGGGGCGAGAATAGAAAGGGAAAAGGAATGACTAGTAAGTGGATACAAACTTAAAAAGAGAGGAGCAAGGTCTGATGTCTTGCCACACAGTAGCACGGCTAGTTTAAAAGTATCCTCTGCATTCTGCCAGGTGGTGGCACAAGCCTTTAATCCCAGCACTGGGGACACAGAGGCAGGCGGATCTCTGAGAGTTCTGCTTGGTCTTCAAAGTGAGTTCTAGGACAGCCAGGACTGTTACACAGAGAAACCCTGTCTCAAAAAACTAAATAAACAGACAGACAGACAGACAGATAGATAGACAGACAGACAGATAAAAGCATCCTCTGCATTTCTCCTTGACAAATAAATGATTGAAAATTTGAGGTGATAGATAGGTACACTTTTCAAAGGGCTGCATTGTACCCCCAAAATACAATTCTTTTAAATAGTTTTATTTTATGTATATGAGTGTTTTGCCTGCTTGAATGTATGTGCACCACTTGCATGTCTGATGTCCACAGAGGGCACAAGAGGGTGTTGGATACCTGGAAATGGAGTTATAGACAGCCTAAGCCACCATGTCCGTGCTGAAAATTGAACAAGGTCCTCTGGAAAAGCAGCCCATGCTCTTAACCACTGAGCCATCCAGCCCGGATGGATACAATTATTGTGTGTCAGTTTAGAAATAGCTCTTTTTCCCAGCAAAGCACAATCTAACGCTTCTCTGACTTGACTAATGGAGTACCCCCAACACCACCGGAGCTGACACCACCCCAGACCTAATGAATCTAAATGTCTGGGGTAGAACCCTGGAATCTCTCCACTTTTAACAATAAGATTCTATTCTTCCTCATGATCAGTCTGGATCTTTGAAGATTGCTTCCTGCCGGGTTTTGAAGGTGCTGCCTTTGGAAAATAAAACAAAAACCAGCAATCGTATGCTTCCTGTTCACATTTCTGCATGCATCTTTTCTTTCAGTTCCTTTGCTCTCCTGAGATTGAATGTGTGTGAACAGTCTCCGTTTTCTTACGCTGAGACTGAAGTGTCGCACAGTCTTCTGGCTTACTGTCAGTCAGTGCCCCGTAGTGCTTCAGAGGAAGCAGTTCGTCCCGCATCCTCTTCTTAGGTATTTCGTGCCAATGCAAGGTCTACTTACGCTGTCAAATATTACCCTTAGCCTGATCTGGGGGTTTCTATCTTGTTGTAAGGCTTGTTGGAGCCTAAGGATTCTGAACTCTCTCAAGTGGTTTGCTGTTTCTTTATAATCCGTTCTAAAATGTGTGCATGAAGGGCAAATCAACATCACCATCTTTTGTCTGGAAAATTAATGACATGAGCCAGCCGGTGGTGATGCACACCTCTAATCCCACCGACTGTCCGAGAACTCACTCTGTAGACCAGGCTATCCTTGAACTCGGAGATCTGCCTGCCTCTGCCTCCTGAGTGCTGGGATTCAAGGCTTGGTCTGCCACCGCACAGCAACCGATGTCCTTTTTAAAATGGGAAATTGTTGTGCCTCTTATTTCTCATTTCCACGTTTAGGACATTTTCTATACCTCAAGTGAGTTGTTCAGGAGAGGGATGCAAATATTCTCGAATTGCTTTAATCCACATCTTTCCTCCACAATACAAAGGAAGTATGGTAATCAGGTCTTAAGTATGGTAATCAGGTCTTCACAGGGTGGATGCCAGAATTAAGTGAGCTGATACAATGTAAAAACCCTTAGCTGTGCCCAACAGATACTCTTAAAGTATGTGCTGTTAGTACAATTGTCCTGTGTTGGTACCTGCTGTGAGTATAATTGTCCGTGTTGGTATGTACACATATGTGTACACATATGTGTCTAGGGCCAATAAGGTAAGCCATGTTTTACAAAGTTGAGCAGTTTTGAATAACAAGCTAAGAAACTTTCTCTTTCTAATCCATATATGCCACTAAACAGTATTCTTTTTTTTTTTTAAGATGGAACTAGAAGCTTTACGTTCTATTTATGAAGGAGATGAAAGTTTCCGGGAATTAAGTCCAGTTTCATTTCAATACAGGGTAAGACACAACATGTACAGTGCATGCATTTCTGTGCTAGGGAAGGGGATGTGGAGGCTGCAGAATCTGGCTCCATCTTCTAACTTAGTGAGTTAACTTTATTATATTCCTGTGTTTTCTGAAATTCCTATTTTTCTAGAATTTTTTTTTTTATTTGTGTGTTTGTATCTGGGGGCCCATAGAGGCCAGAAGACGGCATCTAATCTGCTAAAGCTGGAGTTACAGATGGTTGTAAGCCATGAATGGTAAAAACCAAACAGGGTTTTTCTGGAGAAACAGCCAGTGCTCTTAACAACTGAGCCATCTTTCCAGCCCTCCTGACACAGTTAAATGAAAACTTACCACTATGACATTGTTACTGGTGACATTTGAAAACTTAATCCAGAACCTTTTTAAACAAAGATATTATTTTATTATGAGTCTGGGTGTTTGACGGCAAGTATGTCAGTGTACCACATACATGTCAGGTACTCACAGAGCCCAGAAGGGGGCACTGGATCCCCCTGAACTAGACTCACAGACAGTTGTGAGTTGACATGTGGGTGCTGCGGAATGAACCCAAGTCTCCTGGAAGGGCAACTCCTGAGCCATCTCTCCAACCTAATTTAGAACCTTAAAAAATTTTTTTTAACTCATTATAAAGCATTAGCGGTAAAAGAAATCTTAAGTACTACATGGTACCTCTCTCTTAAATACGGCTTCCCTGGGTTCTAGCTTCCTAGACTCTTGTCACAACTGATGTTGATCTATAACCCTCAAATTTGCTTGTACTGTACACTATGACAGGAAATGGGTTTTTGTTCGTTTTTCTTAGGGCAGAGTGTCACCACGTAGCCCACATCTAGCCTTGAATTCTTGCTTCTTTTTATCTCAGACTCCCAAGTGTGGCCAGGGAACAAATACTCTAAGCAGTGATTCTCCTCCTTCCTCCTATGCCGTGAACCTTGAATATATGTTTCTCATGTCATGGTGACTCCCAGCCAGAAAAGTATTTTCACTACTGCTTCATCACTGTCGTTTTGCTACAGTTGTGAATTGTAATGTCAACATCTGTGTTTTCTGATGGCCTTAGGCAACCCCTGTGAAAAGGTCATTTGACCTAAAATGGGGCAGAGGGCCACAGGTGGAGAACCACTGCTCTATGGCAGTCCCGGGTCTTCAGGCCCACCACCTTTATACCACCTCCATCTGGGTGACAACTATAGTTGCTACTTTACTGGTTGCCATGACAAAATTCCTGACACAGCAACTTGAGGGCCAGGCCAGAGAGATAGGAACACTTACCTCCCAGGCTCCACAGCCTGAGCTAGAACCAATCTGTGAAGTTGTCCTCTGTTACTGTGGAGCACGGGTGTCCCACACAAATCCCATGGACACAGTAGGAACCAATAAATACATCTTTTTAAAAGTTTAAAAACTTAAGGAAAGAAGACTTTCTCTGGGCTCAGAGTTTGGAAGTGCAGCCCACTAGTAGAAGTCATGACAGAAGGGTCCTGTGGGAGGCTGCTGCTTACACAGCGCCCAAAGTCGGGCGACAAAGAGAACATTGCTCTCTCTCCTGAATCCAGCCCCATAGAATGGGATCCACACAGGGCGAGCTTTCCCGCCTCAGCCCAATCCAGAAAATCCCTCACAGACTCGCCCAGAGGACAGTTTCTGTGGTGACTCTAAATCCCATCAAGTTGGCACTACCAACCATCACAGCCACTAGGGAACTCTTAAGGGCCAAAGTACATGATGGAATTAAGACCTGGTCCTTCTGGTTAAATCCCACTAGCTGCCTTCTGAGATTTCCCCAGCCACTGCCGCCTTTTCTTTACCAGGGACACGGAGAATTCCCATGTGGTTTCCTAATTTTCCCCAGTAACAGCATCATTATTTATTGAGCACAGTATGCAGAACAGTCCAGGATATGTGTGTGCGCTCTACAATAGAATGAAACACAGAACTGGATAGCGTATGTCCACAGTCAAAGGAGGAGAGTCAGGGATCCTCCCATTCAACCCTCTGTTCTCAAATAGAACAGTTTAGTAGGCTCCTAAATGACTTCCCCGCTTCCACTTCTGTCTTTTCAGCTTCCATCTTACACGGAACCACAAGATCAACAAACTGCTCTTTAATGCTCCGAAGCATTTAAGTAGCCCTGCAATAGCCTGTTTAAAGAGGCTTCTTCCTGGGCCTCTCTTGCGTGTAGAGTGATGGCTCTATTCTTAGATCCATAACCCAAGTTCACTTTTAAAAAAATTTGTTTTTATTTTGTGTATATGAGTGTTTTGCTTGAATGTAGTGTGTGTGTGTGTGTGTGTGTGTGTGTGTGGTGTGTGTGTGTGTGTGTGTTCAGGGAGAGGCACGTGTATGCCACAACGCATATGAGTTGGTCGTCCTCTTTCACTATGTGGGTTCCAGGGATCAAACTCAGGTCATCGGGCTTGACAGCAGGTGCCTTTACCCCTCTGAGCTGTCTTGCAGGCCCTGTGAGTGAGAAGCTTGATTCAGACGAGCATTATTAACAGACGTTAAAATCTCCAGACGAAGGTTGCTAAGAAACAGGGTAGTGACGTAGTTGTCTGTTATCACTGCACAGATTTTCTTTATTACCCTCTCCGCTGAAGAAATTAGCCCCGGTGGCAAATCCTGATAGGATGCTCACGAGCTTACCACACCACCTCTCCGCACAAAATGCCCCATCTGAACCTGAACAGAGAAAGTAGTTGTCTATATTTGGGGATGTTAGTCAGAAAAACCAGCCTAAGCTCTTAATGTCATACCAGACTTTTCAAAGCCAGGGAGAAGTTTCTATTAAGGTAGACTAGGGAGGCATGACAACCTAATAGAGTAAACCTTCAGTGAATTTCAGCTTTCTGGGCTGGAAGAGCATTTGTTAAAGGATACTTTGGGCATAGTTGGGGAATTTGTAATATAAATTATATATTAGATGAGTTTTTTTAGCAATGTTGAATTGTTGGGCGTGGGATGATTGCCTTGGGGTTATAAAACAAATCCTAAGGGTTTTTTTTTTCATTCACTCTTAATAACTAAAGATGTTTCATTACTTCTAAATGCTTCAACAAAAACCAAGGTGGAGAAAACCATGTTAAAGGAGTAGGTGCTGCTGTCTGTGCTAGAGGAGAAGACAGGGAAATGACCAGATGTTTAGTAAATGTGTGCCAGTGAGTGTGTATCATGCCAGTTTAGCTTTTCCTTAAGAGTAAAACTGTTTTAAATAAAAACTTGACCGGGTATTTTTATCAGGAATTTCTTACCAGGAATTGCTCTGTGGCCTAAGGCATCCTCTCCCGGGTCCATTGCTTTTCTTGTCTCAGCTTTACACTGTGTTTTCTGATCTCTTCTCCCTTGAACAGCTTATGCGGGCTTCCCTGTTTTTTGTGCCTGCTGCTGTTTAGTAGCTGGAAAGCTGAAAGACAATCTGTTACAAGTTTGTGGGTAATTACTTTTGTCCATTGGCACTTTAGGTTTTGTTTTGTTTCTGATACATGGTTTCTTCTGTGTATCTCTTCTGTAGACCCGGCTGGCCTCAAGCTCAAGAGAGTCTCCTGCCTCCGCCTCCCAGTGCTACCACCCCCAGCTCTGTTGTCATCCGGTTCCTTGTTGTTGTTGTCTTAGCTGCACCCTCAGAAACAGACATGTAAAGTGTATCCTTGGCATTGACGAGCTGACAGCCTATTGAGAAATGGGCTCTCAGCAGCAATGGAGCTTCCCGAAGCCTCAGGGGACTAAAGTTGAAACTCCATCTAGTCCTCTCACCTTGGCCAGTCCTTCCCAGAACATCTGAACTTCTCAGCATACGTGCTTCTGAGTCTGAACGTGGATGTTGGAAAGAATCATTTTGCAGGTCGTAATTTAGGTCTTTTGGTCACTTTCCACAAGCCTAAGATTCCCTTTTCTTCAGATAGGTGAAGATGGTGATCCCAAAGCCTTCCTAATAGAGATTTCCTGGACAGAGACCTATCCCCAAACGCCTCCGGTTATATCTATGAACGCGTTTTTTAACAACACCATGTGAGTAGTTTAGTTTTCATTGCTTTGTCCTTGCCTTCTGTTTGACTCACTCCTGACAGTCTGATTTCTCTGCCTTGTAGCTCCTCGGCTGTGAAGCAGAGCATCTTAGCCAAACTACAGGAAGCAGTAGAAGTGAACCTTGGCACCGCCATGACCTACACATTGTTCGAGTACGCTAAGGACAATAAAGAGCAGTTCATGGAGAACCACCACCCCGGGAATTCTACGCCAGTGAGTGTGTGGTTGGTTCTGCCAGCTGGTTTTGGTCTGGGCATGTTAATTAACTTTTGCTGTGTTGTTTTTTTTTTTTAATTAAAGACTTTGTGTTAGATTTAAACAGAATTACATTTGATTTAAGTAAGAACAATGAATCATAGATTTCTTCTATTTTGTGGAGAAAATGGAATTATGTTCTGTCCATTTTACCCTTCAGCAAAGATTAAAATACTTCTATCCATTAAAATTGAAGCCAGGTGTGGCGATGTGTCCTGAAGAGGCAGAGGCCAGGTCTGTAATTTCAAGGCCAACCTGGGTTGTAAGTAAGATATTACCTTAAAAGAGGAAGAAAGAAAAAAGAGAGAAAGAAAGAAAAAAGTCATATCTTAGTTCCATTTGAGGCCAACATGTGTTCAAATCCTCCCTGCCCATCTTTTTGAATCCTGTGACTTTGGCCAACTTTCTTAACCTCTGTGTGCTCAGATTCCCATTTGTTAGATGGAGTTATAATAGAGTATACTTTACACGATTGTGGTAAGGCCCAAATAAATGGTATAATGCAGTCACAGCAATACTTGTCATGTGTTAAGTCTTTTAGATTTTAGCTATCATTGGTGTTAACTATGCCAGCCCAAATATTTTAAAGATTTTCTTCAGGAAACCAACAAGAGCTAGGTGGAACATATGATTTTTCTAACGATGTACCAATAATGACAGCAAGTTCAGTAATTTAGACGATTTTGTTGGAACCTCGGATCTTCAACATAACATAGGTGATCAGACTTCCTTCTTGGGGTCCCAGTCCAACTGCCACCCCACTGTGGTGTCCTTGAAAATGAGCCTCTGCGAGAGCAAGGCCAGTGATGTATAAGGACACCTGACTGAATAAGTGAATAACAGCAGTAACGCCTTTGGTTTTGTAAAGAACCAAAACCCACCGCCCCCTTCGAGATGAAGCTATGTTTAGTCTGATCCAGCAGGTTTTAAGGCGCGAGTCTAAGATCTGCTTCTGTTCTTGCAGACACCCATAGCCAGTGTCATCTCGGTTGAAGCTCCCAGCACAGCCCCATCAAGTAAGAAAAAAGACAAGAAAGAACAACTTTCCAAAGCTCAGAAACGCAAGCTGGCAGATAAGACAGGTGTGCATTGTTCTTTGTCTTTCTTAACACAGGACATGGGTGGGCTTCACTGTGGTGGGGGTGCTTGTTACGTTTAGGGTTACAGGATTAATTCCTTAGTCTATCCTTGGAACATTTGAATCAGAGACCTGTTAGTCACAGTAAAAAAAAAAAAATACCGTATTTATTGCTGCTTCATCATGACATCATCATTTGGAAAAAGACAATGAGTCACAAAGTAGTTATAAACATTCCCACTGAGAAACATTAGAAAAATGAACAGAACATGTGGCCCACTTGAACACTGTAACGTCGTGTGGGATTTTATTTACCTGTGTGACAGGTGTGGACGTTTAAAGGCTGTGTAAAATATAGTTTTCGCTTGCAGTCTGGTGCATCATTTCCATCTGAGCACAGGGAGTTAGTATTTTTGCCTGCTGTTAACTTCATTCTACAATAAGATTTCGGAAAAGAATTCCCATGTGTCTGATAGCAGACTCCTCAGAAAAGGAACATCAACTCCAGCTCGATCAACAGTAATGTTTGCCCCTTTTTCTCTAACTTGGAAATTGGCAAATGGACATCAGTTTGAATTTTCGCAGTCAAGGAAAAGGAAAACATTGTTGGTGTACACACACTTTTACAGAAAGGTGTGCGCGGACTCATGTGCACCGTGTCTGTGAAGTGCTCGTGGAGGCCCCAAACAGGTGTTGGAGCCCCTCGACCTGGAATTGCAGGCAGCTGCTGATGTCGATGCTGGGAATCTGGCTCTCATCCCGGAAGGGCAGCAAGTGCTCCAGCCCCTGCCCTTTTGTGAAGGGATATTAGGTCTGTTTTTATTTAATGTCTGTCGATGGTAGAATAAAAAGAAACCAACAGTGTGTTGGTCTTCATAAACAATGGTTTGAAGCTGTAACTGTGCGGTACAAAAGTCTCAAATACTCTGCAGGTGTCTCCAGGGCGGGCTCTAACGTCTCCAGGATAACGACAGACTGCTTTTTCCAACTTCGTAGTGTGTGATGCACACTTTCATCTACTTGTTGTGTGCAGTAGTATAAAAGGCACTATTTGCTAGGATGTCGGTTCATTTACAACCAGTGGTCGGTCTTACTCAGGTTACTGATTTTGTCCTCTAGATCACAAAGGGGAGCTCCCTCGAGGCTGGAACTGGGTTGATGTCGTGAAGGTATAGCTTACTTACTTTCAAGTCTTCAAAGTTGTTATAGTTTTTGCCATCAAATAATGAGATGTCTGTTTTTCGTTTTCCTTCCTGCCTCCTTTTGGATCTCACGGATATCTGTTTACATTTTTGGACTCAGCATGTAAGTATTCTTGAAGCCTTTTCGTTCTCTGCTTTCTCGGGGTTAAATGTTCTCGGGCTTAGCGGGTTAAAGCTAAGTAGGAAACATAGCTCCCATCCCTCTGCTGCAATGCCCCCCAGGGTCAGCCCCACTGGAGAATGTGTGTGAATCCAGACATCTTCTGTTGAGCTGGATCATAAAGAGATCTGCAGAAATGGAGAGCTGGCACCATGCCAAGTCTTCTTTTAGAAAAACGTAGTTCTTATTGAGGGATGGAGAGATGGTTCTGTCTGTAAATTGCCTGTTGTACATGCATGAGGTCCTGAGTTCAGATCTCCAGCATCCTCATAAAAAGCCGAGTTCAGTGGCATGCATTTGGGGAGTCAGGACTCATCGCCCAGCAAGCCTAGCTAAACTAACAAACCCTTAAGTTTTGTGAGAGGCCATGTCCCAAAAACTAATGTTAAAAAAAAAATAGAAAGGCAAGACATCTGGCATCCATGTACCCACACTCACACAAACTTGTACATATATTACATACGTACATACAAAAAAAGTTGTATGATAGGTTTATTGTTAATTTTATATGAATAAACTTTTGAAATTCTAAAGCAGCAGCTATAGTCCATATTAAAAACAGTAAGTCCTTAATTTCTTCTGTTACCTAACAAGACCCATGCGTTGGGAAACTATTACCCTTCTTAGCTCCTGCTTTCTGTAGCTTCACATTCTTTTTCAAGCTCCTTTTATTTCACTTATTTATTTTGTGCACGCACATAAATACTGCAGCATGGCTGTGGAAGTCAGAACAACTCGGAAGAGCTGGTTCTCGCCTTCCACCATGTAGATCCGGGAGAGTGAACCCGGATTGTCGGGCTTAGCCTCAAGCATCTTGACTGGTGAAACCACTTTCCTAGCCTGCTTGTCGGTGTGTGCGCCATGTGTGGGTGCCCGTGAAGGTCACAAGAAGTGTCAGGTCCCCTGGAACTGGAGTTGGGCTGAGCAGTGTGGGCTCTAGGAACTGAGCATGGGTCTTCCCAGAGCAGCAAGTGCCCTTAGACCCTGAGCCTCTTCCGCTTCCACATTCTTCGCTGCCGGATTCAGAATGTGGTTGTGATAACTGCTGGCTGTCTTTGTTAGGGTTCTGTTGCTGTGAAGAGACACCATGGCCACAGCAGCTCTTATAAAGGAAAACATTTAATTGGGGCTGGTTTACAGGTTAGAGGTTTAGTCCATTAGCATCATGACCGGGCATGGCAGTGTGCAGGCAGACATGGTGCTGGAGAGGGAGCTGAGAGTTCTACATCTTGGTCCTCAGACAGCAGAGAAGTCACTCCTGGATGTGGCCTGAGCATAGGAAACCTCAAAGCCCACCTCCACAGTGACACACCTCCTCCAACAAAGGCACACTTAGCCCAACAAGACCACACCTCTTAACCGTGACACTGCCTCTGGGAGCCATTTTCTCTCACACCACAGTGTTGATCCTGATTGGACGCATGCTTGTGTTGTTTGAGAATTAATCTGCCTCAGCCCCAAATTTATCACCACTTCCCACAGATTCTTATCGGAACAAAAACAACAAATTCAAAACTTGTTAGATTGTGGTTTCACACTTACAGTTTAAGAATTTGTTATCGGTGAGGTATATTGTTTTTATTGTAACAACAATTTTTTTAATTATTAGAAAGGTTATTCACACAAACACACAAGAACAAGCCTAGCACACATATACACACTACATGTACACATTAGAAAGAATTTAGATTTAGAAAAGAATTTATCTTTTAGTCTGGGGATATAGGTCCCCAGTACATATACATCCATATTACAGGTAAAGGCCCTTGCTGTCCACCTGGTGACCAGAGTTCAGTCCCCAGATCCCACGTGATAGAAGAAAAGATCTGACTCATACAAGTTGTCCCCTCAGCTCCACAGATGCACCTGGGCACGCACACAGACACCTATGCAGCCATACACGCACACACACACACACACACACACACAAAATGTATACATATTTTTTTTAAAAAAAAATAACAGTTTATTGTCTGTCAATCTCATGCTTTGTTAGATTGACACATGCATGAAATAGTATGTGAGGAGTTAAGACCTCAGCTAAGGACCACTGAGTCGGACTGCCTTGGGTGGGAAGCCATTCCTATGCTTGACAGCTAGGCTCTGGGGCAGGTTACTTCTCGTTCCCACACGTCTACCAGGTGACAGACAGTAAAGTGCATACCGGGTTAATACGTGTTCATCAACACACTGAGGAGAGACACTAAAATGCCGTTGACTCAATGACCTTTGCCTCTGTATGAGTCTTCTGGATCTGAATTATTCTTAGAGAGCTGATGGGATATCCCCTACTTCACGTTGTTCTGTAACCAGCTTTGGGGGGTGTTTTTAAACCTGTCGGAAGTAATATGGCCTAGAGGTAGAAAGTACTTGTCAGAATGGTTACAGTTTAAACTCCCATGACTTGAACTTGATTTCCGATTGTTTATTTATGTCTTTACTTTTTGATTTTTTTTGATAGAAATAATAACTCAGGTACTGTCATCACCTCCACTTAATACTTGTATCTTTTTTTTTCTCTTTTTATCAGTTAAGCAAAACTGGCTCTAAAGACGATGAGTAATACCCGCAGAAGAAGCAAGAGCATCTCTGCAAAGCAACCCGGATCAACACGTCTCCTTACCTTTTCTGGCACCGGGTGGCTTTTTACAAGACATAGCTCTTTTGTACGTGTCTTTAAAAATAGAAGTGGAAAGTCCACGAAGAGATCTGGTTGTAGTAAATTATTTTCACAAGCTTGCCTTAATAAAAGGTGAAAGCGTAACCCTTGAGAGTACTCTCTGAAGCCAGGGAGCATCGTCGGCAGTGGACGGCCCTGAGGGGTGAGTCAGTGGTGCCCAGGATAGCATCGCTGGTACTCCATGGCGTCTCCCCTTAAGTCGCCATCTCCTGCTTGGATAACAAAGAGAAAGCTGCCTCAGAGCAATCTCAGTACTGGTGCTGAGAGTTCTGATTCTTTCTGTAGTTCCTCATTCGTCAGCAGTCAAGTGCTTCCCCTTAATAAATTGATATCTAGTTATACTTTTCTCTTAGCTTGGGTGAAGATGTTTGATCATGAGATCTTCCAATTCTATGAAGAGTAGAAAGAATATAAGAAGAAAACTGAGAGCCTGCGAAGGAGCTCAGTCAATAAGCTTGCCTGGCAAGCACGAGGGCCCAAGCCACGTAGAAAGCCAGGCATGCGCCTGAAACCCAGTGCTGGGCAGGCAGGGACGGGAGGATCCCTGGTGCTTGCTGGCCAGCCAGTCTGGCGAAATCCCTGAACTCCCTGTTCAGTGAAAGATGCTATCTCAAGTAAATAAGGTAGAAAGCAATAGAGGAAGAAGACATATAATAGATCTCGAGCCTCAACAGGCAACACACACAAATACATAGATATATCATACAACAGACAAAACAGAAACAACAGATGTGCCAAATACTTCAGAAGGCATTTGAATAAGTGCTAGCTCTTGTTTCAAATATTTCTCTTTGCTGCACATGCCAGGATGAGTACAAGATGCCTTAATATTTAATTTTGTATTGTTGGAGACCGTGGTTTTAATAAATTCCTATTATCTGCTATTGTGATGTTTTGTTGGTAACTAAGGTCTTTCAGTGGATTCAGCATAAAACACATTTCCAATCCTGGGCGTAGTGCTTAGTTGTTGTGTGGGGGGGGGGTCTGCTTTTCAGTGGGTTTTTTATTTGTTTTTATAGTCAAATATCCAGATGTATTCTTTTTAATAATATACACACAAGTCTTTCACATGCTTGGTTCTTGAAGTCATTAGGAAAGGAAACCTGTGGTAGTTTAACCTGGAGGGTGTGTGTGTGTGTGTGTGTGTGTGTGTGTGTGTTGCGGTGACTGTTTATGCTTCAACGTTGTCAGAATGCCAAGTTGTACCGTGTAGTGTAGCCGACAATTTTTAAAGAAGTTACCGCAGCATTAGAGCAGCCTAAGAGGTGTCCATGGATTTCCCAGAGTTACCCTTGGCTTCAGATAAACCATGTGAGCTGTAAAGTAAGTGTACTTACACTGAAAGCGTCTGCCCGCATTTGAAAGAGCTGACTCCCGTGTTGCTCCATGGGTTAATATTGACATTGAAGACACCCAGACTATGACATCTTTTATTTTCAAGGTTCTGTCTGTGTAGTTTTTATTGTCATCTTGATTTCTTTTTTTTTTTTTTAAGAAATATCTTGTAATGGGCAAAAAAAGCGTTTCGTTCTGTTTTAAAGCTATTACACTGGTCAAAGTTACTGTGGGTCTTAGATCGCAAAGAATAATGCTAGTTAAATGCCAATGAACTATTTTTACTCTTTTTCTATGAATTGCACAAATCTCTGGGGCAGCCGGTGGCAGCGGCGCCTCCTGTTACCTGTGTGAACACTTGAACTCTGTCATCAACGTCGCCGTCACCGGATATGCCCCCAGTATATTTTCTCAGAGTCTATTTCCTTAAGACTGTATGGATGACATGCCTGAGAAGCAATAAAGTCGGAATCATAATGACTATTTTCTATTTGTTTTGTTTCAAATGACTTGAGAAAGAATTGCTAACTTTATAAATCTGTGTTATAATCTTATGCTATGAAATGTGTGCTCCTTACGCTATGAGATCTCAAAAGAGCTCAGAAGAAAGGAAGGAATTCCCAGGATTCCTAGACGGGGATTTCAATCTGGAAGTTAAAAACAGCTTGCACTTCCACAACTTCCGGGCCTCAGAAGGAAAGAGGCCAAGGCCAGGGTCAGTTACACTTACCTTGAATGTTACACCCAGACCTGTCTGCGTGTGTTTAGCAGCTGAGATCCCTTCTCCAGCAAGCTCCCCCCCCCCCAGGATGAGCTCCCATCTTGAGTTTACATAGTCTCTCCAAAAGTACCACCTGCCCTCTGGTGATTGTCCCCACTTGAGGATGAAATGACCCCACAGGCTCATGTGTTGGAACACTTGTTTCCCAGCTGGTGGCGCTGTTCTATAAGGTTGTGGAACTTTTAAAAAGAGGAACCTACCGAGCTCAAGGCAGTAGACAGGGCTGAGCCGTGGGTTCTACGTGGGCAGGCCCCCTTACTCCACCCCCAGCTCTCTGCTTCATTATCCGCAGGAATGAGCATGTGACCTCATGCTGTCGTCACTGGGCCTTTCCTGGAATCCTGAACTAGAATATATTCTTAGCTGGGCACAGTGGTACAGCTCTTTAATCCCAGCACCGGGAGGCGGAGGTAGGCAGATCTCTGAGTTTGTGACCAGCCTGATTTACAAATGACAGCTAAGGTGGTTACACAGAGAAACCCTGTCTTGAAAAACTAAAAATAAGATAAAAGCAGAATATATTCTTAAGTTACTTTTGCCAGATGTTTGTCATTGCGATATCAAGGTAATTTGGGCAGAATGGAAAACACAAAACTTCACAAAAAACCCCAAACCATGGTTTTTAAGATGGTGCCAGGGCTGACTAAAGGGCTCAGTGGGTAAAGGTACTTGCAGCCAAGCCTCAGGACCTTTGTTCTATCTCTGGAACCCAAAAGGTAGAAAGAGAAAATCGGTCCTTCGCCTCCACATACATGCTCTATGATGCCCCGCCCCCACACAAAACTAAGCAAATGCTCCTTAAAAATAAAATATTAACTGGTACCCAAATTAGGAGAGTATGGAGGCACCTGGTAGGAATGAACACAAATCTCCAGAACAACCACTTTCAGCAGAGACCTCCAAAGAGACCCAAGTCGCATATGGGATGTCTGCCCATCGTCCAAAGTCATGAGCAGGCTCTCACAAGCACTGTCCCGTGAGGACCTGCCAAGAAAAATATCGAAGAGTAAGAGCCACCGGGATATACTGACATTGTCCACACTCAGAAGTATCTTAAATAAGAGAATTTACATAAGCTCCATGAAACTTCGACAGCAGCAAGCGAGAGAGTCTCGCAGAACTTGTCAGTGAAAAGCGGTCCCTGACATTAAAGTGCAGGAGAAGAGAAGCGATTGTGGGTAGATACATGCCAAGTGAAACTCGTGCTGCACCTGGAATTTAGGGTTGTTTTGTTTTTTCCTTTTTGATTTTACCATAAAAATCTAGCCCCAAACTCTGCTAATGACTAGATATAAGCCCAAGCTTCAATTTTGCTTCTTAAAACAAGTACCCCAGTGTTATCTTCTGCTGCCACTTTAAGAACCACGCCCACCCCAGCCACTTTTGGACCTCCCCCCACAGCCATCTTCTCTCTCTCTCTGGTGCCTCTGTGTGTGTGTGTGTGTGTGTGTGTGTGTGTGTGTATACATGTGTCTTTGTTTTCTCTCTGTTTTCTCTTCTTTAAGCAATAAATGTCTCCCTCTTCTTTAAATAATACTATGTCCTATGAGCCTTTTATCCACCGTAACCGCCCGCCTGACTCCCCCGGCCGCATGGTGTTGCAGGGACTCACGGCCATCCTTGCCGGACTCCGCGAGCCGCCCAGGACATCCCATTATATCATATTCTTTTAAAAGAACAAAATTGGTGCCGCGGACTCAAGAGATTCACCCACCAAGGGCCGGTCCCGGCTTCACATATCCTCCGGGATTCTGAGCTCCAACTTCCGGGACTGAATCGAAACCGAGGTCTCAACATCGACCCACCTGTTACAAACAACCCCGGCTTCACTTGGTGAGTCACTCCTCGTTCTGCTACAGAAGGTTGCTTTCCTTTGCTGGAATCGTGTTTGGACGACCCCGGGAGTTGGTCCGCCTGCATTAGCACTGCATTCCCGTGCTGTGCATTCGACATTCATTTGGGGACCGGGTCCTCAGTTTCTTTACCGTCGCTCCAGGAGCGGCCCCAGCCTCTGGTTTATCCAGCTAGGCCCATAGCTCCCCACCCGTGACTTGAGGACGCTCATTCACATGGTCTTGGGCGCTTTCGTTGCACGGGTTTTCACGATTCAGACTCTAGATAACAATCGTCCATGGCAGACAGTCGCGGGCTTTTCCATCCCAGCCGTGACCTGGTGCAGTTTTTTTCTCGGTTCCAGACTTTTGCTCCCCTCTGTGGCTTATGGTTTGGCATGGCAGCTCAACAACAAACTATAACTTTTCCCTTGCAACACGTGGCCGCCGCCATGTTCATTGGGGTCAGGTGACTTTATCGCTAGATTCACTGAGAGCCAGATCACACGACCAGGCCCTCCCACTGTTATGTATGTCCCGCTTCCCCCCCCTCCTCAGTGTTCACTGATATCTCTCCTTAGCTGTGATTACAGGTGTTTTGCATAGTGACGTGCTTTCTGATAGGGCCCATCAGAAACATACACTTTGCCTAATTCCTGTTCTCTATGTATAATGATTGTTCATTTCATCTTGCTTCAGACTACAAAATCATAAACTGGTATGGACTTTTAAGCTGTTTTCTACCAGTGTCAGTTCTGCCACTAATCTTAATGTTACAAACAGTTTTGTTTCTTTCTGTCTGTCTTTTTACAAATGTGGATCTTACCTATTACTCAAACTGAATCTTCCAGACAGATTCTATACGGCAGCTATACCTAATAATCAACCCTCAACTGCTCAGAGATCTGGGGAATGCGATATTAATTATTTAATTATTTAAAAAACTTTTCATAACCAAAAGAGACAGGTTGGCTCCTAGCAAGCGCTCTGTTTCCTCCGAGAAGACATAAGACAAACCGTCACTGACCACCGTCCATCTGCAGTTTGCTTCAACTGCCAAGCGCTGACCATTGGGCAAAAACTGCCTATCACCTAAACTGGAGACCTCCAAACGTGGACAGGATCACTGGAATCGACAGTCTAGCTGCGCAGGTAAGGTGAACCTGTCTTCCTAAAGATTTCTTAGTCCACAGGGTCTTCAAAAGCCTGGCAGGCTCTACATTAAACAACAAAGGTCAAATGCAACCTTCAGTGACCAGGGAGGACCAAAGAGTAGCTCTGGGTGCCAACCATGTAAGTTCTCTGTCATTTTTTAATCAGTAACTCAAGTAAAATCTTATCCTTCTCAAAGATCTCTGACAGTCTGATAGCTGAGAGGTTTTGCCAGGTTGTCTCACCAAATAAAAATACCTTTCATTATAATTTCTGTTTTTATAAACCCAAGGAGTTCTTAATACAATATATATGTCTAAAACTTCTGTTTTTCTTATGAGTTCCAGGGAGCCAAATTAAAAAACCCATCATAAACAGGTCAGATACAAACCCCTCAATTCCCTGGTCCTAAAAATTTTTTTCTCAATTTAACTTTGTCCTCTGTTCTGCCAACACCCTAACCAGGTCCAAGGGACACCAGACATTTCCATGCCACAGACACCTGTCCTGTCGGGAGCAGAGACCAGCTATGCCAAGACGTGACCAACACCCAGCTTCTCTCGGATCTCCCTCACCCCCACACACCCCCAAAGACAATGCCCACAAATCAGCTGGAAGCAGTCTTGAGAATTCGCCGCCCCAATTCCTTCAACCTGTAATGTCTAACCTTCTACTTTTTATTATAAAAAGGATCTGGGAATGTTGGTCTTCTGCTGCCACTTTAAGAACCACGCCCACCCCAGCCACTTTTGGACCTCCCCCCACAGCCATCTTCTCTCTCTCTCTGGTGCCTGTGTGTGTGTGTGTGTGTGTGTGTGTGTGTGTGTGTACGTGTGTCTTTGTTTTCTCTCTGTTTTCTCTTCTTTAAGCAATAAATGTCTCCCTCTTCTTTAAATAATACTATGTCCTATGAGCCTTTTATCCACCGTAACCGCCCGCCTGACTCCCCCGGCCGCATGGCGTTGCAGGGACTCACGGCCATCCTTGCCGGACTCCGCGAGCCGCCCAGGACATCCCATTATATCATATTCTTTTAAAAGAACAAAACCCAGGATTTGGCGGGTGTTTCCCCAGGACTGAGGGGTAATCAAAGTAACTGGGTATGGTAGCTCGCATCCTGGAGCCCTAGAGAATTTGAGAGGCAAAGGCAGGAGGATTGTGGAGAGCCTGAGAAGCTAAAAACTCCTGCCATTAGCAGAGATTATTTTGTTCTTACCATAGAATTTCCAGAAAGTAAGAACAAGAATGATAGCCCGGGAAAGCTACGTTTCAGAATTCAGTGTTTCCCATTATCCCACAAAATCCAGACTGTTTTTCAAACTGCAGTTTATGATCCATTTATGAGGAAAGAATGGAGGGGCTTTGCTAGCGTTTTATTATTACTATTATTTATTTTTACTGTTTTTCCTTTTTTAACATGTATTGAAGATGAGGAGGGAGGTTGCTACAATGCTTGTGGAGGTCAAGACAACTTGTGGGAGTCGGTTCTCTCCTTCCAACCTGTAGGTCCCAGGCCTCAGGGCTTGGTGGCAAGTGGCATCACCTGCTGAGCGCTCTCATTTATTTAGGGAACTGGGCCCCTGGGATCCAGTCTGGGGCAGTCTCCCAAGTCTGCATCTCATGCTGAAGTTCTGAAGAGCAGAAGGGCTCAATGCATAGGGCTTTGGAGGCGTTTCCTGATGGGACTGACCTTCTGTGGTTGGGGTTGGAGTGTTGCATGGCTGGTTGGTGAGGCCACACACACCCAGCACATTTTCCTCCATCAAGGAGCTGTTAGCTTTTTTGGGGGAGGGGGGGTGCAGGAGAATTGTCTGTATTCTGTCAATCATATCTTAAATAAATGCTGATTGGCCAGGCATGAAGTATAGGTGGGTCAACCAGACAGGAAGTAGAGGTGGAGCAATGAGAACAGAATTATTCTGGGAAGCAGGAAGCTCCCACCACCATTCCTGCCCAGACCACCGAAGAAGCAACATGTGAGCTGACAGCTGGAAAAAGTACCAAGCCATATGGCTAACATAGATCAGAATAATGGGTTAATATAAGCTATAAGAGTTAACAAGAAGCCTGAGCTAATGGGCCAATCAGTTTATAATCTTATGGAGTCCTGTGTATGATTTTCTTTGGGGCTTGCCGGCTGTGGGGTGTCGGGCAGAACATGTTACGGGGGGGGGGTGGGAGGGTGGGGGGGTGGGGAGGTGGAAGACTTGGACTGGGCAGAAAAATACCATCATGCCCTCTACTTTTTATGGGGGTGTTTTCTTCCTTGTGAAATCTTGTTTGCATTTCTGTGCTGGGCAGGGGTGGGGTGGGGGGTGGCTGAGTCAAGATGTCGAAGTTATTAGGGAAGCAGAGGTATAAATAAGAACCTGAAAGCCACTGACCGTGAAGGCACAAAGACTTAATTTTTAAAAAGATAATGAGGAAAATCCTTGTGTGATGATTTTTGCTGAAGTGAGGAGTCCGAGAACCTCTGGGCAAAGGCAGATAAATACTTTGTTCTCGTCTCTAACTGGTGAGGACCAAAAATCAGAAAACGGATTTTGTTTTCCCACCATTTCCACTTGCTGAGTTTCCTGTGTGAATCTAGTTTCCAAGGTAAGTTGTTCTAATGGGCCAAAGGTGTAGATGAGACAGTCAGGAAACGGCCCCACCCTGCCTGCTTTTCCTCCCTGAGGTCCAGGACTCTGGGATTCAGGAAGAGATCCTGCAGGCTTTCCTGTGGCAATTGCTGCATTTGGCACCTCTCACCATCCAGCCGGCTGAGGCTCTGTCCTTGACTTCCAAAGAGCACTCTGGGCTCTCCTTTCTCCACAGGTAACTCCAGCTCCGGGGAATTCGATGCACTCTGGGCCTGCACAAGTCCGTGCACCAACAACACAGGCAAACAAATAATTTTTTAAGAGGAAAGACTTTCGTTGATGGTAGTGTGAGAGCCATAGTTACATTTTCAGTTTTAATTATTATGCCTAAGAGATCCTTGAAAGAAAAAATGCCTCTGGTCTGCAAGTCCATTGCCCAAGGACAGAGAGTTCCGGAAATGCTGGAGGCTATTGTTTATGGGAGATTTTAAGCAGCAGGCTTTCACTCCCCTGACAAATTTGTTTGACTCATTGGTATCTAACGTGCTTGATCACATGTGGGTGAGAAGTTCACAGGCAGGAAAATATCAGAATGTACACTTGCCCCTGATTGGATGTAGGCTAGAGGTCCATCAGGATGTATGTTTACTTGTGATTGGATGTAGGCTAGAGGTCCATCAGGATGTATGTTTACTTGTGATTGAATATAGGCTAGGGGTCCATCAGGATGTATGTTTACCCCTGATTGGATGTAGGTTAGTGGTCCATCAGGATGTAGGCTTGCCCCTGATTGGACCTGATGGGAAATGCAATGAATTATGAGTTTTCCTTCTTAAGGTTCTGCAAATTGATCCTGGGCCATTTCCTGGGACCCTGGGTATGGACCTGGCATGAGACCCTCCACCTGATAGGTATTTAATTAAAGCTTGCTGCAATTGTATATGTAATTAAGGCTTGCTTTCAAATTGAACTGTGGGTCTTATTCCCCATCTGTGGGATTAACAGTAGGTGTGAACAGGAGACTGAACAGACTGAAGGTGTTTCTCTTGGGCACACCAGTGCTTCCTTCTCCAGTGTGTACTGCAAGGCGAAGCTGGAGGACCTGTGACGGTTACGCAGAGGACACAAGACATTCTGATTGCCTGTGGCCAGATCCCTGTTGCCCCCGAGGATATTTACCGTTGAGACCCTTACACGGTGCTGGGGGGGGGGGGTGGCTGTAGTCTTTGCTGTCTTGGGTTCTCAGTCTCCTACTTCCCTCCATGTCTACCAAGGCACTGACTTCTAAAGTAAGAAAATGAAAGCAACTGAAAACTGTTTCTTTTGTTCCTTTCCCTGCAGATAGGCAACTCCTCAGTTTTGCATTTCATGTGACAAATGCCTGGCCGTGTCAGTTCAAAAATTAACTTTTAAGTCAACGAATATAAGTTATTTTCATTAAAAATCCCCAGGATAGCCGAGAAGTTATGGAGTCTGGGTTGTAGGAACGTCCATCTGGTAAAAGAAAAGTCTAATCCCCGCCATGTGCTGACAACTGCCATCTGTTCAGTGGTCCCTGAGTGTCGGGATTCTTCTGCCTCCTCCTCCCATGTGATGAGATTGTAAGCATATACAGCCACCAGCTGGAACTACATGTTCTAAGGACTCATTTATTTTTACTTTCTGTTTGTGAATGTTTTCGCCGTGTATATGTTTGTAGATCGTGTGCATGCCCGATGTCATTGGAGTCCAGAAGAGGGGGTCAGATCTCCGGGAGCTGGAGTTGTAACTCTGTAGATGGTCGTGAGACGCCATGTGGGTGCTGGGAATCAAACCTGAGTGCACAGGTGCCCTTAGGCCATCTCTTTAACCCTGCAAATGGAGTTTTAAAGGGAGCATGTGGTTGAGGGTTTTGTTGGTTTGTTTTGTTTTTTTCTCTTTTACTCTTGTGGGGCCACACCCCCCAACTCCCAAGTAAATACACTGAGACTTATTCTTATTTTTGAATACCTGACCTTAGCTTGGCTTGTTTCTAGCTAGCTTTTCTTAGATTATCCTGTCTACCTTTTGCCTTTGGGCTTTCAACTCTCTTTTCTCTATGTCTTTCTGTGCTTCTTACTCAGTTGCTGGCTGGGTGTCTGGGTGGTGACTCCTGGCGCCCTCCTCCTCTTCTCCTCCTATGTATTCTCTCTGCCTGGCGGCCCCACCTATTTCTCTCTCCTGCCTAACGATTGGCCATTCAGCTCTTTATTAGACCAATCAGGTGTTTAAGACAGGCAAAATAACGCAGTTTGACAGAGTTGAACAAATGCAACATAAAAGAATGTAACACATTTTTACATCATTAAATCAATGTTCCACAGCATAAACAAGTATAACATATCTTAAGCTAATATTCCACAGCAGAAGAGAAAACATTTTTTTCTTCCTTCCTTCCTTTTTTTTTTTTTTGTTCTTTTTTGTTGTTTTGGGGTTTATTGTTGTGTTCTAGACAGGGTCTCACTCTGTGGCTCTAGCTGTCCTCCATAGACCAGGCTGGTGTTGTTCATACTGACACTCCAGACTTCCAATAAAGTTAAACCTTGAACCAGAGGGTGGAGTTGGCAATTGACTGACCAAAATTAGCCGTAGATATTGTTATGGTTTTTGTCTCTTTAAGAGGCAAGCCATGCCCACTCCCGGCGGCCCTTCCCTCCTGCCGCCATCTTAGATGACTTAATGTTCTCTCTTGGGGCCCGCATCCCCTCATTTACCCCTCCCCCGTCTCTTTCTCCTCTCTCTCTCTCTTTCTCTCTGCCCCCTTTTCCCTTTACCCTCCATAACCCCCTGAATAAATATTCAACCTCACTCTACATGTGTCTATCCATGTCTCTGTCTCCTGCCTGCCTGCCATGCGTCTCCCTGCCCGGGACCAGCAACCCACCCCGGGGATCTTTCAGGAACCCTCCACGATGTGCCTTCTTTCCACCCGCTTGCCTGCCTGCACCGAAGCATGGTGGGACCGTTGACCAACCTGCCCCTCCACCCTCCACTCCCCCACCCCCCACCGCAAGACGCTCTCCCAGGACACGCATATCTTAAATCATAAACAATATGTTAAAGGACTGTGGGAGTCAGAGAGAGAGAGAGAGAGACAGGGAGAGATAAGGAGGGGCTTGGAGAGGTTCCATGGGTTTTTCGCTCTGGGAAACAGAGAGTAGGGTCAGCTGAGATTGATAGTTTCTCTGCTGGTCTTTGGATTTATCAGATTATTATCTCATTTTCTGACTCTTGGATTTTTATTAACTAGAACAATTAAGAAAAATGCATTATCTGATGCCTCATATTGGGCACCAAACATAGTCAGGCTGTTCTTTGGTTTGCTAGATCACAAATAACAACAGAGACTTACTATTAATTATGAAAGCTTGGCATTAGCTCAGACTTTTCCCCAACTGACTCACAACTTAAATTAACCTGTTTTTAATTATTCTACATCCTGCCACGTGGCTTGATTACCTCTCCTCTGTACTATATGTCCAACTTCATTGTCTCGCTGGCATCTCCCCCATGCCTAGATTCATTTCCAGTTCCTGTCTCTGCCCAGAAGTCCCGCCCAGTCTCTCCCGCATAGCTATTGGCCATTCAGCTCTTTACTAAACCAATCACAGTAACACATCTTCATGCAGTGTAAACAAATATTCTGCAACAGGCTGGCCTTGAACACACAGAGATCCACCTCTTTTTGCCTCCCAAGTGCTGGCAATAAAGTCATGTACCATTACACCTGGTAAGAAATCAGTTTCTTAAGGCAAACCAGCATCCAGACTAACTACAATGAATCCTGAAACAACCGAACAATGGCTTAGTGAGCACATTTCAAGCAGCACAAAATTAAATAAGATTAATTACCAGAAAGAAAGAAAGAAAGAAAGAAAGGAAGGAAGGAAGGAAGGAAGGAAGAAAGAAAGAAAGAAAGAAAGAAAGAAAGAGAGCAAAATAAAAATTTAAAGCCAATATGGTGGTGCCTGTCTGTATTCCTAACAGCCACACCCAAGCCATTATATACAGAGCTGCCATTTGGCCCATCCCATGGGACTTGGAGTTGGGGAGACTGGCTCTATCACACTGAGCTGCTCAAGTGCCTTGCTCCGGTTCGTTGTACCTCCCTCAGCAACCGTGGCACTATGACACATCCGTTTTATTTGCTTGACTCGTCATCTCTCTTTGGAATCTGGTCTCTTCATGCCTTCCTCTGTGAGGCTGGAGTTCTTCCCTTGAAAATAAATAGCACCCCAAACTACAGGTGATTAGGAAGGAAAAAATGTCAAGGGCCTGCTGTAACTATGGAGCAGGGGTAAGTAGTAAACTGGTTTTTAAGCAGTAGGCTAGGGAAGTAGCTCAGTTGGCAGAGCTCTTGCCCAGCACACCTGAAAGCATGGCATAAACAGAAACGGTAGCATGTACCTATCATCCCAGCACTGGGGAGGCAGAGATCAATGTGGCAGCCCAAAAATGTGGACCTATTTCCTCCTTGACCAAAGGTCTGAGAGTTGGAACTTACCTCTATTTCTTCAAGGTTACTGCCTGTTTCTACCTCAAAGGTTCCACCTAGATTTAGAGCAGAGAGTTCTGTCCTCTCAAGATTATTGTCAATAGGTGTGGCTAATATCCAGACCTTGTATTCCAGGAATAGAGAAGTAGACGTGTTTCTACACCAAACAAAAGTCTAAGCATCCAGCTAAATTCCTAATCCCTTATGGAGAAAACAATGGACTCCACCCAGGGAGTGGTTTGCCTACAGAATGTTTTGGTCTAGGGTATGAGACTGATTTGCTTTGTTCTAGCAGCAGAATGTTTAACTAAAAATGTAGGCTGCAACTTTCAACTGGTCTGTTCATTTCCTTGTGTCCTATTAACGCAGGCTTTTATCTTTTTTTTATTAAAATAGAGTCTTTTTTTAAAGATTTATTTATTTATTATGTACACAACATTCCTTCCATGTATGCTTGCATGTCAGAAGAGGGCACCAGATCTCACCATAGATGGCCGCAAGCCACCATGTGGTTGCTGGAAATTGAACTCAGAACCTGTAGGGAGCTGTGTAGTTCTGCACCTTAAAGATGGCGCCGATTTCCGCTTTCCACCTCCCCGAAGGTGAGCGCTCCCTGGCACAAACAACTCTGTATAAGGCTAAGGCTAGAGATCTGGCTTGCTTCCGCATATCTGGACCTATCTGCATTCCCCACTTAGCATGCCAGGGTTGGCTACCCAGAGGGTATTTAAGCTATGGGTTGGCTTTCCCCGGGGAGAGAGGGTCAGAAGATTGTTCAAGGTTCCTGAATAAACCACAGAAAGAAGAGTCGGGCGTTGCATCTTCCTTGCTGGTTGAGGCGGTCTCCACAAATGGTGGCCCATACGGTGAGAACAAAAGGAGCATATGGGGAGCCCTCTTGTCAGGACTCAGAACTTTCTGTGGGCAGGGTAGTGCACTGGTAAGTCCCCAAGAAAGGTGGGGATCTGCGACAAAAGCAGGGTTAGTGACTGCGACAAAAGCAGGGTTAATGACCGCGTCAAGAGTGGGGGTTAGTGACCACGACAAGAGCGGGGGGGGGGGGGGGGGTTAGTGACCGTGTCAAGAGCGGGGGTTAAAGTTTCGCGACAAAAGCAAATAGTCTAGGTAGAGAGTGAACAGGCGAAGTTAACAGAGCAGTAAAACAAAAAGTGAAAGCCGCAACCTGCAGGCTGTAAAACCAGAAGTAAGAGTGTAGTAAGGAACTGCGGACAGGCCTGCTTTTTGCCTCACCCGGCTCCCGCACAGCTAGCTTAGTCCCAGAAATAACAACACACAAACTGTATTCATTTAAGCACTGCCTGGCCCATTATCTCTAGAGAGTTAGTTACTGACTAACTCTCATATCTTGATATTAACCCATTTCTAATAATCGGTGTAGCACCACGAGGTGGTGGCTTACCGGAAAAGATTCAGCATGTCTGACCTGGTGGCTGGCTCCATGGCTTCTGCCTCATAGCCCTCTTCCCAGCATTCTGTTCTGTTTACTCGGCCTACCCAATTTTCTGTCCTATCAAGGGGCCAAGGCAGTCTCTTTATTGACCAATGAAAATAACACAATAGACAGATAACCCTCCTCCATCATAAGAGCAGTTTCGCAGGCTGTGAAACCGAAAGTACAAGCGGTTTCACAAGCTGTCAAGCCGAAGGTACGAGCGGCTTCGCGAGCAAGTAGACGAAGAAGAAAGAAGAAAAAAAGGGAAATAGTTCGAATATGGGCACATTGCAGTCGCACCCAATTTTTCTGACTCTGAATGAGCTGCTACAATCAAGGAATTTAAAGATAAGACAAGGTACCCTGGAGAGGTTTCTGAACAAGTGTGATACCGTTGTACCCTGGTTCGCCGTTTCAGGGAGTCTCTCAATGTCATCTTGGGAGAAGTTAGGGAGGGACATAGGCGTTGCCTTTGAACGAGGGACCCTTAAGAGTAGAGTCAGGCCAGTTTGGAAGCTAGTCAAAGGCTGTCTTGGGGACCAGCGCTGCAGTAAAGTGGTAAAAAATGGACAGACAGCGCTGGAGATATTGCGAGAGGAAAGGTCGGAAAAGTCAGAGAAGGCAAGCAGAGAAAGGAACCATCAGAAGCAGGGAAAGTTATACCCTGACCTTTCTGAGTTAGAAGAGTCAGAAGAAGACGATCCAGAATCGGCTGAGTCAGATGAGGAGCTGCGGGCACTCATAAAAAAATTGGAGAAGGCAAAACTGAGAAAAAGGGAGAGGAAAAGGGAGAAAGGGGATACAAAAGTCCCGACGCCTCACCCCATGACTTTGTTTAGACAGAAAAGAGATTTTGGAATTACCGTTGCCATCATTACTGCCATTTCCTTGGTGGCGGTTGGAGCTGCCACTGTGATTGCCATGAGCCAGTCTGTGCAGACTGCGCAGACTTTGAATAACCTTTTGGCCAACGTTGCATTGGCTTTGGATGTTTGGAAAAGAATCAATGCACAACTGAAAGGAGGACTAATGGTGGTTAATCAAAGAATTGATTTAATACAGGAACAAATCGATGTCCTCTGGCAAATTGTTCAACTTGGCTGTCAATGGAAATATGCTAGGCTCTGTATGACTAGCATACAATGTGAGAACTTTAACCATGCTTCAAACTTGTCTAAGCAATTGTCTAGTTATCTTTTAGGTAATTGGACTGGAGAATTTGACACCATGATGGAACAGCTGAGGGTGGCCATTGTTACGGTGAATTCTACCCGAGTGGAAGCTGGAATGGCCAAAGGAATCATCTGAACGAGTGGGTGGGCTTGGGAGCGTTAGCTGGCCTTCTGGTGTTGGTCTCCCTGGTTTGCCTGTGGTGTATATGCGAGATCAGGTTTTTTCAGCAATGCAATGCAGCCCTGATTATTCAAGCCTTTACGGCCATGGAAGCAGGACAGTCCCCCTATGCATGGTTGGCGACCATGAAATTGCTATGCTCAGGATGCAAGGCTAAGCACTGCACTCAGGGTCAATCACCTTGGGCCCGGAGAAGAGCATGCCTGATCGCATGTGGGTTGATACCCTAGATCCCACCTCTGGAAAAAGGTATCGAACTGGTCTGATACTCTTCGAGTGGATGACGCCTGAATGAGGATCAGTACAAGGTCCCATTGTCTTTCCATGTTCAGAGATCAGGTTTCTACTCTTGCCTGTTGCATTTAAAACAAAAAGGGGGAATTGTAGGGAGCTGTGTAGTTCTGCACCTTAAAGATGGCACCGATTTCCGCTTTCCACCTCCCCGAAGGTGAGCGCTCCCTGGCACAAACAACTCCGTATAAGGCTAAGGCTAGAGATCTGACTTGCTTCCGCGTATCTGGACCTATCTGCATTCCCCACTTAGCATGCCAGGGTTGGCTACCCAGAGGGTATTTAAGCTATGGGTTGACTTTCACCAGGGCGAGAGGGTCAGAAGATTGTTCAAGGTTCCTGAGTAAACCACAGAAGGAAGAGTCGGGCGTTGCATCTTCCTTGCTGGCCGAGGCGGCCGCAACAAGAACCTCTGGAAGAACAGTCAGTGCTCTTAACCTCTGAGCCATTTCTCCAGCTCCTGCAGTTTTTTTATCTTACTCCTACCTTTTGGGGTTGAGGTATTTTAAGCAAGTGGAAATTAAACATGGGTGATTCCAGTATTCACTGGAACTCCCTCCCGGTACTCTCCTGTGCTTCTGTTTTATTATCTTCACCCGTGTCTTCTTTCTCTTTCCTGTTTTTCTAATCCCCATACCCCTACCCTAGTAAGTGGTATTTTTGTCAAAGCTGGTCTCCAACAGATCAAGGGTTTCTGCTAAACCCCACAACAAGTTCAAGTCCAGCCTAGGATACATGAAACCCTGTCTCAAACAAACAACACCAGGTGTAGGAGGTTTATCTCAGTGATAGAGTTCATACATAGCATGTTCTCCAACCTAAGATTAATCCTCCTTTGAAGAGAGAGAATATAGTTTTATCATCTTTGTTCTTCAACTCAAATAACCTAACATATCAATATCAGGGATTGCCTAGTTTATAAAGCCTTGCCTCTCATACTATGTAGACACATAAATGAGGAGAATACATCTTCCCAACCTTTATTTGCTTCCAAACTGGCTCACAACCCATCTGTTAAAGAAGCAATTGGATAGGCTTTAAGCAGACTGTTTTTTTTTTTTAAGATTTATTACGTATACAGTGTTCTGTCTGTCTGTATGCTTGCTGGACATGAAGAGGGCGCCAGATCTCATTACAGATGGTTGTGAGCCACCATGTGGTTGCTGGGAATTGAACTCAGGACCGCTGGAAGAGCAGTCAGTGCTCTTAACCGCTGAGCCATCTCTCCAGCCCCCAAGCAGACTGTTTTTTATATGAAAAAAAGAGACTGAATGTCATATATACTCTAAGACTAGATTATGTTTTATGAGACATTTTCAATTTGTGTCAGAATGGATGGCTCTGCACGTTCTAGGTTCTGATAGAAAGCCTGGGCGTTCTATGACAAATCAAAAACCATTTTTCTCAGCCCGGTGTTGCTAGTTGGCTTGAAGGCATGAGTAGAGTCAGGTTCTGTGACTAGGTTTGTAGCCCTAACAGTGCTTAGGGGGGATCAAAGGTGGCAGCATCAGTAAGAACGAATTCGGACAAGTCAGACAGGCAGCATCCTGAGAGCCTTACCCTGCTCCCTGCCCACAACCAAGAGGAGAAGCAGATCAAGAGTCCCAAGAGAGTCCCAGCTGAGATGAAAGCAAACAAATAGACGAAAAAAAATCCCTTGCTTTTTATCATCAGCAAATGGATTCTGCATAATTTTATTTGTTTTCAATACAAAGCAAAAATTTGCATCTCGCGGAAGCACTTCGGAGGCTCCTATCCTACGCTGCAGAACGGGTTGTACAATGTGCCCCACCTGAGCTGCGCCTGCACCATTCTGACCACGGCATGCTTTACGGCAGGACACCCACTGGACTACTGTGTTGAGTCCGTGATTAAAGACAAATATAGACTCAGTCACTTCACCCGCGGTGTGGTTCTTTCATTGAAGCACCAGAGGAGCGTCATTTAGGAGCCGTTGATTATTGCTTCAGATATCATCTTCCTAAATGGCACCCCTCGGGTGATTTTTCCATCTCCAAACACGATGACTTTTCATTACTGCAGGAAACACTGAGTTACCGGGGTCCTGAAAGACCTGTCAGACACATTCACTCAGACAGTGGGCCCAGATCTGACGGAAAAATAAATATCTGAACATATGTTCAGATCTAGCTGTCCTGGGGAGTTATTATTGTCAACTAGACGCATACTAAAGTCCCCTGGGAAGACGGAACCTCAGTGGAGAAACTGCCACCCTCAGATCGGCCTGTGGGTGGAGCCACAGGAAGCAGCCTTGTTCCAAGGTTCTGCTTCAGTTCCTGACTCCAGGTTCCTGCCCTGAGCTCCCACCCTGGCTTCCCTCCGTGACCTCTACACTGAAATAAACCCCGTCCACCCAAGTTGCTTTTAGTCCATGTTTTATCACAGCAACGCAAGCAAACTAGTCATCCTTTTTCTTATGATCCTGGGATAAGGTAGTTTTTCTGGCTATTTTCTTAACTCATCCCCCAGCTGGGAACCATGGTTTGGTTTGGTTTAAATGGTTAGTGGCTGGCTCGCCAGACCGGCTTCATCAAAGATTTACAATAAGATCAGGAACAGGAATTCTCTGGACGGATGCTGGTGAACGGACCCCTGGAGTACAGCCAGCCTGTGTTTAAAACTGCCAACGTTGAGAGCTGTACTTTCCACCTCGGGTGTCTCCCTCCTGTCATACACACTCTCAGCACCCAGATACCATCAGAAACCTTCACTCTCCTTTCTCCATGCCCCCATCCTCTCTCAGCCCCTCTGGACTACATCCTTTGGTGCAGGAGAATTGTCTGCATCCTGTCAATCATGTTTTAAATAAAACACTGATTGGCCAGGCAGGAGGTGTAGGCGGGAAAACCAGACAGGAAGTGGAAATGATGCAAGGAGAGAAGGAGAATTCTGGGGAGGAGGAAGCTGATTCTTCCCACACCTGCCCAGATCAACAAAGCAGCAGGATGTGAGCTGCCCCCACTGAAAAAGGTACTGAGCCATATGTCAAAAATAGATCAGAACAATGGGTTAATATAAGCTACAAGAGCTAATATGTAGCCTGACCTAATGGGCCAATCAGCTTTATAACTTATAGAAATCTCTGTGTGGTTGATTTTCTCTGGGGCTTGCCGGCTGCGGGGTACCAGGCGGGGACAGAAACCCCCAACAAACAGGACCCCTCATGTTACAATCCTTCACTCCAAACCTTTTTGTCTATAAAAAGCCCATCAATACCTCCGATTAAGTGCCACTCTGGGTGCGGAGGAAGATTGCTTGCTTAAACTAACTCTTTGTCCCACCTCAGGTCCCATCCCATCCACAACCATTCCAGGTGCGCTGTTAGGAGCACAGCACCAAGAGCCTTGTAGTCACAGATCTCCAGAGAAACCAGGAATGTTAAACATATAGGATCGTCCTCTCAAAGGAATGGATGTAAAACCTATTCATCTACCCAGAAAGCAGGGAGTTGGAGGTGGTTAACAACCTGGTGATCTGCGGTATCTGTTGGGCCGGGCCATATCAAGTTCCTACAACCAGGAACACAGGTGGCTAGTTATCTAAATGACCCTTCCAGCCAGGGGCTCCCCAAGTTTCCACAACCAGGAGGTGGCTAATAGCCCAAATGACCTCTATGCTATCTGTATGACTGAGACCTGGTCAGACCCTTAGGCCCTTAAGGTAGTACAGGTAGCTGATCTTTAGAACCCATCTCGGTGGAAGAAATGACATGTGCCCTGAGTTGAGTTACAGTGTAATTATACTTCCTTTTACACCAGGGATTGTACTGGCCCAGGAAACATGTTTCCATATCATATTGCAGTTGAAGTTGGGAATCCACCACCTGACATCGGACTCCCTGACGTTTGATCAGGGTTGATAAAGTCAATCTGAACTGAGTTTCCATGCCCACCTCTTTATTCTTCACTTCCTGCCTGCCGTGACCAGGGCTGCCCTCAGAGATAGTCAAAAATAGATCAGAACAATGGGTTAATATAAGCTACAAGAACTAATATGTAGCCTGACCTAATGGGCCAATCAGCTTTATAACTTATAGAAATCTCTGTGTGGTTGATTTTCTCTGGGGCTTGCCGGCTGCGGGGTACCAGGCAGGGACAGAAACCCCCAACAAACAGGACCCCTCATGTTACAATCCTTCACTCCAAACCTTTTTGTCTATAAAAAGCCCATCAATACCTCCGATTAAGTGCAGGCTATGAGATGCCCACCCCTCTACTTGGGTTCTGTGTCCCCTACTCTATAACATTCTCGATGACTCTCTCTGTTTCACCAGCAGTTCCTGCCCACTGGATCAGCCCTGTCCACAGTAGCGTGCCGTAGGGTTCCCTTTCAGACAATGGAAGTTAGCCCCACCCTGTTCCCCCACCCCACTCTGGTTTGTGCTAGTCTCTCTACTTACCCACCCAACAAAGTTCCCTTTCGTTGTTGACCATACTGTGCATCATTGAGGCCAAAATGTCCTGCCGTGCACACCAAGGGGAGCTCCGTTTGCTCCCCGCTTTACAGTGGGTCCCTTCATGCCTTTGATTTGCCTAGGCTGGTGTGTCCCTCGAGCACAACAGACTGAGGACATCAGGGAGCCTTTGAACACGTCACATGTCACCAGCAAGCACATTCCTTCGCCAGGTCCCCCCCCCCCAGAGAGACACACTAGCTTACCTAGTTGTGACCTGACCTGATAGAAAACTATGCTGCATAGAATACTAGGATACTATCTTCCTAGCTTTTGGATAGCCACCGAAGGTCAAAGGTTATCTTAGCCCCCTGACACCCCCAAATACCAATGTAGGTGGAAGTTTCTGTCCCACCAGCAACTCCCAAATAAACACACTGAGATTTAATATTACTTATTAATTCTCGGCCGATAACTCAGGCTCATTACTAGCTAACTCTTACACTTAAATTAACCCAAAATTCTTATCTATGTTTAGACTCGTGGCTTGGTACATTTTTTCCATGACAACATTCTCATCTTGCTTCTCTATGCATCTGCTGATGACGCTCTATCTCTACCCTCCTCCTTCCCATCATCCTTAGTTTGGACGCCCTGCCTATACTTCCTGCCTAGCTGCTAGCCAATCAGTATTTTATTAAACCAATTCAAATAACAAAACTTTACAGTATACAAGAGGATTATTCCACAGCACACCAAAGTCAGGTCTGGCACCCACAGAGTAAGTTCTGTTTTGTTTTATATTCCTCCAGGGTATCCCTACAACTTGGCATCAGCAGTCAGAGCAGATGGCTTTGATTTTAGCAAGTGTTTTTGCTGTCAACTTATAGAAGCTCAAATACCATCAGGCTATAGAGCAAGATGGGAAAATGCAGGAAAAACATAGCCAGAGAAGTCCTCAGGAATGCCGGAGCAACCACTCTCCTTCCCTGTCCTACCCTCAGCCTGATATAGTCACCCAGCTCCTGTGTTCCTTTGCCTTCTTCAAAATAGGGCTTTCAGAAGCCTTAATCTCCCCAAATTTAAACATGGACATGGTAAATACAGTATCCTGTTCCTTCAAGCCACCCTAAAGACAAGAGAATGTGACATTTCAAACCAATGGAAGTGCATTGAGGCCACCCTCCTGTGCTGTGGTGTTTTGTCTGTCCCCTGCCAATCAACAGTATGCAATTTAAGTCTGCCAGAATCCAAAGAGATGCTTCTTACTAAAGCCTAGAATCTCTAAGATTTGAACTAGCTGCTCTCACTCTGTGACCCAAGGAGAATCATACCAGCAGGGATTCCAAACTTTAAAGCCTGCAGGGGCCAACCAGGCAGTCACCAAAGGGACACAGGTTAGAATTGGGAAAAGCTCCCAGGACTCAGGAGGCAGAGGCAATTGGATCTCTGGTCTACAGGATGAGTTCCTGGACAGCCTCAACTACACAGAGAAAACCTGTCTCAAAAAAACAGTATTTAAAAAAAAAAAGAAGAAGAATTAACAGCACCATGAAGTGCTGAGGAATGACAACGCTCCACTCAGCTTTGGGGTCAGTGCCAATGGAAAGGGAAGGAAAGCCTAGGGAATGATAGAACTCAAAAGTAACACCAACTGTCTGATGGCATCCCAGAGTTACCATGAAGAAGAAAGGGGCTGTCATAGCTCTTTTAAAGAGAAATCTGTCTTTTTATGCAGGCTCACCCAAATTTAAATTTAAGTATATTGGGTCCTTAAAACACTTTCAGAATACGCTGAACAAAATGCAGCTTCAGATCTTGAGTCGTGAGGTTGTGGTCTTTGTCTTTGGGGTGAAAGACCCACAGCACAGCCAGCCTTCAGCTCTGTGCCCTGGGCCTGAGATGACTTCGCATGAAAGAAAAGATTCTCTCGGGTAGATCGCAAATAAGATGGGTCCCCTCTTGGAGTGATATTTCATTTGTATTTTAAGTAAAGAAAACTTGCCTGAAGATCAGAGAGTAAAACAGCCCTGTTGGTCAGATCAGGCACTGGTGACACACACCTTTAATCTTAGTATCCACACTAGCTTACCATAGAAACTGGGCGATAGTCATGGACGCCTTTAATCCCAGCACTAGAGAGGAATGTAAGACGGAAGGAGATAGCTCTCGGACACAGTCTCGTTCTGAGATTCCTGAAGGCAGGATCTCTATTTGAGGCTGAGGTAGAGGTAAGAGCCAGGGACTGGCTGTTTTGCTTTTCTGACCTTCAGGTTGAACCCCAATATCTGTCTCTGAGTTTTTATTAATCGTGCTACACCCTGTCTTAATTTCCACAATGGCACTCACGTGTGCCAGATGTTACTCTCTCAAAAGTTACATCCTGTGAAGGTGAAGGAATTGGGGGCTTCCCATGACTGTCAGGTACAGAATGGGAAACGTCACAAGTTGTTGACCCTAAGTACAGCATGAAACTTCACATAAGCAGCCCCCATGGTGGTAAATGCTTTAAGAGCCTCGACTTTTCCCAAAGAGTTTATGGTTTCTTCTTTCGCTTACTAAAGGATACCACTTAATCCCTTTTCCCTTGATTTGCAGGAAGTTTAAAGCTAACTTGCTGGCTAACTATTGTAAGTGCACAGAACTTCTCTGCATTCTCTGAACCCAGTGATTTTATTTGTGCTGTAGTTCCCAGACTGGATGCTTTTCTGTTTACATGCCGTCTGTCAGGGACTACCCAATCTTCAGACAAGTCCCCATCATATCTCAATAATTCTTCACTTGCTGGTGCAACAATATACAAGAGGCTATTTCTCAGCAATTTCATAAGCAACATCTTAAAATGTGGGTTTGTGAAAGCAGGTCTGTAGAGAGCCAAGACTCTTGAAGCTAGGATTACTGATGGTCAGTTTTGCTTGGCCCAAGGCTAAAACTCAGAGTAATCCGAGGAACCCGCACCCATCCACCAGTCCACAGCAAACAGGGCTTCTTTTCAAAGGACTTCTGATGAGAAGTGGACAAGGGCCAAATCAAAGTTTTGTTTCCTGCCCAAGATCAGCATCACTGTCCAATATAACCTTGCTCTGTGATGAACGCATGCTACAGCTGTGCCATTCAATAAGCTGGCCATTAGCTGCATGTGGCTGCTGGACATGGATGTTTACATGCATGTGGCTCATGTAACTGAGAAACTTACCCGCTAACTGATAGTGGCAGTGTTTGCCAAGCTTCTCCAGCGCCCGCAGCAAAAATAAAATCTAATTGTGTTGGCTGGTTCTGCTCTCAGCTTGACACAAGCTTAGAGTCACCTAAGAAGGAGGACTCTCAATCGAGAAAATACTCCATCAGATTGACCTGAATGCAGGTCAGTGTGGCATTTTCTTGATTAGTGGTCAGTATGGGAGGTCCCAGCCCACTGTGGGTGGTGCCATACCTGGGTAGGGGGTCCTGGGTTGTATAAAATAACAAATGGAGCAAGTCTTGGGTGGGGGAGCTAATGAGGCGTGCTCCTCCGTGATCTTTCTTCCCTAGTCCCTGACTCCTTGCTTAAGTTTCTGCATTGACTTCCCTCCATGATTGACAGTGAAGGTGACCTGTAAGTCAAATAACCCTTTGCTTTCCTGTGGTGTTTTTGAACAGTGTTTTAGCATAGCCACAGCAACTAAACTAGGCCGTTGGATAATTTTAACGTAGAAAACTATACTTGGCTAGTGGGTGACTGCCTTGTTGAATATTTGAAGGGAGAGTGAGGATTTTATATAAAATTGACAAAGGCTTGTTTAAAATACATTAGGTGAGTAAACTAAATAATGAAAAAGCAGTCTTAAATAATTAAAGAGTTTTTTTAGGGAATGATGACTTCAGCTTGAAGAGATTTGAAATCACCTAGGAGACACAGTTTGGGCATGACGGTGAGGGCGTTGTCTCTCAGTCAAATGTCTAGAAAGGGAAAACCCATCCTGAACACGAGCAGCATCATTTTCTGGGCTGGGGTACCAGGCTGAATAAAAGAAGAGAGTGAGGACCTTCAACATGTCTCAGTGGGGAAGGACACCTGCCATCAGGTTTAGCGACTTGAAGTCATTCCTGGCTCCCACACATTGTCCTCTGACCTCCATGTGTGCACAGTGACACAAGTCAATAAATGTACTTTTTAAAAAATTATGTATACAATATTCTGTCTGTGTGTACAACCGCAGGCCAGAAGAGGGCACCAGACCCCATTACAGATGGTTGAGAGCTATCATGTAGTTGCTGGGAATTGAACTCAGGACCTTTGGAAGAGCAGGCAATGCTCTTAACCACTGAGCCATCTCTCCAGCCCTAGTTTTAATGTAAGAAGAAAGGCAACAGAGCTCCAGACTGAGGATGCAATGTGACCAGCTGCCTCACCTTGTCAACAAGCCTTCCTGGCCATGGCGGACTGTACTCCCTAAACCGTGAGCCAAGAGAAGCCCTTTGAGGGACGTTTGCCAGGCATTTTATCACGCCAATGAGAAAAGTAACTGATACACGAGTGTTATTAACCCCGAATTACTTAAATCACTTGCAGTTACAACATTATTTAAACAGTAGGCTGCAATGTCCCCAGGCACCGCTGAAGCCTCCTCCGGTTGGCGGCTCTATCTTCCAAGCTTCCCCTTATGGGATATTTACTCCCGGGATCTTGCTTTTTAATTTTTGGTGCTGAGGATCAAACCTATCAATCAATTCTCTGTCTTCTTTCTCACAAGGACTGTATATGCAGGTCATCGAAAAGCTGTTTGAAATTGGTAACACCCGTAATTGGAATTTTATTTAAATTTTTTTATGTTTGAGTTTTCTGTATACTTTATGGAAAGGAAGACAGTCTATGAATGCATAAATCTAATGAGCCCAAACCTCCTCCTGGTCCACAGCAGGAGGAGCTGTGCTCAAATTCAATGGCTTACGAGGTCAACAGGTGTAGGCAACAGGTGCTCTAGACAGCTGAGCAGCTGTCAGCTGCCTTTAACCTGCCGGCCACCCAAGCTGGCATTTTGTCTCCCATGGCAAGTCTGCTCTCACCCTGGCTCTTTGAAAAGAGGAAGAGACCACTGAGTGCCGAGAGGCACTTGCTCCTGTTGGAGTCCTGAGTCACGCTAGTCCAACCTGCCCAAGCCAATGTCTTCCCATGGAGTCCCAAGAGGCAGGGGACATATGTGTTACGCCTTCACTCACAAGTTCCAGCATGGCACCTGTAATGAGATCAACCTCTATTTTCCTCCGAAGACCAGAAGTCATCGGGGAAAGACAATACATGATCACAGAGAGAGAGAACCAAAATTACCATTGATCTAAGCTCACACAGTCAGTTTCCTAACAAGATTTGTATGGAAACTCAAATCAGCTAAGAGTTGATTAATTGCTAGTTAACCACCACTAAGAAAACATTAAGTCAAATGCTTGGAATTGCCTGGCAAAGAAAATCAATGTTGCTTTCAAAGCAGATTTTTCTGCTAGTCCTCTATATGTGTTGGCTGGGCTAGATGTTCATGCAACACTGGCCTAGAGGCTGCTATGAAGGGATGTTGCAGTGGCAATAATGTTTACAATTAGATGACTTGAAAAAGGAAACTGACCCTCATAGTGTGGATAAGCCCTCTCCGGCTGATGGAACCCCAAAGAAAAAAGATCCACTTCAAGACAGAAACATGAGAATCTAGACTAAGCGTTCAGCCTGCCTGGTCTGCACGTTTTAGATCCAAGACTGCACCACCCACACCTGCATTTCCTCCATGCAGGCCTTCCTTAGGAATTTCATACCGTCAGGATCCACAAGCCCATGGGCAATTTTAAATAATAAATCTCTCTGTGCCTTTGTCATATGTATGTGTGTGCATGTGCGTATACATGCCATATGACATACACATGAATATCTCCTATTGGCTCTTTTTATCTAGAGAACTTTAACAAACACAGCTATATTCTGAAGTTAAAGATTCACAGAAATTTATTTGAGTAAGAAATTTTTTGTTTGTTTGTTTTTGTTTTTCAAGACAAGGGTTTCTCTGTGTGACAATCCTGGCTGTCCTGGAACGTGCTCTGTAGACCAGACTGGCCTCAGACTTACAGAGATCTGCCTTCCTCTGTGCCTCCTGGGTGCTGGGATTAAAGGCATACCAGGGCCACCACTGCCTGGGGGAGTAAGACATTTTTAATGACTCAGTCTCACTCCATTTGTTTGTTGAAGAACACAAGTCAAGGAACTTTCTTAGCTATATGTGGTCCTTTACTTCAGTGTTAAAAATCTACTTACTATCAGTTTGTCTGGATGTCACTATTGAACCCCATTCTTGAACATGCTCAGTGTCTCTGTGCTATAAAATGTGAGAGTGGAGCTCAACCTGACTCACATTACATTCCTTTCTAGCCAACAGTAACTGCTTCAATCCAGTCTTGGAGGCTAGCAAATGTGAATGAATTTTTTCTTAGCTTTCAGCAAGATATATCATTCAAAGGAAATATTGGAACTTTTCAGAAGTTGCTCTATTTTTTCCCCGAATACAAAAGTAACTACTGTTCCTTGTACCCTAACTGTGGTGGTTTGAATAGAAATGGCCCCCCCATAGACTCATGGATTTGAGTGCTTGACCCATAGGGAATGACACTATTAGAAGGTGTAGTCTTGTTAGAGGAAGTGTGTTACCATGGAGGTAGACTTGGGGGTCTCATATATGCTCAAGTTGTGCCCAGTGTGGTCTGCAGTTCACTTCCTGTTTCTTGGAGTTCAAGATGTAGAACTGTCAGCCCCTTCTCCGGCACCAGGTCTACCTGCATGCCACCATGCTCCCCATTATAATGATAATGGACTAAACCTCTGAACCTGTAAGCCAGTCCCAGTTAAATGTTTTCCTCTATAAGAGTTGCTGTGGTCATGATGTCTCTTCACAACAATAGAATCTCTAATGAAGAAACCAACAAACCTAGGCACTGGGGTAATAGATAGCTCATGAGCAGAGTGCTTGCCAAGAGTATGAGAGGCCCTGGGCTCCAACTAAAGAATGAAACACATATACACACACCATTTATAAATCCAGTGCCATTGGGCAGTACTGAGCAAAGCACACATCTGAGTCTAGTTTGACCAGAGAACTGGTAGGGAAATGTTTGAAAGCAGATTGGGGCCATAGAAGACTTGACTTCTAATCTTTTCCAATTGTTGTGGTGTAAAACCATCTAGTAGGGCCAATCTCAAGGTACCAACATAACCTGAATGCAGAGTTGGGGGCTGACATCCCAACTGACAATGTAAAGCTAGCGTGAGCAGGCTCCTGCATTCCTTTGGGTGGATTGGCCAGTGTGCGGCATTTTGAGCCTCAATGAGGTGAGGAAGGAGAATCTGTGGGAGTCTGTGTAGCAACAGCAATGACAAACTCTAGCATCAGAGATGAGGGGGCTGAGCCAGTGTCTGCACAGGAGTAAAGTTGACAGAGCCCACCATGGGCTGCTGGAGCCAAGAGGCATGAGTAAGAAGGTTGGGGAGAGGAGGGAAGGATGGAGGCAGCCTCTCCACGTAAGATGTGAGACCCTGGTGTGGTGGGGACACCTACACGGCTCATCCTGTGCTCTTAGAGTCTAACAGAGGAAGAGGGCATTCGCATGCAGGAAAGGCCTGGAGCAGGTCACCTGAAGTCAAGCAGGATGTTGTAACCATACGGCCTGGCACCAGTGATGAGGAGAGGGTCTCTGCATTAGGTGTCTGTGGTGGAGATGGGAATCTGGGACTTACTGACGAAAGTCCAATATGGTAAGGCTAATGAGAGCCATCCTGTCCGTGATTGGAAAAGAGGTAGAAATGCAAAGGATTGGAAGATGAATCTGCAGCTTATGGGGTTAGCCTGGGATTAGAAGGGCTGCTGGGAGCCCATGCTTCTAAGTGGATGGCTATGGCATGTAATATATAACACATTGCACGGCTGTGTATGAGTTTGACTGCATATGCCCGTGTGTTTATATCTGTGTGTAGATTCCTGGAGGCGCTCATAGCAGCATCCTGGTAATGCTGAGATGGCTACACCAGCGGGGGTGTTTTTGTTACTGTTTCCCTGCTGTTTGCTTTCCTTGGTGCTGAGGGTGGAACCCAGGACTTCACTCCAGCTAGGCAAGCACTCTACCACTGATTTGTGTCTTTAGACATCTTTAGAAAGCCTTTTATTTTGAGACAGTGCCTTGCTAAATTCCTGAGGCTGTCCTTGAACTCCTGAGGTTGAAGGTGGCCTTGAACTTTCAGCCTTTCAAGTCACTGAGTGGGCTTTACTATGAGACCTAGGTCTCATGATGATTATTGCTTTACCGGTCTCCATTGAAAGAAGTCTGGGTTTCTGGGGGGAAATGTCTGACACTAAGACAGGGGTTCCGAAGGTGCAGGATGAGTGTGCAACATGTTGGTGTGCCAAAAATTAAGGATGGTCTCCAAAAGTGATGGAAATGTGATTGAAGAAGAACCTAACCCGCCTCAAGGGCCTCCTTAAGGCCAGCAGTCAGGCATAGTCCCTGGGACCAAACGGAAATCAGTATTTGTATCAAACAGAGAGGTGATGACAAAGATGATAATGAAGGCAGATAGAAAGATGACAGGTAAACACATAGATAGAGGATGTATAGATAAATTCACAAATACCCAGAGAGACAGACAGACAGAGAAGACATAGAGGTTTTCTTCCAATGGGCTATCTAAGCAGAATAGTGGCACCGCAGATGTAGGTGTGCTAATTCCCATGACCTAGGATTGCATTACTTTGCCCTGGAAAAGGGACTTTGCATAGGTAATTAGGTTAAAGGGCTTTGGGGGGGGGGATTTATTCTAGGTTATTCATGTGGGCCCAGTGTCGTCACTGAGTCCTTCAAAAAACAAGCATGGGGATTAGAGATCAGAAGACGGAAAGATACAAGCGGAGAGTAGAGAGGAGCGGAGACACTATGCTGCTCACTCAGAGGTAGAGATGGGATGCAGATGTCCTCTGGATGCTGGGAAGGCCAGAGAATGGCTCCTTCTGAGCCTTCACAGGAGCATAGCCTACAATGCCTGCTGCTAGCCTCATGAACCGGATTGAATTTGACCCTACAGAGGTATAAAATGTTAACTGTATATGATGTCCAAGAACTAAGTTTACGAAAGTTTGTTGCAACAATAATGAAATCCTGATACAAAACAGGACACAAATACAAATGCCAAAGCGGAAATGTAGAAACTAGGAAGTCACTACAAGATCATCTTGGGTAATGAATATAATCATGATTACTTCAGGAAGTGTCTGCCAGCTGGGTGTGGGTGGTGCATGGCTGCAAGCAAGCCCTTGAAAGCCCAGAGTGAGATAAAAATTGGAAGCTAGAGGCTCTGTAGTAAGGTTCTGCCGCAGAGAGAAAGAGAGAGAAAAGGATAGCCAGAGGAGAGACAGGGAAAGACAGTAAGAGATAGAGAAAAGAAATGAAGGCAAGAGAAGACAGCCCTGTTATAAAATCAGTGGTTCCAAGTTTGATTTTTAAAAATGGATTATTTAAGTCAGGCGCACTCCTTTGATACTAACACTCAGGAAACTATGAGCTAGAGGCCAGCCTCGTCTATATAACAAGTTTCAGGCCAGTCCGAGCTATGTCGTGATAGCCTGTCTCAAAACAATTTTAAAAAGTCACATTTTAGTCATTTCATGTTTTATTTCTGATTTCAAAGGAATCATTGGAAGTGGAAAGACTCGACAAGCGCCACCTTATCAAGTGATTGTAGTTCATCTCCTCGGGGACGGACACATCAAAGCGTGTGCCGCTGCACAGACTTTAATGAAGGAGAGCAGAGACAGGTGAGGAGGGAGGCAGCAGAGAGCCCTGCCCTGGCCCTTTGGTTACTAAAAGGGACATTAGAACAATGGAGAGACCCAAGTGAGGACTGAGGACTGGGGGGGGGGGGCACCCTGCTCCTCTGATTCTGACGACAGTGCTCTGCTCATGCACGAGAACATTCTTGTTTACAGAAATTATTGGCCAAAGAATTGGGTACTGTCAGAAGTGTACTCTTAAGTGGGAAAAGAGCATTTCTTGCTGTGGGAGGGGATCATGAGGCCACAACCTTTTCTGGTAAATGGATGTTGGGGAAGGAAGAGACATTTTCTTCAATGGTGTAGCCACTGGTTAGTTGCCCATGCTACTGTAAGTAACCCTAACTAAACTCACTGGTTCACACATACAAAGGGATTTAAAGCTACTGTCTAGAAAGAGGAGGGCATTAGCAGAAGCAGGAGGGTCAAGAGAGGGTGTGGGGCGATATGGTCAAAACATGTGACATGTATGTATAATGCAACAGTAAGACCATGCTGGCCTTAAATCAAAGATCCTCCTGCCTCTGTCTCCTGAGTGCTGGGATTAAAGGCCACCCACCCGAAGCTCATTACTTATAATTAGTATATACTAATTTAAAAAGCTTTTTATAAAGAAGTAATGGTGCGGCACCTATTAGTAAGGTGCTTGCCATATGAGCATGAGGTCCTGTATTCTGAAGCTCAGCATCCACATAAAAATCAGACTGGATAGTTTAACCCCAGAACTGGCATGGTCAGGGACAGATGGATCTCTGGAGCTTATTGGCCAGCCGATCTAGTCAAATCGATAGACTCTTGTTCAGTAAGAGGCCAGGTCTCAAAATGTAGGGTGGGAGGAACTAAGGAATACATCACACATACACACACACGCGCGCGCGCGCGCACACACACACACACTGAGGAATATACCCTACATACAAGCACACACATGTACTGATGAATACATCCTACATACAAAATCACACAACCTGAGGAATACATCCTACATACAAACACACACATGTACTGAGGAATACATCACACACACACACACACACACATGTACTGAGGATTACATCCTACACACACACACACACACATACATGTACTGAGGAATATACCTTACATATACACACATACACATACTGAAGAATACATACTACACACACGTACTGAGGAATATGTCCTACACACACACGTGTACTGAGGAATACATCCTACATACACACAAACCTACTGAGGAATACATCCTACACACACACACACACACACACACAAACACATACACATACATACACATGGACCTGTACTTACACATGCACATAGGCAAACACCCCTACTCCACACACATGCACATACACAAACTTTCTTAAGAGGAAAAGAAGATTTTTTTTCTACTATATTTGCAATTTATTCATGTGTATAAATATTTGAAAATCAACAACAGGGCCTGTGAAGATGACACAATGGTTACAAACTCTGGCTCTATTCCTGGCACCCATGTGGAGGATTACAATGGTCTATAACTCCAATTCCAGGAAGAAACAGTGCCCTCTTCTGGCCTCTGTGGGCACATTCATGGAACGCAGACATGGCGGCTCTACTTGTTAGCCATTGGGAAGTTCGTTGCGGTCTCCTCTTTGTGTCATTATTTCTGTAGAACATTCCTGGAACTGCTGAATCAGGCTGGGCACCTGATACTTTGCTTCATGTTGGCACTGTAGTTCCCAAAGACTGCCCCTTCAATTTCCTACCAATAGAGAGAGTTCACCCACACCCTTACCTAGACGGACAGTAAGCTTTTCAAGACTGTGGAATATAATCAGTCAGTTGCATTTCCTTACAAGTTCATCTGCATTTCTTTTGCCTGTCGGTGGCCTTCACACATTCTCCCCTTGACTGCCCTTCTGCTATAGATGAATAGACTTTGACACCCAATCTGCTGGTGAGGCGGGGCAAACTGCAGCTTTCCTGTCTCTTCATCTCCAGACAAAGGTGGTATTTTGCTGTTCTTGCTGAGTTTGGGATTTCTCTGGAAATGTTTGGGGAAAATGGCTTTACTCCATGAACAAACTTCTCTCCGTTCTACGCTGCGTTCTATAACTCTTGCCTTTATTTTCAAACAAATTTCGATGCTTCCAGGATTCCAGAACATGCTCCTTAGACACCCAGACTTCTCATTCACTAGCGGTACCATGCTTTGTTGTGTTTTCCCCCCAGCTGGTATGGATTAATTAAAGCCTATAATCTGTGTCATTGTCACCAGAGTTAGAGAATAAAGGAAGGACAATAGAGACAATCACTGAGAGCTCATTGATTGACGGGACATGCTACTTTTGCAGAGGGCACAAGCTCAATTCCCAGCATCACATAGGGCAGTTCAATACACAGTAATTCCAGCCAGGCTGTCCAGTGGCATCCTAGGGCCTCCATGAGCCCTGCACTCCTGGGTAGAACCCACAACAGCCACAAACATACACAATTTAAAATACTCAAATAAACAACTACATAAAGATTTTCAAGACAAACACCAAGTAGCATGTCCTCAGATAAGAGACCCACCCTTCTTTTCTACTGGTCTCTGGGGTCATGTCCAAAAGCAAGCTTTCAAATAACATAGAGGAATGGATTATCTCTCTCAAAAGGAGAAGCAGCACAAATACCAAGAGTTGCTAACAGGCATGTGTGGATTTTACACAGAAGAGCAAAGGTAAAAGTCACTCGTTCCCCAAGGCAACAGTCACGACATGCTTAAGGGATAAGACTAATCAATTATTTAAAAAAAAAAACACCTTCTCCATTAGCTTTTAATTAAATGTGAGCATCCCTGGGGCACAAATAGAGACTCCAAAGCTCAATTTTCCCAAATGATGCTGAATTTAACCTCAGGACTAGAACATCAAATATTAAAACAAAGCCTGTGACTGAAAACTTGCAAGCGTGCACGGGAAATCGTTTGATGACTGAGAGAATTCACAGTTGTCTGTCTGTCTGTCTGTCTCAGAAAGGCAACATGTTTGCATATATAAATATCTTTTTTTTCTATCAGAAATAAGCCCTTGATGCCGCTGAAGCTGGTCTCCCCCAAAACACGCTTCAAAGCTCTTGGGATGGTAAAGAGTGAAGGAACTGATGCTTAGCTCCCTGAGAGGCTGCGCGTGAGTAAGCCGTGCTTGATGCTTCCTCACGAGGATGCTGGCTGAGGGGCCGAGTCTATTAGAGCAAGGAAGAGAGAGAGACACAGGAGGGTATTAATGAGCATGACCTGTGTGTCCAGTAGGGCCACCTTCCCTGGAATGGAGAAGTCTCAACAGGACCTATGTCATGTATCTAGCATGGGAGGCAGTGACATATGACATAGCCATGTGAGCAGGATAGGAATAAACATACGTGTGTCATCTCAAAGCCAGAAAAGAGCACAGGTATATGCTACAGAACACAGGGGCCACCCACCCTCAACATACCACTTGGGGTCCAACAGAAAGCAGAACTAATCTGATGCGAATAGATCGAGATGAGTGTGTGTGTGTGTGTGTGTGTGTGTGTGTGTGTGTGTGTGTGTGTGTTTTGAGACAGGGTTTCTCTGTCCTGGAACTAGCTCTTGTAGACCAGGCTGGCCTCAAACTCACAGAGATCCACTTGCCTCTGCCTCCAAAATGCTGGAATGAAAGGTGTGCACCACCACCACCCGAAATAGATCAATATTTAAGAAAGAATTTATATCACAGCTCATATGCTTGCAGATCTGGGAGGTTAAACCTCTACAGTGAGGACCGGCAGGCTGGAGCCCCCAGAGAAGGACTGAAGCTGTCGTTCAAATCCAAAGGCATCTGATGCCTGAATTCCTTCTTCCCTAGACCTTGGTCTTACTTCTCACAAAGCCTTCAAACTGACTGGATGAGGTCCACACAGACTATGGAGGCTAATCTACTTCATTCAAAATCTAATCTGTTTAAATGTTCCTGTTGTTTAAAACACCTCAGAGGAGCTGAGGAAATCACTCAATCTGTACAATACAGCAAGCATGAGGACCTGAATTCAACCTCCAGAAGCACGTCAAAAGCCAGGTGTAATGGGGTATGCCAGGAATACCAGCACTGTGAAGACAGACAGGAGGAACCCTGGAGTTTGCTGGTAGGCCAGTTTAGTCAAATTGGTGAGTGAGTTCAGGGTTCAGTGAAAAACCCTGTGTCAAACGATAAAGTAGAAAACACCTGACATCAACCTCTGAAATCTGCATACAACAACTTCACACATATACACACTACAACAAACACCACGTTTACAGAAACATCTAGAATGGTGTTGGACCAGGACCGACTCAAGCTGATACATAAAACAGAGGTGATCACCTCCCTTCTGGGTCCTTCTTCTGTCACTGAGGACATCTGAGACTTGGAGGCCTGTGTCACCTGAAATTATGAAATTATATTGTGGGAAGTCATTCAGCCAATAGCCTTTTGGGTACCGGCCCATTAGGGTGTGGTCTGATGTGCTCTATGTGTGGACTTACAGGCACAAACAAAAGCAAGCTCCCGCTCTCTTGGACGGCAGTCGGAGTTCTGTTCGCAGCTTCCAGCGCCCACAGAGGACCGCAGCTCTCTGTCCTTATTGTGACTTTTTCCCCAAATAGATACTTATTGTCCTTTACTCTGGGCTATTGTGGATCTTGTTAATTACATCTACAAAGGGCTACTTGTTTTCTGCCATTACTGCATGGAAAATAACTATACTGTGTTAAAAGTCAGCACTGCTAATTCAGACCATGACAGGAACAGGCCCAGCAAGTTGACTGAAAACAGATACTACTCCTGCTGCTACAGCCAATCCCTTAAGCCTTGGTCCTCAAAGAGGCCAAGACAAAGAAGCCGTACTGTAGGGTTGGTTTGTTTTTATTGCAGAAGGAGAAACTACCAAGGCTCCCATTCTTCCTTTTAACACTCATTCTGAACTCTCCGAGCTTCACGTTTCTTCAGAAGCAAATACTTCTGGGAAGGAAAAAAAAAATGTGTTTCTGATATCAAAAGGTGACATTGAAGCACCGGCAGCAAAATAATTTCCTGTTATAAAGAATTCGGCTGAGAGGAAGTTTGGTCAGAGGGGAGTGGACCCTGTATATATGATGGCTTTGTATGTGTGAATTCAGCCGCGGGTCAAAAGCGTGGTTTGGCCTCCAATGGCTGCATCTGTGCATCACGTGTACACAATCCTATTCCTTCTCTCTATTCCCCGAGATCTACATGTTAGCAATGGCTTAAGGAGCATTTGCATTGTACTCAGTATTATACATAATCTAAAGATAATTGTATGCGCATAGAGGATACGGAAAAGATTCTGTTCATGCTCCAGGCCATTTGGAGAAGAAAGAACTCGAGTATCAGCAGGTTTGGTTTTTAGACCTGGGGATCCTGTAACCCGTTCAGACATGAAATGTCCCCCGTAGGCTCGTGTATTTGAACACTTGCTCCCCAGATAGTAATGGCACTGTTATGGTACTTTAAGGTGTGGAACCTTGAAGAAGGAAGTGCATCACTGGACATGGGCTTTGAGGGTTTGTTGTTGTTGTTATTGTTTTTGGTTTTGGGGTTGGAGGGGTTGTTTCAAGACAGGGTTCCTCTGTGTATCTCCGGCTGTCCTGGAACTCACTCTGTGGACCAGGCTGGCCTTGAACTCAGGAATCCACCTGTCTCTGCCTTCTGAGTGCGGAGTTTACAGGTGTACACCAACCACCCAGCAGGCTTTAAGGTTTTATAGCCTGGTTCTACTTCCTATAGAGCATGTTTGAAGAACAACCTGCTTTCAATGCAATTTATGGTCTATGTAATGGTCTTTCCTGTCCCTTTAAGAGACAAGCCCTGGGCTGGATAGATGGCTCAGCGGTTAAGAGCACTGACTGCTCTTCCAGAGGTCCTGAGTTCAATTCCCAACAACCACATGGTGGCTCACAGCCATCTATAATGAGATCTGGTGCCCTCTTCTGGCATGCAGGCAGACATGGAAAGAATGTTGTATACATAATAAATAAATAAATAAATCTTTAAAAGAGAGAGAGACAGAGACAGAGACAGAGACAGAGAGAGAGACAAGCCCTGCCCTCTCCCTCCCCCATCCTCCATCGAGGTAGGCAGATCTTCCTTCCTGCTTGCAGCCTGAGCTTTTTTCTTTCTGTGTCTCTCCCAAAGAGGAAGCTGCTGCCATGGCTCTTCTCCTCCCCCCCATCTTCCCGCATCTCCCCTTCTCCACTTTTTCCTTACCCCCTCCATAATCCACTAAATAAATACCTACTTCCTCTGCATGGTATGCATACCCGTCTCAGTCTCTCACCCACCATGCAGCTCCATGCCTAGAACCCACTGGCCCTCATGGGTCACTTGGGGGCTCCCTGCTTGGGACCTGGGACCCACTGCCCAATGCCTGCCACTGCAGGGACCTGCAGCGTTTCTGCCACTGAGCCCCTCAGGGAATCTGCAGCATTTAATTTAAACCATAACAATCTATGGAACTGTTGACTGCAATTTTTACTTTTCCTTTCGATCTGACTCCAGAAAGAACTGAAGTGGTGCCTGGGCTTATACTGCACACACACAATTCAGCCTTCTTGCCTTTGGGAGACTTTTGTTCTTGGTAACTCCAAGGCTGCCAATCATGTGAGTCCTCTTGTCCCACTGCAGGTGAATATGTGACTCAGGCCAGTCAATCTGAATGCTCTCTTCCATTGAAACTGTGATTGGTGCAGAGTTGACCAGGCTTAGGCCTGAGCTGTTTATAGAATCGATATAAGTGTGGAGGAGGAAAAGTCTCCCTCCTTTAGTATTTGCGGATGTCATCTTTATCTTCTTTCTTAATCAAATATGCAGGAGGGTTCCCTTGACAATTTTCTACGCAGAACCTCATTGTGTGACCTTATTTAGAAACAGAGTCTTGGAAGATATAATTTGTTAAGGATTGTGACATGGAATTTCCTTTGATCTAAGGAGGACCCTAAATGCCGTGACCAGTGTCCTAATAAGAGACGAGAACAGAAAGCATAGAAAAGCAGGGGCTGTAAAGGTGGGGATGACCAGAAGCTGGAGAAGCATGGCCTTGGTTGTCCCTGAACATCTCTGAGTCAAAGTGGTGCCTTGTCTGGATTGGGGCAAGGGCTCTGTCTTAGTTACTTTCCTGTTTCTGTAATGAAATCTTGACAGCAGCAACCAAAGGGAGAAAGGGCTCATTTTGACTCATTCATTCGGGGTATAGCCTACCATAGTCTTGATGAGTATTTTGAAATCCCCAGTAGTGGGTTTCTCCACTGAATGCAGTAGGTCAGATCATGCCAAATTGAAAGTCCAGGTTTAATGAGCAAAGCAACTCCCCAGTGATTCTTGGGAAAAGGAAGCAGGAGAGAAATCACACCATGGGTCTAGAGGCCTGGTCTTAAACACCCTGGAGGTGCCCTCTTGAGTAGCTCCGTGGGAGGAGCCAAAACTTGGAGGGTCTGAGCGGGGCTTGGGATGGGGTCTTAGCTGGAGAGTCCCAACAAGTGTAGAAGACATGGAAGCAGGAACTGGAGAGAGCTGGCCACACTGTAGCTATTCTTGGTCAGCAGAGAACAGTGAACGCTGGGCCAAGGAAGGGTACCACATCAATCTAATCAAAATACTCCCTTGGCCGTGACTTGAAGCATGCCTACCATGTGATTCTAAACCCCACCAAGTTAAAATCTAGACGAACCATCACAGGCCCCCTACCGAACAGAAACTGTTGATTCTGTGTATATTTACGTAGCAGGAAGAAGGGTGACGGTGCTCTCTGGGGCCTGTTTTTATAATGGCATTTGTGCCATCCATGAGACTTTTGCGGTTAGTTCCCACCCCCCTCTGCTGCCGAGGCCATTACGTCATCACCTGTGCCCAGCTGCCTCTTGGCCCTCAGCTCTTCAGTGTGTGCACTCCTTAAAAGTGTCCGCCAGGCACAACTCGTTCTCTTGTTCCTCTCTTGCCTTTACTGCTTCTCTTGCCTTTCTTGTCTCTTACTCCTCTTCCCTGCTGTCTGTCTGTCTGTCTGTCTGCCTGCCTGCCTACCTGCCTGTCACTCTCATGTCCCCGCTCCGACAGGGCCTTTCATTCTTTCCCAATAAACTTCTTGCACTAACTCTGTTGCATGGCATATTCACTTAGTGGCATATCTTGGCAGGACCCGCCAAAAGGTACCCACTTTGCCTTTCTTTTCTTTTAACCACTTCATGTGCCCTCATAAGTTCATTTCTTTCCTTATGTCCCCAGGTTCTGTGTCATCACAATCGTGGTTGGTAACTCGACATATGAATTTGTGAGGTAGCTAGACAGGGATTAACATGCTTAGAAGTCACTGAGAATGGATTCCTCCCTCACAATCAGCTTTGCCCCCACCTCCTGATTCCCTGTCAACCCTAAAAGGAGAAGCATCATAATTTCTCGCTTAAGGTTTAAAATTTCGGACTGGAGAGATGGCTCAGTGGTTAAGAGCATTGCCTGCTCTTCCAAAGGTCCTGAGTTCAATTCCCAGCAACCACATGGTGGCTCACAACCATCTGTAATGAGGTCTGGTGCCCTCTTCTGGCCTGCAGGCATACATGTAGACAGAATATTATATACATAATAAATAAATATTTTTTAAAAAGATTTAAAATTCCATGTGAAAAGAGAGATTTCAAGGCTTCACTAAGGTCTATAAATGAAAAACTACTTTCTTCTCGTTAAAAGAAAGGAATTCGAGTACTACCTCTGGCCCTGAGTAGAAACTCTAACATTCTGCTCTGCTCCAGAGATCAGAACGTCACAAACTGTGTGTTCTCCTTTAAGAGCTAATCTAACTAAGCCTGTTAATCACCTGGCCAAGAAACCATGTCTCAGTATAGCTAATTCGCCAGAAGCATACTAAGGAGATGGGAAGAATAATTACCCCTTTAATGAGATGACGTGTTCATCCTTTCCAGAAGTCTCCACTCCCTGTGGTCCCTCAGAGGGCCCTCCACCATGGAGCTTTGTTACCCTGCACACATTTTTTGAGTTACTCAGAAAGCATTCCTTTTCCTTTCCTTTTATCTCTTTTTCTTTGGAATACTGACCAAATCCTGCGCACATTTTCCCTGACACTGTCGGCTTTCCCACTGTTTCTCTGAAGCCCTTCCCTGTCCCCTCTGCATGCACCTCTTGCCATGATAGCTGCTCCTCCGCCCTGTGGCTGTTTATTGACCGCCATTCCTGAACCTGACCACTTTCTTAGACCCTAACTCAAAAGGCCTGGCTTTCTATCTTGTCATTCTAAATGCCTAGCCTAATTTGTCTTCCAGAGGCTGAAATCCTTTACCTAGGATACCACCAAAAGACATGTCAACAGTAACCACCTACTCCAAAATTTCTGTTATCAAACACTGCCCCAAAACTCCTCTAATGAGGATGCTGTTTTAGTTCATGTTCAATTGCTGTGAAGAGACACCATGACCATGGCAACTTTTTAAAATAAGGCATTTAGTTAGGGGCTTGCTTACAGTTTTAGAGAGTTACTCCATGATCATTGTGGTGAAAAGCAGATGGGCCATGGCTCTAAAGAGTTAACTAAGAGGGCTGGAGAGATGGCTCAGTGGTTAAGAGCATTGCCTGAGTGGTTAAGAGCATCTTCCAAAGGTCCTGAGTTCAATTCCCAGCAACCACATGGTGGCTCACAACCCTCTGTAATGAGGTCTGGTGCCCTCTTCTGGTCTGCAGGCATACATGTAGATAGAATATTGTATACATAATAAATAGATAAATAAATATTTTTAAAGAAGAGTTAACTAAGAGTGTAACATGAGGGCCGGCTTGTTGGGGTATCTGTCCCACCCAGTACCCCACAACCGGCAAGCCCAAAGAAAATCACACGGAGATCTCTATAAGTTATAAAGCTGATTGGTCCATTAGGTCAGGCTACTTATTAGCTCTTATAACTTATGTTACCCCATTATCCTTATCTATGTTAGCACATGGCTCAGTACCTTTTCCAGCGGGGCAGCTTACATCTTTCCTCTCTGGGGGTCTGGGCAGAACTGGAAGCTTCCTGCTTCCCAGAATACTCCCAGTCTCTTTGCTCCACCCCTACTTCCTGTCTGGCTTTCCCGCCTATACTGCCTGCCTGGCCAATCAGCGTTTTATTAAAATATGATTGACAGAATACAGACAATTCTCCCACACCACTAAGAGTTTCACATGCTAGTCTGTAGGCAGCAGTCAGACAGCAAGACGCTGGGCCTGACACTGGCTTTTGAAATCTCAAAGCCAGCTCCTAGTGACACACATTCTCCAACAAGGTCACAGCCACTCCAAGGCCACCTCCTAATCCTTCCCAAACAGTTCCATGGATTGGTGGAACTGTTCAAGTATTCAAATATGCCAGCCTTTGGTGGGGGGGGACAGCATTCTCATCCAAGTCACCATAAGTGCTGTGCTTGTTCTGCAAAAAGTAGTTAAGACTGGAAACTATTCTCATTTTCCATCTGTCTAATAAAACCAAAAGGTAGGAATGATCACAACATTTTGTAAAGCTCTTCCATTTTAATTAAGTAATACAATGCCCAAAACTAAAGTAATTTGGTTCCCACTTATTTTTCTAGCTACCCAAGTGCCTATCCTGTTGACCCCAGTAATGACTGATGACAAAAGATGTTTATTGGTCACCTGACCTTCTTTCACTCATCACTTCCTTTCCGGCCACCCCAGTAACTGCTGGCCATAAGTCAAAAATAGAAAGATTTTCAGGCCCCTGTTCCTTCCCCCTTTATATTCTATAGCTGCCCCAGCTAGTAAGGAGACTGTGGGGCCCCTCCACAAGTCCTTTTGAGTCACTAATCAATGAGTCACTAATCCTTTGTCTTCTCTCCTCAAAGACCTCAAGGTATGACTAGAACCGGGCCATAAAGGAAGCGGCGAATGCCGCTGGCACAAATCAAGCATATCCTTAGAAAGATTCTATGAGTCCTCATAATTGCACCCCACTATGCACCCAAAAATAGATGCAAAAGAAATACAAGTGGGCGTGTGGGATGATTCACTTACACAACCTGATTTTCCTGTGTCAGCTCGGCTTTGCATTTATTTCTTACCTTTGTATCATCGCCACATTAATGAATCAGCTAATTTTATCCCTGTTCCAAAGAGAAACATATAATAAACTGGGGGTGGGTGTCGGGGGCGGAAGTCAGGGCACATCACTCTCGAATTCACAGATTTTAATGAAACACTATGAACCCTGCCTTGCTTAGTCTCAGTTTAAATTAGCATTTAATAATGAGATCATTGAGGCTCTGTAGGCAACCAGGAACAAAACCTATTTCAGTACGTTAGGCAGAAGTAACTCATTAATTTCTGATTTATAGAATTATATTTTCTTCATTCTTGCTGAAAACAGTGCTTTGGGATTGTCCCTGTTTGAATGTGTGCTACAAAGGCCGTGTGTTGTAAACTTAGTCCTTGAAGTCACAATATGGGGAAGTGGAGCCTAGTGGGAGATGTTTGGGTAGAGAAGACAGAGCAACATCAGACTGATCGCTGCTGGAGTAGGCGCCTTAGAGTGGGTTTGTTAAAAAGTCTAGGTTTATGCCCTCTTGCCCTCTCTTGTCCACTTGGACCTTCCAGCCTCCAGAACCATAAGCTAAATATGCTTCTGATCATTAAGAATGACCCAGTCTGAGCCGGGTAGTGGTGGTGCGCGCCTTCGTATCCCTGCACTCTGGAGGAGGGGGCATGCTGATACCTACAGATTCAGAGCCAACCTGGTTTACATAAGAGAGTTCCAGATGAAGGCTGCAGAGTGAGACCGTGTGTCAAACACCAAAGCAAAACAAAAAAGCTGCTCAGCCTGTGGTATGCAGTCACAGTAGCATGAACGAACGGGCTAAGACAGAACTAAGAACCATGACAGTATCCTTTACTGCTAGCTGTGCTAAAAACAGAGGCAGTCCTGATATTTGTTTACCAGGAAGTAAAGTTTTATGAAACACACGCACACTCTCTTCTCTCTCTCTCTCTCTCTCTCTCTCTCTCTCTCTCTCTCTCTCTCTCTGTCCCAATACCCACCAAGTCTCCCCTTCCCTAGAATAAGTCATGTATGACCAATCCCTGTTTACTTTTTACTTAATGGCTTTATAAAGAATTGAAGATTTTTTTTGTAACAGGAAGAGCCCTCTGAAATTCAACCCGTAGACAATAGGATGAGGCAGAATCGATGGACACAGAAAATTGGGGGGACCTGGCAAGGAAAAGGAGACCTTTACTCCAGAATCTGGATGAGGCTACTCACCAGCAGAGAATCAAGAATTTCAACACATTGGCTGTGAAATTGCCAACATAGAGGCAGTATTTATTGTGGTTAGTCCTCGAAGAAACACTCCGTACCTGTGGCTCCTCCCAGAATTCCTTGCCCCGCCCCCTGCCCTAAACCCCTCCCTCCTAGGGGCGGGGCTTTCACTTCCTTTCCTTTAGCCTGATCCCTTTATAAGTCAGCCGGTTTGGTTACTCCAGTCCCTTGGTCTCTTGGAATCTTTTGGTCATTGGCCCTTCTTTTTCCTCTCCTTCCTCCTCTCATGGTCTGGTTTAGTCTGTCCTCCATGTTCTGCCTGGACGTTCCCCTCTGCCTGCTTTCTCCTTTATATCTACAATAACAATCTTCATATTTTAGTAGTCATGTTCTCTTCATTTTTCATTCAATTTTATAAGGAGATACGTTGAAATATGAAAGTTAAAATAGCAATGAACCATGCTTGAAAGGCCTGAATGTTCCTCCTTTCCCAGAGGTAAACCTGAAATTTTCTAGGGATCTCATATAAAACCCCACTGAAAGGCATGCTTTAACCTCCTTGTGCAGCTATTAACATCCATGATATTATTTTATCTGACTACTGTGCCATCTGGAGAACCTGACCCTATAACCTCCCTTACCAAAAAAGGGAAAGAGACTGACATGGAGTTCCTTGGGTACACGATGAGCAACCACTTTCCAGGTTTCCTAAATCCTACATTCACTCACTCCTAAGACACACGAGCGATTTGAGAAGCCAGATCTATGCTCTTGCGTGCGCCTTCTTCCTTCCCCGAGATATTTCCTTCTATTAACCCTCCTCCCAGGCACATTAAAAATTCCACTTAATAAACCTCCAACCCTGTTTCACTGTGTCTGGTCCTGGAATTCCTCTCTGCAGTGTTGTTAAAGATCCAGCTTTGCCTGAGCAGGGCTCGCTAAAGATAAAAGAACTCCTCGCGTTGCTTGGAGGCCGCTCTGGGCTGTAATTCCTGCCACAGTGCGTGGACAAGTGGAGTCAGAATTTTACCGTCCTGTGAGCCTGTGAACAGTTAGCTCACATCGCTCACCCCACAGATGCTGCTGTTCTATTTTGAGGCTGAACAGAAAGACGGGGAAGACTGTGGGGACATGGGACGGAGAAGGAAGCCCCCAACCCCCACCCCCTGGAGTTGAAGCCTCTCACAAGATGAAAAGCAAAAATTCCAGTACAAGAAACACCATTTGCTGTGAAGGTTCCGGGCATACAGACACTGTTCCTTTCAAATATGGATATTTTATGGGAAAGCAACTATGAACAAGGCTTAAGGCCCAAACATATATAATTTGGCCTCATTCCTTCCCATTTTCTGGGGCTCTCATAAACAAGACATTACCTTGGCCTAATTTTCTACTTCCATGTGTCCTAGCCTTGGACCTTATCAAGTACAATCTTGGAAATGTAGGGAAGTCTCATCTGGGGTGTCACATGTTACTGAGGAAATTGAGGTCCTTTCTCAGGACTCTCAGTTTCAGTAACAGAAGTTAAAACGGACTCAGAAGGAAGCTCGCGTGCAGTCTTATTAGAGAAACCACAGGGCAGGTAAACCGGAAGTCTAGGCAGGTGCCTCAGAGGAGAAAGATGGAGAATGGACGAAAGAAAGTCAGTCGCTCAGCTTGTAAGTAGCCACAGAGCAGGTAAACAGCCACTTGGCGAAGGGAGTGTGTGGGCGCTTCAGAGAGAACACCGAGGGCAGTATTCAAAAGAAAGAGATAGAAAAGGGAGGGGGATTCAGAAATGGAAGCGCACCTCAGCAATGCTGCCTGGCCACAGCTCTGTAAGTGACTGCACCCAAACGGGCTTTCTGGGAGGGAAAAGGGAAAAGTTTCTGTACCCCCAGTAAGCCTCTCTGTCAACGCAGCCCTCCAAATCAGACCAAATCAAGCCGAATTAGAAAAAAAAAAAAAAACCAAAAAACAAACAAAAAAAAAAAACAGATTTATTGGAGAAAATACTCTTGGATAATGTTCCAGATCCCTAGAAAGGAAACTGTTTGACTAAAAGTGAAACACCAGCCCTCTAACAGCCCTATATCCAAGGACTCTGGGATGAAAGAGTCTCCCCAGCCTCTGGCATTCATCCTCAGGGCACCAATGGAGGGTTAAGGAAGCAGAAAGCTCCATCTCAAGCCTCCCCTCCCCCTGGGAGCTGCCTTGGTACAGAGAGTCCTCCAGAATATGCCCGCCAAGTGCTGACCCCTCCCCAAGGTCACAGGCTATTTAAGCTGCCGCTGAGAAAAAAGGACACGTGGTTTTTGGGTTTTGCGTGCTCCCCCTCCCCCCACCATGATGCTTTCCCGCCACCCAGGATCGCTGCAGTAAGCATGGGCGTTGATTTGGTCTAATTTGGTCTGATTGGAATTATTTGCCTTGGCAGAGAGGCTCTTCTTAAGATTATTCCTCACAGAGATGAGGAAGAGAAACCGAAAAAACAACAACAACAACAAAAAACAGAAACAAAACGCAGGGTCTGTTTATTTGGGGGGTGGGAAGCAGTTTAAAGACCCTGTGGAAGTGGTCTTGAACATCTCTAGAGGAGGAGCTGTGTTTGATGGGCTTCCGGAATTAGATAGGGTTTGAGCAGAGACATAGAGGAAGGGGATTGAGGTGGAACCTCCATCAGAATAAACCACACATTATCTCACTAAAGGACCAATTATTCCTCCACCTTTTTTTTTTTCCTTTCTGAGATGGGGTTTCTTTGCAGATCCTTGGCTGTCCTGCCCACTCTCTGTGGACCAGACTGGCCTCAAACTGACAGAGATCCACCTGCCTCTGCCCCCTAAGTGCTGGGATTAAAAGAGTGCGCCACCACATCCGGCACATTCCATCTTCGGATCGGGAAGAAATAGTTTTCTCTTCATGTGCCTCAAAAGAGCATTGATCGAGGTGACCGTACCATTGCCCCCCTTGGAGGAGGTAACCCTGACATCAGCGATGGTCTGAAATAGAGAGAACCATTTCTACAGTGGAAATCCAGAGATCCAGCTCCAGGCTGTGGGTTCTGCCCCACGCTCACACGCTGCCTCAGGCAAGGGTGCTCACTAAAGAATAAGCTCCAAGGTAAGAAGCCAGGGCTCCTTTCTGAGGGTTGTGAAGGAAGAACCAAAGATGTGTGGGGAACAGCTGCTTCTCCGGTCCTTACCCTAAACTGCCTGTTCAGATTCTATCTCCCTTCTTATCAGCATGGCCATGTTCCTCTCAAGAACCAGCCTGTGATGTCCTTTAGGCTCTCTGGCCACCCTTTGAAAAGAAAGACTTCAAAATGAACGAAAACCAAGATGAAGATAATGATTTCAAAACTCACGGAATCTCACATGTGACTGCTGGGGCCCACAGCCATGCTCCCTGATGTATCACGCTCTCCTCCCAGGTACCTCCCTCCCTCTTAATGCCTGTGCTTAAAATCTATGTTCTAGGGTTAGAGAGATGGCTCAGAGGCTAAGAGCACTGACTGCTCTTCCAGAGGTCCTGAGTTCAATTCCCAGCCACCACATGGTGGCTCACAACCATCTGCAATGAGATCTGGTTCCCTCTTCTGGCCTGCAAGTATACATGCAAGCAAAACACTGTATATGAAATAAATCTTAAAAAAAAAATCTATGTTCTATCTCGAAAAACCAAAAAAAAAAAAACCAAAACAAAAAAACTATGTTCTAAAAACTCCTCTTTCATAAACCACATTCTCCTTTATATAGGCTATTCTTGAGATTCTTTTCAGGGTGTAACCTAAGGATCTACTTTTACTTGAGCCAGCACCCATAAACAGTGAGGGATGCCTTAGGCTGCTGCAGACGTCTGTGTGGAGCTGCATCTCCGTCCACACCACCACTGAGGCGCTCGCCGGCTCCTGCTGAGCTTTTGTAGAGTTCCTCCTCAGGCATTCTGTTCCTCATTCCAGGAGGCCTCTGAGTTGCCCTGCTGATCTCTTTCTCATTACTCAGGATTTCTGGTGCTAGGGTATCCTGAAGTGATTGAAGGACCACAACTTCTCACTTACATAAAATTAGGTGTGGTTGGGGCTGGAGAGATGGCTTAGAGGTTAAGAGCATGCCTGCTCTTCCAAAAGTCCTGAGTTCAGTTCCCAGCAACCACATGGTGGCTCACAACCATCTGTAATGAGGTCTGGTGCCCTCTTCTGGCCTGCAGGCATACACACAGACAGAATATTGTACACATAATAAACAAATAAATAAATATTTAAAAAAATAGGTGTGGTCTTACTAATAGAAAAGTAGATCTTTGAATAACAAAACCACTCCCAAATTTCAAGGATTTCTCGGGAGACAAAGGCCAAAACCATTTCTTGTTATACCATAGTTCTAGAACCAGCCAATCTGGCAAAGCAAACAAAGGGCAGTCGAAGAGACATATTTTTCTCACCATCTCACCATCTTGGAAAAATTTCAAGAATAACATCTTCCAAATGTCAAACACCTTCACACCTTCAAGGAACTATATTCAAGGGCCGCAGCATTAGAAAGGCTGGGAACCGCTGCGCCAGAGGCAACAGCATGAAGCTAAAGAGCACAGAATTGGTGCTATGCATTATGTCATAAAGTGCCTCTCCAGAAGGTTCAGCCTTAACCTTCTTCCCATTTCAAATGCGTCATTTCAGGGCTACAGAGATGGCTCAGCAGTTACGAACACTTGCTGCCCTGAGGATCTGGATTCGGTTCCCGCACCCGTGAGAATTGTCACAATTGCCTGTAACTCTGCTTCCAGGGCATCTGACGCCCTCCCCTCGCCACCGTGTGTCCTGCACTCTTGGGCTGCACACACGTACATGCAGACAGCCAGTCAGGTACATACAATAAAAACAAATCCTTTAAAAAAGAAAGTACATCTTTTCAAAGTTCTTCAAGGGTAGATCCACTCACAGCAAACTCCCAACAAACTTTTTTGTTGCTCGAAGCTTATTTTATTAGTCTCGTTATTTAAAGATACCCTCGCCAGATATAGAAATCTAGACTGGCTGGTACTTCCTCTCAGCTCAAAAAGATGTCATTGCACCATTTCTGCTGCTGTCACCGATGAGAAGTTAAGAAGGATTAAACTTCTTTTTAAGGAACAAGGTTTTTTTTTCTCTCCATAACTTCTTCCCTTGTATCTCTGGCTTTCTTTTTCTCATTATCTTTTTTGCTATTATACCAAACATGCATTAGGCTTCGTTAAAAACCTGGGCTAACGTCTTAATCAGTTCTCAGGATTCCCAGAACGAATCATCAGACTTGGGGGACTTCCCGCAGGGCCTTTGCTCTTTAGCCCCTGTGCTGTCTGACCCACGTCACTCAGTCATCTACTCAGCCTTCCCACTAGTGACCTAAACTGCAAAGCTGAAGTTGAAATTACTCTCTCTGTTATCAACAAGTTAACTATGGGATAAATTTTAGAGAGATTTCCAAGAGTATAATTGCCAATATGACAACAATCATAAGCTGGGTTTTGGGTGCATGCCCATAGTCCCGACACTCAGGAGATGGAAGCATGGGATTGTAAATGGAAGTTACCTTCAGCTGCACAATGAGTTAAAGATCATCCTGGGTTTTATGAGACCTCAAGTACATATATTTGGTTATGAGCCTAGTCTTTAACGGCTGAGCCATCTCTCCAGCCTTGATTCATATATTCATATATGTGTGTATGTGTGTGTGTGTGTCTGTGTATGTGTATTTCAAATATATATATATTTCAGACCTCAAAATAAGTTTCAAATATTTGGAAAAAAATTGTTTATTGCTTTAGTCTTAATTATGATGTTTAATTGTGTGTGTGTATGTATGTGTATATATGAGCACCGTATACATGCAGGAACCTAAGGAGGTCAGAAGAGGCACTGCTTTCTTGGAAGTGGAGTTACAGATGGTGGTGAGCCACCACCGTAGGTGCTGGGACCTGAACCTGGGTCCTCCACCAGTACGGTGAATGCTCTCAACCACTGAGCCATCTCACCAGCACGTGCATCGCTAGTTAAGTCCAGTAGCTTATTTCAAAGGGAGAACCGCTGAAGTCACACGGCGACTTTCTCCAGAAATGGGCAGCAGAGCTTAGACGTTTCATTTTCCGGGTATTGAACTGTTGCTTGAGACACTCAAGCAACCGAAGAACGCGCGCGCGCAAGCCGTTCTCCTCTCCTGCTGCAGTGGAGAAAGTTCTCATCAGCATTCCTCGTCAGCACGAGAGCTGCTGATACTGAGGGGGCAGAGTGCATCTGCTCTCATTAATATGCGGAAAATATTTGCTTCCCGACATCTGTCATTGCGCATAACTCCGAACACAAACCGTTGGCACCATCTGGGATGCCAGGGCCGAGGGGAGCGTGACTGTTTGAAATTCCCTTCCAATTTAATTTTGCACTTTTCAAAAGCCTTGTTTCTCTTCCATGATAATCACAGGAAAAAATAATTAACAATTATCCTCCGAGTGATAGAATTACTACAAATTAAGAAGCAGTTATGAATATAAATTATAAATAATTATGTAACAGGAACACGGGAATGCAGAACTAATAAAACAAAATTAATTGGCGTCACTAAGATGTCATTTTGTTTCCTATTTTTCGTTTGGTCCCTTAAGGACAGGCTAGCTCAAGATGCTTCGCAATACCTGGAATTATAATTCAGAAGGATATCTGAAAATCTGCTCACAAAACACACATTGCCAGTGATGCATGTCTGTAGGTCTTTTGGGAACACTCAAAAGAAGAGTGATATCCTACTGCAAAAGGGTAAAAAGATTGCATGAAGTGTATGTGTGGGTTAATGATGTGGATTGGCCAGTCTCTCTCTCTCTTTCTTGTTATTGTTGTTGTTGTTTTCTCTTTTTTCTCTTGTTGTAGGCAGTGTTTTCTTATTGTGTGGTGCTGTCAACAGAAATGAACACCAGACCTGAACAAGCGTCACATCAACAGACATGATAATGTGTAGTGGGCATGTCTCACAGACCAGAGTGGAGAAATAGTCTCTCTCAGGGTGGTAGCCCCCTAATTGGTCATCCAATACCAAGTGGTCAGCCTTGAAATCGTGAACATGCAAACAGCATTGAAAGACTCAGAAGGTTGTATTTGTAGTGTGTGTGTGAATGTGTGTGCATGTTTAAAACAATAACAATTAAAGACAAGGAGGCCAGGAATTTGAGGGAAACTGGTTGGAGGAAGGAAACAGAATGGAGGGAAGTAATGTAATTGTATGTTTTTTTATTTTTTAGATATATTTCATTATTTTATGTGCATGAATGTTTTTGCCTGTATGTATGTATGTATGTGTACCACATCCATGCCTGGTGCCCACAGAGGTCAGAAGAGGCCATCAAATCCCTTGGAACTGGAGTTAGAGATGGTTTGTGAGCCACCATGTGGGTATTAGGAATCGAACCTGGGTCCTTTGTGAGTGCTCCTAACCACTGAGCCAACTCTCCAGCCCTATATTTTAATATTTAAAAAAAAAATAGAAGGGAGGGAAGATGACAAATATCCTGGATATTGCTGGATATACACATTTTGCTTTCATCTCTCTTGACTACTTGACAGTTTCTTTAAAAACTTCTACCAATAATCTTTCATCTTCAAAACGCTGTACCTCTGACAAAACAACAAAAACGTGTCAAGTGTGTAGTAAAAAGGAAAAGACAGGAAGGAAAATAGCAAAGAACCTTGAATATTCTTCACTAAAATCGATGAGAAAAGGGGCCAAAAAATGGTCAGAACTAATTTTTTCTCTCACCAGAATTCTGAAAATAAGCTAAAGGTTTACAGCAAACCAAGGAGTATTTATGCAAGAAAAATGATTGAAATCTGAAAAGAAAGCGACTTCCCCCAGCTGTGTTAGCTTTGAAGCCTGCACCGCTTTCTCATCAGGAAGAAAGCCAGCAGCCCAGAGGCAATGGAAGGGGTCCCTGAGTCAGAGTTCTTCAGAGCTCTGTCCTGCAGAACTGGCATTATGTCACCTGTTTGGTTGGTGCCTGGGGACTGTACTCAAAGACTGTCTTTATTCTGATTCTGAGCATGCCCAGTACTAAAGCCTTTTCTTGGAGCTGTTTGCTGAGGACATTTAAAAGCAATTGCTGGGCCTCTGTGATAGAAGTCTTCCCATGCAAGGCCCACTGACCTGAGTTTGATCCGTGGAGAGAACCAACTACACACACACACACACACAATATCTATATCTATATATACACACAGATATAGATAGATAGATGATAGATAGATAGATAGATAGATAGATAGATAGATAGATAGATAGATAGATAGATAGACAGACAGAGATAGAGACATCCCAGAATAACTAAAGAAGGCTCTAAATTCTGGCTTCTGGTTGATCTTGTGGCTTTAAGCAAGAAGAGTGTGCAAGCTAAGTCGGAATTTTCAGCTGCCTGACTGAGTGTTGAAAGTGTGCCAACACACAGAGGTGGCCTACCTGCAGTCACTTGGAGGGCTATTAAGGGAATCTCTAATTAACAGCGAGTGCTCAACTAATTGAGTAAGAGTTCCAGTGGCTACAGGTGAGAAAAGATACAGACTACAGAATTAACTCGGGAAAGACACTCACCAACACGGTAACACAGTAACAACAATAACAATAGAACTCCAGGGCGGACAGAGAAGATAGCTGCTGTTATTATCTTGTTACAAATGTACCAGGAATTTTTGAGACATGCCAAGAAGCAGGAAGACATGGCACATATTCAGAGAGCAGCAACTGAAAGGAAGGGTCTAATTACAGTCACCACTGCTGCTACCAAACTCCGTGACCAAGGAGGAAAGGGTTTGTTCAACTTACCCTTTCACAGGACTGTTCATTATTGAAGGAAGTCAGGACAGAAACCCAAATAGGGTAGGAACCTGGAGGCAAGAGTTAAGGGGTACTGCTTACTGGCTTGCTCAGCCTGCTTTCCTATAGAACCCAGGACCACCAGCCTGGGGTGATTCCACCCACAATGGGCTGGGCCCTCCCCTGTCAATCACTAATTAAAATGCCAGCTGGATCTTATGGAGGCATTTTCTCACTTGAGGTTCCCTCCTGGTGTGGGATTCCCCTCTGTAATAAAGAAGCTGCTTTGGACCTATTGCAGCGCAGAGTAAGGCAAGGTGGGAATTCCAAGCAGGTAGAGGAGGAGAGAGGAGGCAGAGTCAAAGAGATGTCATGTAGCCACCACAGGAGACAGATGTGCCAGAACCTTGCCAGTAAACCACGAGCCTTGGGGTAAAACATAAAATAATAGAAATGAGTTAATTTAAGATGTAAGAGCTAGCTAGAAATACACTTAAGCTATTGGCCAAACGGTGTTGTAAATAATATAGTTTCTGTGTGATTATTTCAGGTCTGGGCAGCCGGGAACAAATGAGCAGCCTCCAACTACACTCCTTGCCAATAACTCCAGCTTGTGTTAAGTGGGCTTAAGACTAGTCGGCACAGAAAGTGTCCTTTATAAAGTCTAGGTGCTGGACTGACATAAAGGAGGTGGGATGAGGGACTAGAGCGATGGCTCTGTAGTTAAGTGTCCCACGCTATCGTCTCGCCAGCAAGAACCACGCGGGACACTAGGATTCTTCTACAGAAAAGCTTTAATGCGTCCTGAGAGAGAGAGCATCAGCTAACATGGCCGGGGACCCCTAAATGAGGGAACCCATCCCTTATATAGGAAACAGTCCTTGCTTCGGACGTGTCACTCTTGGATTGGTCTGCTGCCCATTAGCCCAGGTGAAGCCTCGGGAGTAGGCGGGGACAGCAGTGGAAAGTTACCGAGCACATGTGCGTTCACCTGGCGGTGAAACCGGATGCCAGCACCATCTTGTAATGGAGCATGTGGATGCGGCCCTTCACAGTTAAGAGCACTGGCTGATCTTCCAGAGTACCTGGGCTCAATGCCCAGCACCCACATGTCAGCTATCAACCAGTCTCTGGGAACCTGAAGCCCTCTCCTGGCCTCCAAAGGCACCAGAGAGTCATGTGGTGCATAAACTTCCATGCAGACAAAACTCTCATAAACATAAAATAATAATAAAATAGTTTTTAATAAAACAGTGATGATGACTAAGACGACTATTTAAATCATCCCCAAAAGACATTTTTTAAAAGTTACATCTAAAGGATTAGAAGGAAGCGTTGAGAGTAATATCCAATATAGAATATCAGTATAGAAGTAAAAATGGAACCAAATAGAGTCAGGTATGGAGGCACACACCTTTAATCTCAGCACATGGATCCTGGGGATCAGCCAAGGTTGGCAGGGTTGGTGGCAAGTGGCTTTACCTGCTGAGCCATCTCACTGGCCCAACTTTTTTTTTAAGTATGTATAACATATGTGCAGGTTTTATGTAATTTATGTGCAGGTACACACATGTGCAAAGGTTAGGCTTCTGCTGCAGTGATAAAGATCATGACCGAAAGCAACTTGGAAGGAACAGGTTTGTTTCATCTTATGGCTTCCAGACCACATCTGAGGAAAAGTCAGAGCTGGAACTCAAGCAGGGCAGGAACCTGGAGGCCAGAACAGAGCAAAGACCATAGGGAATGCTGCTTACTGGCTTGCTCAGCCTGCTTTCTCTTGTACAGAGTCCAGGACCCCTAGTCCAGGGATGGCACTGTTCACAGTGAGCCAGGTCCTCCCACATCAATCGCTAATCAAGAAAATGGCCCCACAGACTTGCACAGAGCCAATTTTTGGAGGCATTTTCTCAGTTGAGGATTCTCTTCCCAGATGACTCTGGCTTGTGCCAAGTTAAAGAAAGAAAGAAAATCTAGCCAGGACTCTGGGTGTCCTCTATGGACCTCTATTTTAATTCCTTCGAGGCAGGGTCTCTCTCTGAACCTGGGGCTTGCTGAGTTTTTTGTTGTTGCTGAGTTTTTTGTTGTTGTTATTGTTGCTGTTGTTGTTGTTTTGGACAGGCTGTTTTGGACAGGTGTTTAAGAACCACCCCAAATCAAGCCCCAGCAATCCTGTCTTTACCCCTTTGCCAGAGCTGGGGTTGCATGCACAGCCATGCTTTGCTTGTTTTTGTACAAGTTGGGGCTCTGAACTCAGCACAGCAATGCACTCTAACTCACTGAGCTGTCTTCTCAGCCCCTTATGGAGGTTTGAAAGAATTTTGTGTATAAATAATTAATTGCTCTATGAAATGATCAACACTTCCTTTTTTCCCATTTATTCCATATAGATTTCACTCTTTTTTCTTTGCTGCAGGAGTACCTTCCACTGCTTCAGCCAATAGTCACTGAAGTACGAGCCCACTGGGGCATGGTATATTTCTCTTTAAAAGAAGAGCCACAAGCCTCGGCTCGGCTTGGCTCTCTTGGTTCCGGTGCTTGGTTCTGGCTCCTGCTCCCGGCTCCTGCTCCAGCGACTAGGCTCCCTTCCTGACGGTTTATGTGTATGCACCCCCCAAAATAAATACCCCTTTAAAACATAACTGGTGTGGGATTGATTCGCCATTATTTGGCACCCAGCGTTTGGTTTAAGAACCACCCCACTCCCCCACCCCCAGCTCGGCCTCTGGCTTGGCCACCTGCCGCCAGCTCGGCTTGGCCAGCTGGGCTTGGCACGAGCCCTCCTGATGCAGGAGAATTGTCTGTATTCTGTCAATCACATTTTAATAAAACGCTGATTGGCCAGGCAGGCAGTATAGGCGGAAAAACCAGGCAGGAAATAGAGGTGATGCAATGAGAACAGGAGAATTCTGGGAAGCAGGGAGGTTCCTCAGCCACTCCTGTGCAGACCACCGAAGAGGCAACACGTAAACTGGCCCAGCTGAAAAAGGTACCAAGCCATATGGCTAACATAGATCAGAATAATGGGTTAAGATACGTTATAAGAGCTAATAAGTAGACAGAGCTAAGGGTCAATCAGTTTATAACCTTACGGAGTCCTGTGTGTGATTTCTCTTTGGGATTTGCTGGTTGTGGGGTACCGGGCAGGACGGAAACCACAACAAGCTGGCTGTCATGTTACACCCTCCCTCAGCCATAACCTCCAAGCCTCCCAGGATACACAGGTCCGGACAGTCTCTGCCGGCCTACTTTGCCCTGTTCTGCACGGATTTTTAAATTTTTCCTTGCAACGTGAGTCAAAGGGCTCACAACACAAGCTCCCTTTGAAGTTCCAGCAAGCTGTTTGAAACCCCCGCCATCCACCATAACTGATTGGGAGTGCTGCAAGCAGCTTGACCCTTAATTCCAGCACAGGGACACGAGGCCCAAAGCACTAGGCCTCTTTAGCAACAGCACAGTGGCTTGTCACGACCCTCTGCATCGGGTTGAGCAGAGCGGCAGGGTAGGAGAGCCTGGCCGGGGTAGGCCAGGCTGCCTTGTTTATTGGCCACTAGAAGCTCTCTGACCTTTTGTGCTCTGTGCCTGGCCTCTGGATTTTCTCTCTGTGTACATCTGACCTCTCAATTGACTCATTTTCCCCAGTTTTTGAACAAATAACAGAACAGATTTTAAAACAGGATTTGTCGTGAGGCCTACAGTGGTTCCAGTCATGACTCGGAGACATCCCCATCTGGAGGCTGAAAGGTAAAATGGCAGGTTTCTTTTTTAATGGGACTCTAGCTGCAGCTTTTGCTGCCACTTTGGTAGAAATCACAAGTGGCCTATATGCCTATGGAGGTACCTCGATTTACTGGTTATTAGGCTTTAGTTTCCTTTTTAATGTTATATCATTGTGGAAATATGTGGCATTAATTGATAGGATTAATACTATGATAGGCAAAATTGACTCCTTATCTAAGGGCACTAAGAAATTACCTGAAAGGATCCAAGCTGTTGTATTTGACTTTGAAAAGTTATCACAGAGTTTTGATAAGGTAACAGACAGAATATACCTCCAGGATGGCAATTTACATGATATCCAGGGGCAGTTCAAGGAGGAGATACTATCTTTAAAAGGAATCATTAAGACCTTGGAGTCACAAGTGCAGAATGGGGATCAAAAAATTGATACCTTAGTGAAATCACTAGAAACACATGCAGGTCAGGAGATTCAGGATTTAAGAGAGACAATGATACAAAGATTTGAAATGGTTGAAAAAATTATTGGAACTGATGATCCGGGTGAGAAGACACAAGGGCAGGATACAATGCCACCACCACCTGTTAGAACTGGCTTACCCAGGGTTTTAGCAACATACCCTGTAATTTATTCTGACAAAGCATCAACTTCTAAAGGCTCAAAGGGAGCCAAAGAATCTAGATGGACGCCAATAGGTATGAATGACCTAAAGGAAATTAAGCAAGCCGTTGTTAATTATGGCTTGCACTCTACATTTGTTAAGGAAATGATAAGGACTTGGGCTTCTAATATCAGGGCTATCTCCCACAATTTCTCACAGTTAGCTTCAGCGGTCCTCGAAGATGGACCTTCCTTGATGTTTGGAGTTTATTTCAAGGAAGAATCTAAACATATGGAACAGCAAGGAAGAGCAAAAGGTGTAGAGATTTCATAGGATCAAATTCTTGGCGTAGGAGCTTACGCTGATCCACAGGTTCAAGCTCTTTATGATGATGAAGTATTGTCTCTATGCCACAAGGCAGCTTTAAATGCCTGGGGTAGATTACCAGAGCCAGGAAGAAAGGTAGAGTCATATACTAGAGTTAGGCAGGGACAGGGAGAACCCTATACTGACTTTTTGCAAAAATTAATTAAGGTTCTGAACACAGGAATAACAGACCCAGAAGCTAGACGACTAATTCTTGAATCATTGGCTTTTGAAAATGCAAACTTAGACTGCAAAAAGATAATTGGGCCTTTAAGGTCTAGATCAGCACCTATGGATGAATGGATCCAGCATACCATGAATTTTCAGACCTTTAATTACGATGACGAATCTTGGGTAGGAGAAGTGATTTCTAAAGCGATGAAGGGACATCAACCTGCCAAATGTTTTAATTGTGGTAAATTTGGACATCTAAAAAGGGATTGCAGGCAAGGTATTTCTAGGAATAACACTTCATCTGGGAATGGCAGGAATAGGAAATCTCAGCCTTCAGGTATATGTAGGAAGTGTGGTAAAGGAAGACATTGGACGAATGAATGCAGATCAGCAACAGACAGACAAGGCAACCCGATACCATCGGGAAACTCCCTGAGGGGCCTCTCGCAGGCCCCCATGCCAAAAGTGGCCCAGTCATTCCCAGTAACCGTGGAGGACATGTCACACCAGGAAAATTAAAAACTCTAGAAGCTTCTGTACAAGACCATAAGGTTCTAAATGATGCAAATTTGGAGGATAAGTCAGAAATTCAATTAGGAAATAAGAAACGTGTATTTTGGCAAACTTCTATAAATGATCAGAGATCAAAGCTGAGAGTACATATAAATGGAATTGTGATTGTTGGCTTGATAGACACAGGAGCAGATGTGAGTATCATCACTCCAGAATCTTGGCATCCAAATTGGCCTCTTCAAGAGGCAGATGTTCAATTACTAGGAATTGGAACCATATCTCGAGTTAAACAAAGCACGAGATGGGTTCACTGTACTGGGCCAGAGGGTCAAAGAGGAAAGTTAAGGCCATATGTAGCTGATATTGCAATAAATTTATGGGGCTGTGACCTGCTACAACAATGGAATACCCAGATTAACATTCCTGCAGTTTCAGGAAGTCATGATACTGGGACGGATGTAATAAAGTACTATGCACAAAGGTCACCAGTCATTCAGGCTGTACAAGAACATAAAACAACTAACAAACCTTTAGAGGTACCTACAGCCCTACCTTTAAAATGGCTAACTGAAAAGCCAATATGGGTTAAACAATGACCTTTAGCTGATGGTAAATTGCAGGCTTTAGAACAATTGGTACAGGAGCAATTAGATGCTTAACATATTGAGGAGTCCACCAGCCCTTGGAATTCTCCTGTGTTTGTTGTAAAAAAGAAATCTGGCAAATGGAGAATGGTGACAGATCTAAGGGCTGTCAACAAGGTAATTCAACCTATGGGCCCTCTACAGTCTGGACTTCCTCTGCCTTCTCTGTTACCCAAAGGATGGTCTCTTATAGTTATTGACTTGAAGGATTGCTTCTTTACCATACCGTTACAAGAAAAGGATAGAGAAAAATTTGCCTTCACAGTGCCTACTTATAATAACTCCCAGCCTACTAGGAGATGCCAGTGGACTGTCCTCACACAGGGAATGCTCAATAACCCCAGCCTGTGTCAATACTTTGTAAGTCAGCCATTGGAAATAATACGTAAGCAATTCCCTAAATCTATAATATACCATTACATGGATGACATTTTGCTATCCGATTCAAACATAGATACTTTAGAAAGAATGTTTGAGGAAGTAAAGATAATTTTGCCTAAATGGGGATTACAAATTGCTCCTGAAAAGATTCAAAGAGGAGCTTCTGTTAATTACCGAGGTTACAGAATAGGTTTACAAAAAATTAGGACACAAAAGGCACAAATTAGGAGAGACCAGTTACGGACTCTTAATGATTTTTAGAGATTGTTAGAAGACATTTCCAGTCTACGACTGGCTGTTGGGATAACACCTGATCTAATAATTCATTTAAACAAAACCTTAGATGGTGACAAAGATTTGAATAGTCCCAGAGAATTAACAGGTGAAGCAGAAAAGGAACTGACCATGGTTGAGGAAAAATCACAGGATGTACATGTAGATAGGGTGGATCCAAATTTTAGTTGCATTCTAGTCATATTGCCTTCCAGAATTTCTCCTGTGGGAATTTTAATGCAGAGGGAAGATACTATTTTAGAATGGATCTTTTTACCACACAAACCAAGTAAAAAACTGAAAACTTATGTAGAAAAGGTCTCTGAATTAATTATAAAAGGTAAACTGAGACTTCGTCAACTAGCAGGTATAGACCCAGCAGAAATTATAGTGCCTTTCACTACTGATGAAATAAAAAAGTTATGGGAAGACAATGAACCATGGCAAAGGGCTTGTGCTAATTTTTGGGGAGAAATTAATAGCAACTATCCAAAAAGCAGTAGACTTAACCTTATAAAGAGAACTTCTTGGATTCTTTTTCGAATTGCACATGATGCTCCAATAACTGGAGCCCGTACATTTTATACTGATGCTAATAAATCAGGGAAGGCTGGTTACAAATCAGATGAATTGAGTAAGGTGGAACAAAGCCCTTATACTTCTGTCTAGAAGACAGAATTATATGCCATTCTTATGGTGCTAAGGGATTTTAAAGAACCTCTTAATATAGTTACAGATTCACAATATGCAGAAAGAGTTATCTTGCATATTGAAACTGCTGAATTTATACCAGATGATACAGAGTTGACTTCATTGTTTATCCAGGTACAAGACATAATCAGGAATAGGCTTTGCCCGATGTATATAACACACATCCGGTCCCATACGGGTCTGCCAGGTCCTCTAGCACAAGGTAATGCAGAAATTGATCAATTATTGATTGGAAGTGTGTTGCAGGCCTCAGAATTTCATAAAAAACATCACGTCAATAGCAAAGGTTTAAAGAAAGAGTTTTCCATTACCTGGCAACAAGCTAAGGAGATTGTAAAGAGATGCCCTACTTGCTCTTTATATAACCAAACACCACTACCTGCAGGGACTAACCTGAAGGGTACTCAAAGGAATGAAGTCTGGCAGATGGATGTCTTCCACTTTGCAGAATTTGGAAAATTAAAATATGTACATCACACCATTGACACTTATTCAGGCTTTCAGTGGGCTTTATCAGTGCTTTAAGCTCAGAAAAAGCTGACTCAGTAATCACACATTTATTAGAAGTTATGGCCATTATGGGTATACCTGCACAAATAAAAACAGATAATGGTCCAGCTTTTGTCTCTAGGAAAATGAAACTTTTTTTGCTTATTATAATATTAAGCATGTTACAGGTATACCATACAATCCTACAGGTCAAGCAGTCATAGAAAGATCAAATCGAACTATAAAGGATATGTTAAATAAACAGAAAGGGGTGGACAATGCCCCCAGAAATAGATTACATAATGCCTTATTAATCTTGAATTTTCTTAACGCTAATGAGAAGGGAACAACAGCAGCAGAAAGACATTGGATAATGGAAAAGTCTGCTGAACTAAATCAACCAGTTTATATCAAGGATGTGCTGACCTCTCAATGGAAGCCAGGAGATGTGCTACGGTGGGGAAGGGGTTTTGCTCTTATTTCCACAGGAGATGAAAAATTGTGGATACCATCAAAATTAATAAAGGTTAGATTTGAAGAGAAGAAACCTCTTGGAAAGGAGAAATGACAGCATCTACAATGATGATGACCATACAGGTGGTAAGAAAAACATAGAATGGGGGCAGGGTTCTGGTCTTATCTCCACAGGAAAACACTCATCTTTGAAAAATTCAAAGGACCCTGGATGTTTGAATACTGACAGATGGAAAAATAACTACCCAATATGGATTATCAAGAAAACTGAATAGGTTCTGTGAGTATGAAGCTCTGGAATATACTAAATCATATTTCTGAATGTATAGAGCTGGTTTTTGAGTTGGACTCTTGGCTTGGTCCCTCTCTAATTCCAAGCCTGTTGTTAAGAGAAAAAAACCAGAGTTTCTGGAGTTTCTGTCTTATGTCAAGAGCCATGATATGAGACAGAAAGAAATATGAGTTTTGAAAACATCTTTGCTTTTCTTCATATCTATCATACTTTTCATTGAATATGTCTATCATACCTTTCATTGAATATATGTTTGTATATGTCTATATAATTAATGTTTAAGTTTTCCACAATGAACAATGAGTTTTTTCTGCACTGACATTTGAAGTTTCCAGGAAGAAGATGGGACCCCCATAACAACAACTCCACTCGGTTGATATGACGTCATGATACTGATAGTGCTACTACAAGTCCTGTTTCGGGTATCAGCTGCACAGATGATTCCAACTTGGTTAGCTGAAATGGTGCACATTTTGTACAACATTCTGGCCAGACCTCCACAAAATACTCGGAGACTGTTTGCAATTTTAAAAGACATTGATCTTGAAATTTAACCATTATTTTACTTTCACAGGATCCTCCAGAAAGAACCTTACCCCCATGACAGCTGGAAATAATTCTAGAGGACGTTGTCCCCTCTCTCAGCAAAGTTTGTCCTCCGGTTTAGAAACAATATTTAGGGATTGATTATAATCAGTATACAGCTGAAAGTTGGGAAAGGAATTTTATAAGCTCAGGGATCTTTTTGAAAAAAAAAAGAAAAAGAAAAAAAGAGGGAAAATTGGATAGATAATAATGGTATTTGTGAGTTATTGTTTATAGATAATTACATCGGCATAGATTTTTATATATGGATACAAAGTTAAATTATATTGAATATTGTATGTATGCATGCTTCTATCTGTTTAAAACATTTTTTATGTATTGATATATGTATACCATACTGCAGTGTACATTTCTACCTCTGATTAAGATACTCATATATTGTTTATGTATTGATATTTATTGTTTTCATTTGGAGGTCATTGTCCTCATTTATTGCACAGTTGTTTATTCTCTTAGTCTTTAAGTTAGATACACGTTAAGAATTGTAGATCAATAGTCATCTATGTCTGTCATATTTATGGTTAGACTAATCAGGTTTTTTAGATACATAGAGATTATATATAAATAGTCTTCAGCCTCTTAGAAGAGCTGTAGAAAATGGCATTTAATTTAATCTTAGAGTTCTGTGTAGTGAGACACAATTGCTCCTGGCAACACCGACCTATTCCCGAGAGATTGTTGAGCACCAAAGACACTCCACTTGGAGCTTGTCTTCTTGACAAAACTGGCCTCTGGGCAAGGAACTGCCCATACCTCAACTACTGACAAATACATGGTATCCGGAAATGGATAAGCAGAACTGTCAAATCTTACCAAGACAGGGTAAGACGGTTTTGAAAAATCTCTTGCCTGTTAAAATCCGGAAATGGATAAAATCCGGAAATGGATAAACAGAACTGTTAAATCTTGCCAAGACAGGGTAAGATGGTTTTGAAAAATCTCTTGCCTGTTAAAAATAATCTGTCAGTTATTCTAGGCCTTAGTCAAAGTTGGTTGCTTCAACGCTGCAAACAGGTCTTTGGTGATTGCCCAGGTAGCCAGTTGTCTCTGTGATTTGTTGCATGTTTTTGAAGTTCTTTGATTGCACTTCCTAATTACTCAGGTAACATTATTTCCCTTCTCGGATCTTCTATGGGGTTGAAGACTAGATAAATGTAGCTACTTTCCTCTCATGACTTGGCCAAGTTATTTATTATACAAGACTTTAGCTAGTTAGAAAAGGATATTTGTACTTATTGTATATAATTTTGTAGGTTTGTACTTACTGTATATAATTTCATAGTAGGCTTAGAACTCTCTTACTTAAACAAAAGGGGGAGGTGCTGCGGGAGTACCTTCTGCTGCTTCAGCCAATAGTCGCTGAAGCACGAGCCCACAGTGCTGCGGGAGGGCCTTCCACTCCATCAGCCAATAGCCGCTGAAATACCAGCCCACTGGGGCATGGTATATTTCTCTTTAAAAGAAGAGTCACAAGCCTCAACTCGGCTCTCTTGGTTCCAGCGCTTGGTTCCGGCTCCTGCTCCCAGCTCCTGCTCCAGTGACTAGGCTCCCTTCCTGACGGTTTGTGTCAGTTTATGTGTCTGTAAGTTTACCCCCCAAAATAAATACCCCTTTAAAACATAACTGGTGTGGGATTGATTTGCCATTATTTCTTGTCTTCTTGTACTAGCTAAGATTTCTAAACTTGTCAAGAAAAGCAATGTGAACAGGTATCTTGGCCCATGTGTGTAGGAAGGAGCTGCTTGATTGTCCCAACTGCCCAGAACCGAAATAACCACACAGAAACTGTATTATTTAAATCACTGGTTGGCCCATTAGCTCTAGCTTATTGGCTAACTCTTACATCTTAATTTAATCCATCTCCATTAATCTGTGCATCATCACGAGGTTGTGACCTATCAGCAAAGTTTCAGCACATCTGTCTCTGGTGGCTCCATGGCTTCTCCCTGACTCTGCCTACTTTCTCCCAGCATGCCATTCAGTTTTCTTCACCTACCTAAGTTCTGCCCTACCAACAGGCCGAGGCAGTTTCTTTATTCATTAATGGTAATCACAGCACACAGAGGGAAATCCCACATCACATTATTTAATAGACTGTGACAACATTGGGATACTAACTATTTTGAAATACACTGTTTAGCACATTAAGATAATTGTCATAAAAATGTTTCCTTTAAAAAGATTTCACAAACAGACAAAAAAAATTTCAAAAAAAAATTTTGTTCTACACTGAATTTAATCTTAAGTGTAAATTTCTGTGTTGGCCTTTCAAGGTTTTCTGTGGCATTTCCTCTCATTTGTGCGCTGTTGTGGGATATTTGTACACTGTGTAAAGGTATCACTGTGATTGGTTTAATAAGGAACTGAATGACCAATAGGTAGAAAGCAGATAGAGGCAGGACTTCCTGGCAGAGAGAGGAAGTAGGGGGAGATAATGAAGGCATAGAGGAGATGCCAACAAGATATGTAGGGAGTTAGACATACACTGTGATACGTAAAAAGCCACATGGTAAAACATAGATAAATAAGAGCAGATTAATTTAAGACGTAAGAGCTAGATGACCAAGCCCAAGACTGAGCTTTCATAATTAGTAATGTCTCTGTCTCATTATTTTTGGGCCAGCAGCTGATGAGAAACTACTACTACAGTATGGATCATTTGCAGTTGGCTTCATAACTTTTATACAATATAACATCGTTATTTAGAAATTTGGCCATTGTGTTTTGGTTACAAGGAAAATTTAATCTTAAAGTTTTCTTTCTTGATAATAACTTTTTAGACACTTCTCATGGCAATAATGTTCTTTTCCGCTGAAGGTAATGACTTTCAATTTTGTCTGTAAGCCTCTGGGGATTTGCTCTATGATAGTCCAGCATCTAGGAGAAAAAAAATAGAGATTCCGTACTCTGCAGATTCTAATCACTTCCCAATGTGCTTCACGGCAGCGCCCAGGTGGTGAGTTTCTTTTTCAATAATTTACTGCCAATTTGCTGCCTAGTCAACCACAGTTCCTGTTTCTGCTCTTAACTAATGCTTGTTCAGACTGCAGGGAGACGGCGTAGCAAACAGCATCCCATCTCTGGTCCTGGCTGACTCATGTGTAGCCTCCCTTTTTATCATGGCTGCAATTGTGGCAACTGCCACTGTGGTCACCTCGATGTGAGTCCTAGTTTCTGCCCTGGCTGCCAACCAACTCTACAGAGCACTCAGCTGCCTGACTGTCCCTTGGAACCTTTGCCCCTGGCATCTCCACTGTCCACAAGCATGCCTATTTGTCCCATCAAGCTTCATTCAGTAAACGTAAATTCAAATGCAAAATTCTTAAGAATTTCCAGATTATGAGAATAGAATTAAACCAGGCATTATACTACATGAAGGAAGCCAGTCACAAAAAACCTCCTACACAATATGATCCCATTTTCTTTTTTGTTGTTGTTGTTGTTGTTTTGTTGTTTGTTTGTTTGTTTTTTGAGACAGGGTTTCTCTGTAGGTTTGGAGCTTGTCCTGGAACTAGCTCTGTTCAGAGGTCTGTCTACCACTGCCTCCCAAGTGCTGGGATTAAAGGCATGCACCAAAATATTATAAAATAATATTTTATTTACTTTTATTTTATGTTTATTGGTGTTTTGCCTGTGTGTATGTCTGTATGAGGGTGCCGGATCCCCTGGAACTGGAGTTACAGACAGTTGTAGCTGCCATGTGGGTGCTGGGAATTATGCCCGGGATCCTCTGGAAGAACATTCAGTGCTGTTAACCACTGAGCCATCTCCCCAGCCCAAAGATCCCATTTTTAAAAGGCAGCTACATACTCAAGAAACCAGGTCATTTCTCAATGGACTGCTACCTCCTGTCAATAACCCTGAGGGCCAGTGAAGCAGGTACCAGGCATTGTTTACACTGTTACCCACACCCTGTCACCCAGGGTTGTCTCTATGAAGTCCCCCCAGTGGTAGCCACACCTATCTTAACTATAAATTTCTGAGACTATTGTTTCACAATTCTGATGGTCTTCTCATTCAGCAGACCCCTCTGATTAATGTGTTCTCTTCTTTCCTTCAACGTGCTACCTTTCCTGCCTTTATCTTGGCCCTCTGTCCGCTCGTGAGTCCACATCCATCCTTTCTGCTGGTGGTGATGTCCGGAAGATTGGGACTTGGGCAACCTCAAGAGACAACATCCTTTGATGCAGGGATCAGCTACGGGGAACCAGAGAAGACCTGCTCTACTGATGTATTTGTGTATATTTAAGCTGTAACGTTTCAAAGCAAAGTCAAGCTGACAAGAGAAGTCACCGTCCATGCTTTCCTGAAGAGTCTGGGAGCGACTTGTGTAATGGTCTATCCTGTCCTTTTAAGAGACAAGCCCCGCCCACTCCCCCCTTCCACCGGGACAAGCAGATCTTCCTTCTGCTTCCAGCCCGAGCTCCTTCCTTTTCTATCTGTCTCCTGAAGAGGTAGCTTCTCCACTCCTCTCCTCTTCCCCTCCCCATCTCTGTTTCTCCTTCTCTCTTTCTTTTGCCTCTCTCTCCTCAGCCTCCTTTTCCCTCTCTCTCCCCTTTCCCCTTCTCTTCCATAACCCACTAAATAAATATCCACTCTGCATAATATTCCTATCCACCTCTGTCTCTCACCCACCACGGTCCTTCGTGGGACTGGCTGACCCGCTGAGGTCTCTCACCGGCTGCACAGCTCCCTGCCTGGGACTCACTGCCCCTTGTGGCCCGTGGGCCCCCTTGGGGGCCTGGAGCATTTTAGTTTTACCATTACAACTTGAACCTGGGCTATAGCATCCTTGTACTTTGTCTCCTGAAGGTTGGTGTGCTGGAAGCTGCAAGGCACTATGGGAGATGGTGGAACTGCTTACAGCAGTGGTTCTCACTCTGTGGACCACTACCCAACAGCGGTAGCATATCAGATATTCACATTATGATTCATAACAGTATCAAACTACAGTTATGAAGTAGAAATGGAAAAACTTTGGTGCTTGGGAGTCGCCGTATGATAAGGAACTGTATTAAAGGATCACAGCATTAGTAAGGTTCCTTAAACCACTGGCTTAAGGGGTGGACTTAGTGCAAGATAATTAGGCCATTGGGAACATCTATCACCCTAACAGATTAATACTGGTCTCGTGGAGTGAATGAGTTCCCATGGGAATGGGATGTTATTAAAAATGGGGGGGGGGCTCAATCTTTGAATTTTAAAAGTCTTCCATATACACTCCTGCCGTTGTGACGTCACTTGCTGTGAGGACCTCCCCAGAGCCTAGCAGCACTGTGCTTTGGACCACCATAACTGTGGGTAAATAACCTTTTCTTTTTACATTATACTCAGACATTGTGCTAGAGAACAGAAAACAGTCTGAGATAGTCATCATCAATGAGACAGTAACCTGGAGGTTGGTGAACTCGGTGACCAGCCCTGGACTTCACAGGCAGCCGAGGCTGAAACAACACTGTGGGTAATGATGGAATCAGCAATAAATAGATGTCACTTGGCCTAGTTTGCATTCTTGTTGCTGTGATTAAGAACACTGACCAAAGCTAGGGGTGGTGGCGCACCTCTTTCATCCGAGCACTCAGGAGGCAGAGGCAGGTGGGTGTCTGTGTGTTCGAAGCCAGTCTGGTCTACAGAGTGAGTTCTAGGACAGCCAGGGCTACAGAAAGAAAACCCATCTTGAAAAACCAAACCAAAATAACAACAACAACAAAACCAAAACACTGCCCGAAAGCAACATGTCCACAGGCCCATCTGAGCAAGATGCTCCTTTCGCCGAGCCCCCGTCTTCCCAAGTGACTCATCTCAGATGACAGCTGGAGCTAATTATGACAGAAGCTGAGAACTGCAGAGATATAAGAAGGTCTACCAGTTCCCCACACGTCTGGGTTCTTGACAGCCTTGGCCTATCTCTTCTTCATGCAGGGAGGAGTAGGGCCCGTGAGAGCAGAATAGACAGAGGTCTGGACCTCTGTCCAGAATCCTGGACCTGAATGGAAACAGAAGGCACTCGGGCACACAAGACTTTTACATTTTCTGGTTGGACAGTGGGTAGATGCCTTAAGCTCTCTTTCCTAGCCACTATTCTAAATTGCCATCAACAAACCACCGTGTCTCTTAGAAGTCTATCAGTTCCGTGATGCATTTAAAATACTGAGTTGTATTTTCTGCTTTCTCTTCAGATGGTATAAATCTTTTGCCTTTTAAAATATCGAGTTTTGTAGATGAGAGACTTGTGAAAACACTTTCCTTGGAAGTTACATCTAGTGCATGGTAGGGTTACCTCTGACCTCCTACTGCTTACTGGATTTGTCCTATTTTCTTCCTGCCCAATTATGTCATGTGGAAGTGAACTAGCAAGACCTGAGAATCTCACCAGTGATTGCATTGTGCAAAAACTTTCAAAACTGCTGCAGTGGTTGACACAGAAATGGTGCGTGTGAGTATGCACATGTGTGTGTGTGTGCACACTCATCTGCCCATGAGCATGAGGATGTTGGAGAATGAGACACTGGCTATATTCCTCTATCACTCTTTGCATTACTCTCTGAGAGAAAGTCTCTCTCTGAACCGGGACTCCCTGACTGACAGGGCCGTCTGGCCAGCAAGCCCCTGGGACTCTGCAGTGCTGAGTTTCTAGATGTGCACCAAGCCTGGCCTTTTGCATGGCTCCCAGGCATCCAAAACCAGGTCTTCACGTTTGTGTGGCAAGCACTGAACTCACTGTGTTGTCTCCTCAGCCCCAGGAATTGTTTCATAAAAGAAAGATTTCTACACTGGCACTTGACATAGGCCAAACTGGAATCCTTCCAAATTTGGCTTATAGTTACAGCATGCCTGGTGCACTCTAGGCTCTGTGTATACACTGCTTTAACTCACTACTCTAACAGTTGTTACACCATCTGCATTTACGGTTCAGTAAACATATGTCACAGCTTGGTGTCCATTAGCTGAGCCAGCACCGGAACGAAGCACTTGTGTTTCCAGGACATTTGTTGCCTGCCTGAGTTTAAGGGCGACTGCCTTCCTTCCATCTCCACCCCTGTTTGCCCCTACACCATGCTCTGCAATGCTTTATTCAGAACTCTTTCAGATCACTCCAACCTGCCTGGAACTGCTTTGAGGGCGCTGTCTCTTTCACACAGCAACTGATTCTGCTGTGTTGCCGTGGTTATTTAGCCGCCTCAGAACGTGTTGAAGTCCTAATCTTCAGGCAACAACAAACCATCATTGGTGGAAATGATTATTGACAGGTAAACCACACAGCTCTGCAAAAATTGGTTCTGTTATGTTTTCAAAGTGAGACCCAGCTTGTTGTTTTTAGACATTGAGTCATCCCTTTTGAGAGGGTCCCATTTAGGCCTCCCATCCCTCTGCATCCTGAGAATCCATGCAGATACATCCTCACTATAGGAGGAGCTGTGCGGTCACTTGAAGACTTGGATATAGAGAGTGGACGCAGTTTGGGGTAGTCTGGAAGTTTCTAGCTATCTAGGTCCTTGTCCACTGTGGAAACGCCATCAGGTAAACATTGCGTTGACTTAGCTGGTGCCTCGTGCATGGGCTCTTTAATCACGTTTATCCAAATGCAGAGGCAGCACCAGAAGATTGTCAGATGTGACAAGTGCAGATATCGGAGGAAAGTCTCCACTAGTCCAGAGATGCTAGAATCAAATACTGCATTCTCTATAATTCACGTTATGTGTCACAGGTCACACTCAGACTTCTGAGAAATTATATTTCAACTAGGATTCTTAAACTACTGAAGAAGAGCTGGAGAGGTGACGGCTCAGCAGCTGGGAACACTTACTGCTCCTCCAAAAGACCCAGGTTCTGCTCCCAGAACGTGTCAGACAGCCCACAGCAGCCTCTAACTATAGCTCCAGGGGATCTGACTCCCTCTTCTGGCCTCCATGAGCACTGCAGTCATGTGCACGCACACACACACACACACACATATACACACACACACGTAAAAACACAAGTAAAGTAAAAATTACAAACAATTGAATAACATAAGAAACAGAAGCCCATGTAAATTCTGGGATTATAAAGGGTTTTGTGGTTTTAGTTTTGTTTGCATCAGGGTCTTTGTTGCAGTCTAAGCTGTTTTCAAACTGACAATACCTCAGCTTCCCAAGTGTTGGGTGTTCTAACTTGGGCCACCACAACTGGCTTTTCATTTTTTAGAGAAAATTTTTATACTGGCTGGGCGGTGGTGGCGCATGCCTTTAACCCCAGCACTCGGGAGACAGAGGCAGATGAATCTCTATGAATTTGAGGCCAACCTAATCTACAGAGTGAGTTCCAGGATAGTTATGGTTGTTACACAGAGAAACCCTGTCTTGAAAAACAAAGAAGAAGGAGAAGGAGAAGGAGAAGGAGAAGGAGAAGGAGAAGGAGAAGAAGAAGAAGAAGAAGAAGAAGAAGAAGAAGAAGAAGAAGAAGAAGAAGAAGAAGAAGAAGATAGAAAGAAAAGAAGGAAGGGGACTGGAGAGATGGCTCAGTGGTTAAGAGCATTGCCTGCTCTTCCAAAGGTCCTGAGTTCAATTCCCAGCAACCACATGGTGGCTCACAACCATCTGTAATGAGGGTAATGAGGTCTGGTGCCCTCTTCTGGCCTTCAGGCATATACACAGACAGAATATTGTGTAATAAATAAATAATTATTTTTTTAAAAAAAAGAAAAGAAAATTTTTATACACGGTATCTGCCACCTGATAAGAAGATAGTTTGTTGTGGCAGATTTACACACTGAAATGCTATTTGTCAATTAAAAAGGAATGAAATTTTTGACATATGGTGTAGCATGAATGAGTCTTAAAATCTTGCAAAGTGAAGTCAGAGCAGACCACATGTGACACGGCAGCTTTACAAGACACATCCTGAAGACGGGATCCGTCTACTTCACCATCTGGCAAATGTGTGAGAGAGACTTGAATTGTGCCTTTTGAAAAGGTGGATGGTATGATACGCACCTCATATCTCCAAAACGCTCCACACTTTCGCTCTGAGATTTTAAAGTGTTAATGGCTCATTCCTAATTAGAACGTAACGCTAACAATTAGAATGGCGGTTGAGCAACTGGGTCACTTGGGTCATTACTCCAGGTTAAAGCCTTGTGGTAGACACTGAACGGTACAGTTTTAAAAGGGCAGGGTTATAAATAGCCTGGCTGTCGCGCCCCTCCGGCTGTGTAACATGAGATCTCTGCTTCTTTGACATCACGTCAAATCTAATCTAAAGCTGGTAGGACGCAGCTGTGGTGGAGAAATTGAGCCCCGGCCATCGTGGTATGCCCCTGGACGTCCAAGCTCACAAACCCAGCCAAAGAAGTGGTTTTCAACCAGTGGGTCACTACCCCTTTGCAAGTCTACCGACCCTTTCACAGGGGTCGCATATCAGATATTTACGTTGTAATCATTCCTATTAACAAACTTACAGTTACAAAGTAGCAATGACATAATGTTGTGGTAGGGCACCACAGCATGAGGAACTGCATTAAAGTTTCCCAGCCTTAGAAAGGCTGAGAACCACTGAGTTAAAGGCTGACTGATGGGGACCTGAGGCTCAGGAGCAAAGGTTAACCTGTCTGTAAACTGATAAACCCACCAAATTGAGCCCTGCATTCTCACACAACACTGTGGGCAGTGTAAGACACAGTGTTTGGGGAGAATTAACTGAAGTGTGTTAAATGTCAGTGGAATTGCCTGGGATGGCATAGAGCCCTTCTATGACAGCATAGAGTCCTTCTGTGACAGCATAGAGCCCCTCTGTGATGACATAGAGCCCCTCTGTGATGTCATAGAGCCCTTCTGTGACATCATAGGACCCTTCTATGACGCCATAGAGCCATTCTGTGATGCCATCGAGCCCTTCTATGATGTCATAGAGCCCCTCTGTGACGCCATAGAGCCCTTCTGTGACATCATAGAGCCCTTCTGTGACGTCATAGAGTCCTTTTGTGATGTCATAGAGTCCTTCTGTGACATCATAGGGCCCTTCTGTGATGCCATAGAGCCATTCTGTGATGCCATAGAGTCCTTCTGTGACGGCATAGAGCCCCTCTGTGACGCCATAGAGCCCTCTGTGACGTCATAGAGCCCCTCTGTGACAGCATAGAGCCCCTCTGTGACAGCATAGAGCCCCTCTGTGACAACATAGAGCCCCTCTGTGACGTCATAGAGCCCCTCTGTGACACCATAGAGCCCTTCTGTGACATCATAGAGCCCTTCTGTGATGGCATAGAACCCTTCTGTGACGTCATAGAGCCCTTTTGTGATGTCATAGAGCCCTTCTGTGACAGCATAGAGCCCTTCTGTGACAGCATACAGCCCTCCTGTGACAGCATAGAGCCCTTCTGCGACAACATAGAGCCCTTCTGTGACAGCATACAGCCCTTCTGTGACGTCATAGAGCCCTTCTGTGACGACATAGAGCCCTTCTGTGACAGCATAGAGCCCTTCTGTGACATCGTAGGGCCCTTCTGTGATGCCATAGAGCCATTCTGTGATGCCATAGAGCCCCTCTGTGACGCCATAGAGCCCTCTGTGACATCATAGAGCCCTTCTGTGATGGCATAGAACCCTTCTGTGACGTCATAGAGCCCTTCTGTGATGGCATAGGGCCCTTCTGTGACGTCATAGAGCCCCTCTGTGACGTCATAGAGCCCCTCTGTGACAGCATAGAGCCCCTCTGTGACAACATAGAGCCCCTCTGTGACATCATAGAGCCCTTCTATGACATCGTAGGGCCCTTTTGTGATGCCATAGAGCCATTCTGTGATGCCATAGAGCCCTTCTGTGACATCATAGAGCCCTTCTGTGATGGCATAGAACCCTTCTGTGATGTCATAGAGCCATTTTGTGATGTCATGGAGCCCTTCTATGACAGCATACAGCCCTCCTGTGACAGCATAGAGCCCTTCTACGACAACATAGAGCCCTTCTGTGACAGCATACAGCCCTTCTGTGACATCATAGAGCCTTTCTGTGGTGACATAGAGCCCTTTCAATGCAGTTTAATGTGTTCTGGAACCAGTTCACCCACGCATGGGAAAAGGTTTTCCAGGGCACCTTTAGTCAAAACAGTGGAAAAGATTTGAAGGATAATTTGATAAACAAATTCTTAAAACATTATTACTGAATCCATAATAAATCTGTGCAACTTTTTACTTCAACTTAACTTCGCCTAACCATTTAAAGCAAGTACAGCAAAACTACACGACTTGGCTTATGAACGTACAACCTGCCATCCAAATCTTTTGAGAGGAGCCTTAGAGGATGGCAAACTGAGACTATTATTCCATGGGGTGTATGTGATCGTGTCGGTGGATAGACCGGAAGTTGGCATTCTTTATCTCTATGGATCCCTCCTCATTTTTTGAGACAGGATCTCCACTGCACCTAAAAGGCATCAATTCAGCAAGGCTAGCTGGCCCATGAGTTTCAGGAGTCCCCTGTCCCAGCCCCTCTTACCTAGCTCTGGGGTTACAGGCCAGCACTACTATACTTTTTACACAATTCTAGGGATACAGGCTCAGGCTCTCATGCTTGCACGGCTGCGAGCACTTTGCTGACTGAGCCATGGTCCCAGGACCAGCACAGTGTCAAGCAAGGTGAAGGCAGTGATTTCCTCTTTTGTCTTCCTGGCAAAGCTGGGAGCTGAACCGGGGCCCTTATTCATGCTTGGCTAAGTGCTCTGCACTGATCCCGAGCCCCAACTCTCCACGAATGTCTACATGACTCTTTGTGCTGTTCTTTTCTTACAGACCTCTTCCAGAAAATTGCAGTGGCTGCCATACCTGTGAGTCCAGCTGTATTCCAGACGTCTTCACTTCAGGGATAAACCTTCCCTCCTAAGCACAGGTCAGCAGAGTATGAGCTTTATATGTACTAAACCATTCAAGATCTTGTATGGATTTGCCTTAAATTTAGCTGTTACTAACCTTTTAGATATAAGATTAATCTAACTATATTAATCTAATTGAAATAAATTAGATATATTAATTACTAATAAAATTAATCTAGTTAAAAGTAAAAGATTAAGAGCCAACATCTTTCATTCCTTTCTGTTCCTTGCTTCCCCTATGGCATGATCTGTGTTCCCTCATGCTGCTCAGCCTCCTTGATGTTGTCTTTGAATACTCGGCTTTCTGTCGCTATGACAAAATGCCTGGAGACTGAGTACTTCATACAGAAAAGAGGTTTACCTGCCCACAGTTCTGAAGGTTCATAGTTCCGGAAATGCACCATCTCCTAGCACGACTTTATTGGGAACCAATAGTCCAACAACCGAACTTCCAGGTCACACCACACTCATAGCGACCTGCGTAACCAGCTTAGCCTAAACACCAGCAAAGGCCCCACCAGAAGCTTGGGTCTGTTTATTCTTCCCTCTGAGCCTTGTGGTATTTGAAACGGTGTCCCAGGATCTCTTTGTACTTTGAATTCATGGTATAGCATTTCGAATTGTACCTTTCCATAGTTTAAAACACCACTGTCTTGTACTAGATTCGGTTACTAAGACAGGTAGGATGCTCTCTCATAGTCTGTCACTCAGATCGAACAGAGCTAGTCGCAGATTCACGATCTTTCTGTTCTGCTTATTTTATGAGATTGTTTTTCTGTCTAATTTGTGCCAGAAACCCCAAGATTCAAACAAACCTAGCTCCTCTCTGTCTGTCATTTCATATCCAAAGCTCTTGCTCTTTTTTTAAAAAAAAAACTAGCTGTAAAATAAACATATAACTTATTAGTCTACTCTGCCCTGGGAAATCTTAAGCTCCCCGCTCTTAGGAAACAGCTTCATCTGATATGGTTGTTCTAAGTCTGTGTTCATTATGCAGTCTTCTAATCTAATTTGCTTCAGTGGAGTTCTCGATGCCAGTTACACTGGTAGGTTTATCTTTCATAGTTGGTAACATGATAACTTTGTTAATTTAGTTAAAAATCTAAAAACAAAGGAAGAAGGGGTCAGTGAGATGGTTCAGCAAGTAGGGGGGCTTGCTACAAGCCTGATGATACGGGTTTGATTATTGATATGCACATGGTAGAAGGAGAGAACTGATTTGGGCAAGTTGTTGTCTCTGACCTCAACAGGCAAGCTTATGACACATACAAAAATAAATGCAAAAAAGAATTTAATAAAGGCAGAAGATAACAATTAGGAAGGAAATTTTTAGAAAGAACAGATGGCTAAAAATATCAATTCCAGGGTAGGGATGAAGTCAGTGGTACAGCATTTGCCTGATGAGGCCCTGGGATTGGCCAAAAGAAGGAGAAAGAAAAGAAGCTCAATTTTATTTTGAATAACAGCTTTATCAAGACATATTTCACCCAGCAAACAATTTGCCCATTTCAAGTGTTTAACTCAGTGACTTATTACGTGCACACCCATCAATAAAAATGGAATTATTTTAGAACGCCTCATCATTCCAAAGAAATTTCACAGCAGAGCAGTTCATTTATCTCCCTCCTTTCAACGCTGGCCCCTCGGATGCTACAGGGCCCCTCGGATGCTACAGGGCCCCTCAGATGCTACAGGGCCCCTCGGATGCTACAGGGCCCCTCAGATGCTACAGGCCGCCAGTTCCTTTGTGTCTGTATGGAGTTGATCATTCTGGACATTGCATGTAAGAGGAATCATGCAACATGTGATTAAGAGTGGGTTAGTTTCTTTCATTAAACATACTATCCTCAGGTTCCATCCATGGTGTAATATCGTCTACCAATAGTAAATGGACTCGCATTGCTAAATGTCTTAGCTAGTCAATGGCACATGATTGTAATATTTCACCTGTTTTCTTTCCTTTTGTGTGCTGGGGATCGCACCCATAGCTTCACACATGCTAGGTAAACACTTGACCGTGGAGGCATATCACCAACTTATACTATGACCATGCTACGAGTTTTGTGTATAAGTTTTCAGTTCCTTTGGGTGCTGTCTAGACAGGGGCTTGCTGCATCACGCGACAGTTCTAGGCTTGTGTCTGTGGAACTGCCTGGCTACTGTTCAAGTAGACTGTTCTATTTTATGTCCCCCTCAACCACAGATGAGGGTCCAGTGTCTCCACACCAGTCTCTACATTTGTTACTCTTTTTTGTTACAGCCATCTTTGTGGGTGTGAAGTGATGTCTCATGTCACTGTCTACTTTCACTGGGTCATTACCCGGGAAACAGAGGAAGACATATCCAGTTCCGGCTGTCGTCTGATAGATTTGCATTTCTCGCAGGGGTTTCATTGTCTTTCAGATCAGTATTTCTCAATCTGTTCTTTTCATAACTCATACCCTCCTTCAAAAAAAAGTATTAAAAGCTCATGTCACTGTGAGAGTCTCATATGTTCCTAGTTGAGAATCATCTTGGCCTGTTATCTGAGACTTCTTTCCTTTCACAGACCAGGAAAATAAACCTGCCAGTTTTGTACTGGCTGCTGACCAAGAGCAATAAACATGATTTCATCAACAGAAGATGCTGAACCTTTAGAAGAGAGGAATGACTGCAAAAAAAGACTTTTCAGAGATGAGTTTATCTAAACACACACACACATACACACATACATACACAAGCACACACATATACACACGCATACATACACATACACACATACAAACACACACATACATACATACACACACATACATACACACATACATACACATACACACATATACACGCATACATACACACATACACACATACATACATACATACACACATACATACATATACACACATACACACACATATACATACACACATACACAAACATACACACATATACACATACACACATACATACATACACACATGCATACATACAAACATACATACACATACACACATACATGTATACATACACACATACATACACATATGCACACATACATACACATGCGCGCGCGCACACACACGCACACACACCATCCCCAATTGGGCTTAATTTCCAGTATTAAAATTCTAACATCTCATATGGCTCCCCATGACTCCTCTACCGAAAACATACATTAGAATAATGCTGCTGTCTCTCCAACACGCCAATAAATCTCTGCTGTGGGTCAGACATATTGACGGAGAACAGAGATAGAGATGCTGCCTCAGACTGAACCAAGAATATTCTTACAACCACCCTCATAACACTTCAGCCAGTTTCCTCCCTAAAAATACTACTCCCAATAACCAATCTTAATGATACTGACCTTCTTTGAAGGCTGTCTAGACCATTAGATAAAATGCTGATGAGGACACTGATAGATTAATAGAGGGTGTCAGTTTGATATGTCTGGAACGTACTACTCAGTCTGAACCTTTCTAAGAGTGGAACCGTAAGTCATTAGTAACCTAATGCCTGAAGAAGGACCTAGGACCTGATAGCAATCGTGTTTGCCTGGAAAATGACAAGTGGAGAGCAGTGACTCAAAAGATAAAAGCACTTGCTGCTTTTCCAGAGGACCTGGATTCAATTCACAGCACAACCGCCTGGAACTGCAGCTCCAGGGGTTCTGGCGCCCCCTTCTGGCCTTCACAGGACCAGGTGTGGACACGGTACACAGATGTACATGCAGGCAAAACACTGACACGCATAAAATGCAAATTTTCAAAACGGAACCTGAGCTACTCTTTAGACTTCTAGGTCCAGCTGTCAGTTTAGAGGGAGATCTAAGAGTTTGGTCCACATCTGAAATGATAATACAAAGGAAGAAAAAAATGCAGGCTGTAGCCAGGCAGTGGAGGCACACGCCCTTAATCCCAGGGAGGCAGAGGCAGGTGGTTCTCTGTGAGTTTAAGGCCAACCTGGTCTACAGAGCGAGTTCCAGGAAAGACTTCAAAGCTACACAGAGAAACCGTCTCAAAAAAACAAAACAAAACAAAAAAAAACAACAGAACAAAAAAAAACAAGCAGACAAACAAACAACAACAAATGCAGACTGGAAAATAGTTTGTAGATAAGAGAACTGCGCTCCTTAAGGTATTGTAAATGTGGAAAAGATTTAAGAGATGCTGTGATCTAACATAAACCATGATAATTGTGTGGGTGTGATTGTCACGGGTCATCAGCCAAATGGGGCAGGAGAACCTTGGAGACAGAGTTCCTACTTCACAAGGCTAGTCTTGGTTTCAATCCCAAGAGCTCAGGAAGGAAAGAGAGGGAGGAAGAGGAGGAAGAGAAGCCAAGCAATTCACACAGTCTCAACATTACACGGTATTCAAGAACAGCTACCGATCTCCTTAACGGATGAACGGCAGAGTATTACATTTTTTAAGTCTTTGCTAATTATCATTAAGACATGTACACTGAAGTCTTTATAAGACATATGTCTATGAGTGCTTCAAGATGCTTAAGGGAAAAGAATCATATTGGGAAAACACACAGCGTAAAATTGTGGAAATTTTGACAACTGCTGAAATTGCAGATGGCGACATGAACACATCGAACTATCTTCTGTAATGTTGTGGATGTTTGAAAGATTAGATAATAATAATTAGAAAGTTAGAGAATGAACGCTGATCCTAGGATTGCCACTTAGTGACTTGGGAAAAGTTGACATCATGGTTATGCTGGGTTTTGTTGAGATTTTGGTTTTGTATTTCTGTTTTTAAAAATATGTTGCCACACGTGTGTGTGTGTGTGTGTGTGTGTGTGTGTGTGTGTGCGTGCGTGCGCACACGCGTGTGCACGCATGTAAGTCATCGTGTGCCTGTAGAGGTCAGAGGACAACTTAAAGGTGTTAGTTCTCTCCTTTCATCTTCTGGGTCCAGGGAATCAAACTCAGATCACAAGGTTTGGTGGCAAGCCCCTTTACCTGCTGAACCCTCTTTCTTGTTTTTCTTCCCTTCTTGTTCTTCTACAATTTGCTCTTGGTGTCCTTCATGGTAGCTTCCTTCTCATTTCTTGTCACTGGACTGTGTTGAGCTTCTTAGCGTTAGAGACGGACAGCTTCACCTCAGGCTTTGCAGGAACTTACCTAAACATTTTTAGGGCCCTCGATTCTTCTTCAGCAAACCCCTGGTCCACAGTCACACGGTCCTGAGTGACTGAAGTCATCCCACAATTCATACAGAGGGTCTCCTTGGTCAGTCCTCCCTCCCATCCCCTCTGTTAGTTGAGGTAATTCCTTTGCTATATCTCATCTGCTAACCCTTTCTTCTGCGCTTTCTACTCTGGTGTCCAGGCCAGTCCTGAAGCCCTAGACTGAATGACCCTGCTTCAGCCTACTGGCCAGGTGAAATGACAGGTGTGTGCAATCATGCATGACATATGAACATTTTTATTTCCTTATGCCATTTTAAAGTATGGTCATGCTGTTATTTACCTTCTGGAACATGCTGTAGCACGAATAATAAAACCCGGAGACAGAGACTGGGGTTCAACCTGAAGATCAGAAAAGCAAAACAGGAAAGCCGGTAGAGAGCTCTTAGCTCTAAGAAATCCTCAAACTGAAAGAGCGATCCTGCCTTCGGGAATCTCAAAATGAGACTGTGTGAGGGCTGTCTCCTCCTGTCTTATATTCCTCTCTAGGGCTGGGATTAAAGATGTGCACCACTGGGATTAAAGCATGCCCCACTGGGATTAAAGGCATGCACCGCTCAGTTTCTGCAGCAAACTAGTGTGGCTACAGGGATTAAAGATGTGTGTCACCACTGCCTGGTCTGTAAGGCTGACCAGTGGGGCTGTTTTACTCTCTGCTCCTCAGGCAAGCTTTATTTATTGAAATACCACTACAACAAGCTTTATCTTTTTGACTCTTGAACATATAGTAATCACTATATTTTCTAATTGTCCTTGTTTACTATCCTCTCTCTCATTTGTGGGGCTGCTTATGCTGATTGACACTTCTATCATTATAGATTATTATTTCCCCACCCCAACCTAGTGTTTCTTTTTTTATTGAATGTTAGATATCGTCTAAATTTTGTCTGACGCTGCACTTTAATCCCAGCACTCGGGACACAGAGGCAGGCAGATCTCTGTGAGTTCGAGGCCAGCCTGGTCTACTGAGGGTGTTCCAGAATGGGCTCCAAAGCTACACAGAGAACCCTGTCTCAAAAAACTAGAAGAAAAAAAAAAAGAAGCACTGTCAAGGTGAAGACTTCAGACATGGAAAGGTTCAAACCCATCACCACTAGATTCACACCACAGGAAACGGGAAAGGAGGACTAGGCAGCCCATGCCTGGGAAAGTGCCGGCCTGACAGGCACAAAGTTCTGGGTTCTGATCCCGGCACGGTCATACATGCCTAGAATCCCAGCCCTCAGGAGGCAAATTCAGGAGGATCAGAAGTTCAAGGTCATCCTCACCCTCTATAATAAATGTGAGGCTAACCTGGGCTACATGAGCCTTGCCTCAGAAAACAGAACAAGCAAATACGAAAGGAGGAGAAATCCCAGAGGAGGAAGTCTAACATCAAAGTCTGAAACAGAGAATAGCAGAAGTGACAATAATGCAAGGAAGGCAATTTTTAAAATGTTCTGTTTTGCATTTTTCTCACAAAACACCTTATATATCTAAAACTATATTTACAGCTCTGTCTTTGAAGAAGCCAAGCATGGGGCTGGAAAGATGACTCAGCAGGTTAGGAGTACTTTTTGCTCTTGCAGAGGGCTGGCGTTCAGTTCTCAGCCCATGCTGGCTTGCGGAGTTCATAAATAATTTTTATGTGTTTATGAACTCCAATTCCAGGGTATTCCATGCTCTCTCATGACCTCTGAGGGCAGCGGGCACACACATGGTACATGGAGACAAAACATAAAATTAAAAAGCCAGGGGTGGTGGTACATGTCTTTAATCTCAGCTTTCCAGAGGCTGAATGAAACAAGATGTTCACAAGTTCAAGGCCAGCCTAGGATACATAACGAGACTTTGCTTCAAAGAAGGACCTTTCTCTTTAAACAAAACAGTAATTATTTTTTAAGTACTCTTTTGTGAGTTATGTGAATGTGTGGCTATGCAGTTGAGCATCCCAGCTTGGGTCCTGGGAATGCAAAGAACAGACACACCCTTAACCACCAAGCCATCTCTCCAGCCCTATGCTGCTGTCTCTCGGGTGGGCATGGAGGAAGAATCGTAACATGAAGGAGATGGGTTCTAAGTTAAAATGTTTATGTGGAGTGAAGAGACTTCTCCTGTAAAGTATGGAAAAGTGAGTATTCTAATCTTAGCCACTGTGGCTCAGTTCCGGCTTATGGTGCAAAAGCAAGCGAGATGACGTACTAATAAAAGCAGGTAGCAAGCTACGTTTGGCTCTTGGATCAGAGTCTGAGAACCCTTGACACAAACCAATGAGCTAAATAAAACAGAGGCATAACTAAAACAAAAGAGATATAGCACACTCATAAAAAATACTCAACAAATTCTAGAAAAGAGAGTAGGATTTCTGTCCCAGCTCTGGACACATTGAGGTCCGTAACGGCGGTCACCAGACACCACAAGGGTGGACAGACTAAGTGGAAATATCTCTTGGCCACCTAATCCTGCTCCAGCAATAGCTAAGCATCTTCAGCAGCTGGAGGTCCAAGCAGATTTAAGTAGAAAACCCAGGAACAGGAAATCGTGGTGGTCCCATTTTGCGGGGCCCTTATTTCAAAACTGAGGGAGCCTCAAATTCTGGCTGATTGTTCCATGACTTGTTTGCACGGAAGAGCAGGATGAGGCGCCTTTTTTCTTTTCTCTTTTTTAAACAAATGCAGTGTTTGACCTTGAACTCTATCAGTTTTCTGAGACGCACTGCTAATGGGTGCCTAGCCTGTTGTCATGGTTACTTGCAAGCACCTATTGGTTGCGACAGTGAAGAGCCCAGTCTGCGGGACTGAGAGGGAGAGGGAAGTGGGGGTTTTGTTTTGTTTTTCTTTTTCTTTTCCACGTTAAAACTGCTTCTGCACGTTATGTTGCACGGCCTCTTTGCAGGAACCACTTTGGACAGGCAATGCCCGTTTGATGAAGGGCACAGTTTGTGTATGGTAAATGTGCTGCCTGATAAGGAATCGTTGAAGATACATATTCTTTTTTCTCCTTTGAACCTGATTTGTATTCGATTTATATTTGAAATATTTTCACTTCATACTTGTTTACTTTTCTCTTATCTGTAAATTGAGCTTATGTAAAATAGGATTGTATGGTCAATTTTGTTTACTGATGTATACCTTTTACAATAATCAGCTCAGGAGGCTATTTTCAGTCGGTTTAAATCGCCAACCAGGCATCCTTTCCATTAAGTAATTGCTGTCAATTATACATTAAGTTTTAGTGATGTCTCATTCAGAATGTAATTGAAATAAAAAATCAATAAATTTTGTAAAAATGTAAATAGTGTCATCATAAATTTCCATTTATATGAAACTTATTAGGTGATTGCCTCATTGTTATTCAGTGGCTCTTGGTTGGAGCCTTTGAAAATTCAGGCCCACTGGATTTTACTATTTAAACCTGAAGGGAGACAGGGGAGAAATCATCCCTGAGTGGGACCTGCTTTCCCTGAAGATCCTTAGAAATTGCTTAACCTAACACGTAACAGCAGAAGAAGGTTCAAGGCCCGTTAGGGGTTTAAATCAGCAAAATTCTGTCCTGCTGAATTTGGAAGGGGAAGAAAAGCTGTAGTTGGAGACAGCATCCGGGGAACTTCTTGCACACATGCGCGGCAGTTCCCTTCACTAAGAAAAGGAGCCGGGAGAGGCCCAGCTTCGAGCAGAAAGACAACAAATCCAGCCTTAGACGTGTTGAGCGTGAAGCAGTTTTGAGGAACCCAAGCCCTTCACCCACACATCAGCGAATCATCAGCGAAAATTCCCCTTGCAGTAGACGGAAACGAACACAGAGACCCACAGATGGGCAGGGTGCAGAGAGCGAGAGACTTGGAACACTTCGTCCTGAATGGGACCTCTCCATCCAAGCCTTCCCCTCAAGGCTCAGGGATCTAGGCAGAGGAGGAGGTAGGAAGATTGTTAGAGTCAGCGGGGATGGACCGCACCGCAGACGGTGTCCTCCTGACACAACAGGGCTGGTGTACACATGAACTCACAGAGACTGTGGCAGCACACAGAGGACCTGCCCAGGTCCACGTCAGACGGGGTCCCAGTGCGGAGAGAGGAGGACACGAGCCCCCACCCCTGACCCAGAAGCTGTCTTCAAGTGTCAGCTGCTCGCCAACAAAAAATGAGTTTCCTCCCTCAGTATGCAAACCACCCTTTACGGCTGGCTTCACGCCTAGCTGTGAACAGCAACACCAAATGAACTCAGTGGTATTTTTGGAGATTTGTTGTTGTTGTTGTTGTTTCATAACATTTTGGACTTTTTTTTCCAGCCTTATTGGTATTTTGCTTATATATTATGCCTCTGATTTTGTGTTCTTATGGGTCTTGTGTGTGTCTGTCTGTATGCTTCTGCGCCTGTGTGTATCTTTTCTCCTCTCTGTTTTGTTTTCTTCTTTTTAATTTGCTTGTTTGCTTTCTGAAGAGAGAAAAGAATGAAGTTGTGGACTTGGAGAAGAAGGAAGGTGGGGAGGATATGGTAGGAGATGAGAGAGGAGAAATTAATTTGAAAGAATATATTGAATAAAAAGATATTTTATATATATATGCAAGCAGAAAAGAGATGTAAACAAGAGGGACTAGAGAGATGGCTCAGCGGTGAAGAACACTGCCTGCTCTTCCAAAGGTCCTGAGTTCAATTCCCAGCAACCACATGGTGGCTCACAACCATCTGTAATGAGGTCTGGCGCCCTCTTCTGGCCTTTAGGCATACAGACAGAATATTGTATACATAATAAATAAATAAATATTTAAAAAAGAGAGAGAGAGATGTAAACAAGATCTAGAGTTGAGACTAGAAGCCTGGGATAGAGACATCAACTGGAAGTCATTACCACATAGCAATCAACAAAGCTTAGATTAGTAGAGATGGATGGATTCATGGCATGGTCAGAGTTTAGGACTGAGCCTCAGGGGATGCTGGCATACCATAGCCACAGGACAAGGTTCAAGTAAGAAGGCAGATTGTTCTTGTGCTAAGTGTGGTTTAGAGCCAGACGAAATGAACAAATGAACAAGGAGCGATGTGGAGGGCCCTCGGTGCTGCTGGGAACTGCAGAGGTGTGCTGGGAGTAGGAGGAGCAACATGCAAAACACAAAATCCATAAACAAACAAAAATCATAAAACCAAGCATCTTCTACTGCCTGGGTGCTTAGGAGAGGGAGGGATTGGTTATCACAGGGAAAGTAAATCAGAGCGGGTTTTTTTTGTTGTTGTTTTGTTTTTGTTTTTGTTTTTGTTTGCTTGCTTGCTTGCTTTTCCTTGGTTGGAAGAGGAAAAAAACCATGAGCAGAATCCAGTGGAAAGGGACCAATTAAAACTACAGGCAAGTGAGGTCCCTCAAAGGGAGTGATGAGAGTGGAGGGCGGCAAGTTCACGTAGTGGAGATGCAGGTGCCGAGCTATTAGTTTAGAGGACACCGAGATCTGTAGGCTGACGGCTTCAGTTAAAGAAGCAGAGGGTGAGACGACAGGAAAGGTCCGGAGGTTTGAGGAAAACAACCGCCGTTCAATAGAGACGGAAAATGAGGGAACAAGAGGGGCATGCTCGCTCTGACTTCCAGGCAGCGCCGTCTCCTGGAGGTGGGTGATGTTTTGCTAATGAATGCTCCTCTTCTCAGCTCTAATGGAAAGACTCCCAAAGGCTTGCTAAATAATGTATCTTTCCTGAAAATTATCTTCAATACAGACAGCATAGCGCTTTTTCTTCACGTATTTTATCGTCTGTTTTTCAGTCATCGCTTTCAGCACCAAATTCAAAGCCTCAGAAAGAACGAGGGCAAACAAGATGTAGCTTTTTTACCCCCTGAAGTTTAAAGGAATGTGACAGAATTTCTAAAAAGCTGAATAATCTTTGAAATGCCCCCAAAATACTGATCTCCGTATTAGTGCATGGAATGCCAATAAGGGTTGGTGGATGAAAACCACAGCTTGGAGACAGCGGCCTGTGCCAGCCAGGTGGTCTTGGGGAAGCGTTAGCTTAGAGTGTTCACAATTCAGTAATTCACGAGGAATGAGTGACTCACTAAAGTGTAGGGAAGGGGTTGGAATTCAGGATGAAACTCAGGAAGTTAAACAAACTGCTGCATTCCATCTCTCCACAGTACTGAAATTTTAGTCAGTCGACTTGTCCCTGTAGACATGGATTCCTTTCAGGAGTTTTCACTCACAGCCAGATGTAGCTTTTGGGAGGTGGGGGATTTTTATTCACAGTATCCAGTTGGCCAACCATTCCATTTTGTGAACAAAGAAGCCATATATTATAAGCTCATCGTAGGTGGGAGGCTCCTGCTTAGGATCTGGTACAGAAGAGGCTGAACAGTGGACAGGACAGCAGTCTTCAGGAGAGAAGATTAGCAGGTAAAGGGCATTAAGAAAGAAGTTCCTGGATTATATCAAACCTACTACCTGCCAGGCGCTGGTGGCACATGCCTTTAATCCCAGCACTTGGGAGGCAGAGGCAGGCAGATCTCTGTGAGTTCGAGGCCAACCTGATCTACAAGAGCTAGTTCCAGGACAGGCTCCAAAGCTACAGAGAAACCCTGTCTCGAAAAATTTAAAAAAAAATTAAAAGACAAAACTACTACCCATTATGATCTGGATCTGACTTCTTTTAACACTCTGTCTCTCGAATAATATTTACATGAGACGTATAATAGGATTATTGTACCTAAAATTAAACTAATCAAGAACGCAGTTCAGAGTATTCGGATGGAAGTTGTAGATGAGGGAAGCAAAGGCCAAACCTCCTCTGTACACGTCGTCATATTCCTTTACTAAACTGATGTGCCCTGCCTCACCCCCCGTGTCTACCGTCACTTGTGCCTTGTGGGACGTTCCATTTGCTGTTTGGAGCATTTGGGACAGTTCATTATCCCTCAGCTCCAGTCTTTCCTCTGGCCAGTGTGGTTCCAAGACAATCACCTCCTGTGGAGTGGCTAGCTCTAATTCTAAAAAAGATCCATCTTCCGGATGATCTAAACCCTGTGACTCTTATTTGTAGAAAAAATAGCTTGAACTGAATTACTCCTTGGTGTTGCACCAAATCCCAGTTTGGAGAAATAAATGGGCAGTTACATTACAGGGAAAAAAAAATCAGACAACAGCACAGTATGGCCCTGTTAGAGGAAGTGTGTCATTGAGGGTGGGCTGTGAGGGTTCAGCTCAAGCCAGGCCCAGAGGCTCTCTCTCTTCCTGCTGCCTTCAGATCCGGATCCAGAACTCTCTGTTAACATGTCTGCCTGCATGCTTCCATGTTCCCCTACCATGAGGAAATGGACTAAATCTCTGAAACTGTAAGCCAGCTCTAATTAAATGTTTTCATTTATAAGAGTTGCCATGGCCATGGTGTCTCTTCACAGCAATAGAACACTAACCAAGACAAGATTCATTCCCACCCGAGTTTGATAATAGTCCTGTATAGTTTGTCTAGTATTTTTAATCCTTTTCTGTAAAAGACTGTTTCCTTTGGAAGAGTTCCCAGCCCTTTTTCCTCTTCTGTAAAAAGCATCCCCTCTATACATTTTATTTTTGAAAGTAGTCTTTTCTTGGGTTTTTTGTTTTTTTGTTTTTCAAGACAGGATCTCTCTGTAGCTTTGGAGCCTGTCCTGGAACTAGCTTTTGTAGACCAGGCTGGCCTCGAACTCACAGAGGTCCACCTGTCTCTGCCTTCTGAGTGCTGGGAATTAAAGGTGCATGCCACCACCGCCCGGCTTAAAAGTAATCCTTTTCTAAGGAATGTCTTTGCTCATTTGTAGTGAATTCAGCATGTCTGAGAATTCCTTGTCTTTAGGAATTCTAAATTCCTAGAATTTAGTCCTACACTTCTAAAAAGATATCTCTTTTGTCTTTTGCATTTGGCCAGTTTTGGTTAATATACCAAGAATGTTGTTGCCACCAGAGACTGACAAACAGTTTCGGTACAATTTGGATAAAAAGAATCAACCTGAAATTTCTGGATATCCCATACAAAGGTCAATAGTGTGTAGGTTACTCCTGGTAGGTATTAGTCTAAGGTGCCATAGGCCCACTCAGAGTCCTCCAGGCCCGACAGTTTTAAATCACTTGAAATTGAGTCCACAAAGTTACTCCTATGAATTGTCACTGTTGGTGTACTAGTTAGGGGTTCTACTGCTGCGACGAAACCATGGCCAAAATCAACTGGGGAGGAAAGGGTTTATTTGGCTCACACTTCCACATCACTGTTCATCATTGGAGGAAGTCAGGGCAGGAACTCAAACAGAGCAGGAACTTGGAGGCAGGAGCTGATACAGAGGCCATAAATGAGGGATGCTTGCCGACTTGCTCCTCAGGGCTTGCTCAGCCTGCTTTCTCCTTGAACCCAGGACCATCAGCCCAGCGTGGCCCCACTCACAATGGGCTAGGCCCTCTCCCATTAAACACTAATTAAGAAAATGCCCTACAGGTTTGCCATAGCTCGATCTTCAGGAGGCGTTTTCTCAATTGAGGTTTCCTTCTCTCAAATGGATTTAGCGTGTATCACATTGACATAAAACTAGCCAGAATAATGAGTATGGGTATGCCCGGTGCTGAGGGTGTCCAGTCACACTTACAGGCAATGGTCACCAGGACAGGCTATGCTGTGCCAGGGAACACAGGCAGCTGCAACTGACTGGCCATCATACTGGCGACTTGTTGTTACTAATCATATGCAATATCAGTGGCAACACGGTGATCTAATTGGCTGAAACCAGTTAAAATGATTCCTTCTTTCTTCCTGGGAAAAAATTTCTGCTGCTTTGGGTATAGGCGCTGTGGCTCTAAAGTTGAGATTCCCTAAAAAATGGAATTCCCTTGGGTAAGATTTAAATTGGGACTCTGTCAGTCCAAAACCTGGAATTTATCAAAATCGTATTGAATAATAAAATAATTCTTTTCTGGAGCCAGTGAAAATTTTAAATCTTTCCAAGCATAAAGACTTGGCTCAAAGCTGAGTGGTGGTGGCGCAGGTCTCTAATCCCAGTACTTAGGAGGCAGAGATAGGCGGATCCCTGTGAGTTCAAAACCAGCCTGGTCTACAGAGTGAGTACCAGGACAGGCTCCAAAGCCATAGGGAAACTAGACAACAATAGGACACTAAAAGAGACTTACATAAATAAAATCTACATGGGAAGTAGAACGTAGAAAAAGACAAAATCTTCTGAGTAAATTGGGGGCATGGGGACCTTGGGGGAGGATTGAAGTGGGGAAGGGAGAGGCAGGGAGGGGAGCAGAGAAAAATGTAGAGCTCAATAAAATAAAAAAATATTTAAAAAATGGGAGTTGATTGGAGCTTCTTGGGAGCCATGTTTTTTCGGAAATGCTCTGTTTGATGGCTGCAAGCAGAGGCAGAGCTTCTGTAAGAGACGGCTTCCTGGTTCTTGCTGACAGCATGAGCAGCTCTGGCTCTTTGGGGAGGTCCTGCACTTAAATGTGAGCAGCGTGTTATAAATTGCTTTACGGTGACATAGACCTGTGGTGTCCCTAGAGTTGGGAGAGTGTGCATGTTTCACAGAGGCGGTGAACAAATCTCCACCATGCTGAATGAGGGAGCAATAGGAAGAGCAGTGGAATTGGTCCTAGCCATGCCTGCTTAGCACTTTTTTAAAAAGGCACTCCTGGTCAGAAAATGATTACAGATACACAATTAAGACAGATTCAAACAAAAAAAGGAAACTGAATGGGTCACAGGTGTGTTTAAAATATGTACAGGATGGGCAGTGGTGGCACACACCTTTAATCTCAGCACCCTGTGTAGGCAGATGCAGGTGGATCTCTGTGAGTTCAAGGCCAGTGTGGTCTGCAAGAACTAGTTCTAGGACAGGCCCCAAAGCTACAGAGAAACCTGTCTCGAAAAACCAAAAACTGAAAGAAAGAAAGAAAGAAAGAAAGAAAGAAAGAAAGAAAGAGTTAAAAAAAATAAATAAATAAATAAAAATGTACATAAACTTGGGAGAAAGAGGAAAAAGATTACAGACAAGAGTATCTACAGTCATAGACTAAAGGAATAAAGATGATAAAATAAATATTTAAAAGTAATAGAGTTGGGGCTGGAGAGATGGCTCAGAGGTTAAGAGCTTTGCCTGCTCTTCCAAAGGTCCTGAGTTCAATTCCCAGCAACCACATGGTGGCTCATAACCATCTGAAATGAGATCTGATGCCCTTTTCTGGCCTGCAGGCAGACACACAGACAGAATATTGTATACATAATAAATAAATAAATAAATAAATAAATAAATAAATATTTTTTAAAAAAGTAATAGAGTTTAAAATAAGCTATGTAAAGATGGAATATACACAGAGAGTCTGGATTATGATATTATTGTATTTTCTTTGAATTTTTTGATGTTGAATGAGCTAAGTACAGAGAGATACTTTATTGTACAGACTGTTAAGCTAAACCAACATATATACTTTAAGGGCATCTTGACTTCAAAATTTGAGTATGAGGTTATATTGCTTTGGAAAAGAGGTTCTACTTTTGTTTCCACAGAAAATGAGAATCTGTGAATTCCTTCCAGGCTAATATGGTTTGATGGAACAAGACCCTCTAGAAGGTCTCCATGAACCCTAAAAATACTTTGCCCAACAAACAGCAGGAAGCAGTTTGGAGAATTCCCCAAATTCCCCAAAATGATTGTTTATAAATGTTGTTTTCATTCAAAGGGGAATATGATTAGAAATGAATACTTTACATTGATATGAACTTTGGTTTATTGATACAAATTTAAGGTCAGTTTTCTTATATGTATATTTCTACTTTTGTTTAAGGTATTACGTTAATACAGTGCATTTAAAATGTAATGAATATTTAAAAATTATGGATTAATAGTCATCTATAATAGTCAAACTGTAGTCAGTTAGATTTTCTAGATATACAGAAATATATTTCAGATGAATAGGTATTTTTCAAACCTTTCAAAGACCTACAGATACGGCATTTAAAATGTTTTAAGAACTTAGACTATTCTCAATGGTGAGACATGTCTGCTTCTGGCAGTACCAATTACTTCATAGAGGTTGATGGGCATTGAATAAACTAATTATGGAATTTGCCTTCAGTGTGACAAGGATAGCCATTTGGGCAAAAAACTGCTCTTGCCTGGACTGCTTGACAGTATGCTGTATAAACTGGACATGCAAGACCCACAGAAAAATGACTGCTGAACTTGACTAAAGAAGTTGAAAAAGTCCTTCAGGGTTCCAGCTTCATAGAAGAGTCTGTCAGACATTCAGCAGGACTCAAAAGAAAATAACTGACAAACTGTCAATATAGGCAAAACAGTCTTTCAAACTTCTTGTTTCATGGAAAAGTCTGCAGATATTATGGGCCTGTAGGCTGAAGATGGATGCCCAAACGTTACAGAAGGACTTTGGGTGACTGTCCAGGCAGCGAGATGTCACCATCAATTCTAAAGTTTTGGAATTTGCTTACAATGCACTTCCTGTTTACTTAGGTAATATTATATCCTTCTGGGATCTTTGATGGAGTTAAAGACTAGATAGTTATAGTTTTCCTTAGCATGACAAGAGATAAATTAGATATGAAACTTTAGACTCATAAAGGAATATTGTAGCTATAATTCTTGCTTGATACCTGTTTTGTTATATGTAATTTTACTATGTTAAAATTAAGCCTGGTGGACATACATCGGAGGGAACCTTCATCTGGCGATGGATGGAGATAGAGACAGAGGCACATATTGGAACACTGGACTTAACTCCCTAGGTCCAAATGAGAAGCAGAAGGAGGGAGAACGTGAGCAAGAAAGGCTGGACCAGAGGGAACCTTCATCTGACGATAGATAGAGATAGAGACGGAGACCCACATTGGAGCACTGGACTGAGCCCCCAAGGTCCAAATGAGGAGCAGAAGGAGGGAGAACATGAAAAAGAAAATCAGGAACGTGAGGGGTGTGTTCACCCTCTGATACAAGGGGACTGATCTAATGAGAGCTCCCCAAGGCCAGCTGGACTGGGACTGAACGAGCATGTGATCAAACTGGAGTCTCTGAATGTGGCTGACATGGGGGCTGACTGAGAAGCCATTGACAATGGCATTGGGTCTTGTTTTGTCTGCATGTACTGGCTTTTTGGGATCCTAGTCTGTTTAGATGCTCACCTTCCTAGACCTGGAAGGAGAGGGGAGGAACTTGAACTTCCCACAGGGCAGGAAACCCTGACTGCTCTTAGGACTGGAGAGGGAGTGGGGGGAATGGGAGGATATGGGGAGGAGGGGAGGAAGTGGAAATTTTTATAAACAAATAAATAAATTTTTAAAAATTAAAACCTTCTTTTTTATTTAAATAGAGAAGTGGAGATAATGTGGGATGTTTTCTGTATATGTGTTGCTTTTATTTGTTAATGGATAAAGCTGTTTTGGCCAATTGTTTAGCAGAGTAAAGCCAGACAGGAAATCCACACAGAGTTAAAGAGAAAGAGTAGGCAGAGTCAGAGAGATGACATGTAGCTGCCAAAGGAAAGAGACGCCAGAACCTTACCTTACCTGTAGGCCACAACCTCATGGTGATACATAGATTAATAGAAATGGATTAATTTATGATGTAAGAGCTAGCTAGAAATATACCTAAGCTATTGGCCAAACCGTGTTGTAATTAATATAATTTCTGTGTGACTATTTGGGTCTGGGCAGCTCGGAAACCAATGTGCAGTCTCTGTTTACACAAATGAGTTAGGGTTTAAGCTCACTTACTTACAGCTCTTGATAGAGGAGGTAGAAAAGGTGAGCATCACCCAATCCTTCTAAAGCCCATATGAATGCATCCTAAGTTGGAAAAAATGAACCCAACATCTGCCCCCTGAGGTTTTGCAGTGCAGGAGGTCATTAAAAGTACCAGATAAGATTATTTCCAAGGAGGCTGAGGAAAGAGGCTTTGATGGGATGCCTTTTTCAACAGGCAAAATTATCTGGATTTATTGCATTTAGTTCTTCATGTCCTGGGAGTTCACTGTGGAAAGATCCCCAAGCTAAAGGCTTGCCAAGGTCACAGGAGAAACATCAGAAAAATGAAGAAGTATGGATTTGAGGAGGAATGACAGGAGAAAAAGGCCAAACAATTTCAAAGGCCACAAAAATCAAGACAAACCGAACGAAAGCAAAACACCTTCAAAGTTCTAAAAGTCAACAAAATACTGAGAACAAGCTACACAGCTGGAATGTAGAATGTCTTCAGAGACCTGAAAGCAAGCTTCCAAATCTGAATGTCTAGACCAAAATGGTTTCTTTTCTTTTTCTTTTTTTTTTCTTTTTGGTTTTTTGAGGCAGGGTTTCTCTATGTAACAGCCCTAACTGTCTTGGAACTAACTCTGTAGACAGGGCTAGCCTTGAACTCACAGAGATCAACCTGCCTCTGCTTCCCAAGTAAGTGTTGAGATTAAAGGCGTGTGCCACCACCGTCTAGCAACCAAAATGTTTTCTAAGTAAGTGAAAGTGGGTATCTTAAAGCAAAACACTTTGAAAATGAACCAAGAAGTATCTAAGAGGGATCCTAAACTTCATTCAGAACAAACAAACGAGATTCGGGGAAGTCCAGAGAAAGAACTCACCCATTTCCACTTAGGAAGGCAATGTGTTGGTTCCTTTATTTAGATTAGAAAAGCAGGATTGCCTGGAGCCCCACTTTGGGCCGTGAAAGAAATTGTTCCCACCTCAAAGGAATAAAAGGTAGTTTATTCTGCCAAGCAGTGGTGGCGCACGCCTTTAATCCCAGCATTTAGGAGACAGAGGCAGGTGGATCTCAGTAAGTTTGAGGCCAGCCTGGTCTACAAAGCAAGTTCCAGGAAAGCCAGCACAGTTAAACAGAGAAACCCTGTCTCGAAAAAGAAGGTAGTTTATCCTAAAGTGTGTAGTGCCGGGCTACCCCAAAGTTCTGTGTTCTGACACTGAAGCGGTTTCACAAAGTTTTTATAGTTTTACGGAACAGAGAACTTCATGGACCAAGGCAAGTTTAAAATACATTGGTGGGGCCACCAGAGAGGCGGGTACATCGAGATGGGGATTGGTGCGTCCATCAGAGAGGCGGGTACATCAAGATGGGGATTGGTGGGTACATCAAGATGGGGATTGGTGGGTCCATCAGAGAGGCGGGTACATCGAGATGAGGGAGGCTTTTCTGTAGGTTTTGTGTTATCTGATGGCATTCTTAGTTTTTGCACTGATAGAAGCTAATGATTGTTAAGCTAATAGATTCCTCAAAGGCTTTTATCTGTTTCTAACACGGGAAGTGGTGGGGGTGGCTGTTCTGGAGGGTCAGAACTTAGCCCAAAATAAGGTAATTGGCCTTGGCACCTATAACATTCCATCTTTCTCCAGTACTGAAACTCTAATCAGTCAGTTCCTATACACATGGATCTCTTTCGGGAGTTTTTACTCACACCAGATGCAGCTGCCTCCCACCTCCACCCACCACTGTTGACAGAGGTTTCTGTCCCCAGCCGTTTAGTCCCAAAGAAGTACACAGAGGTCTACATTAATCATAAACTGGTTGGCCTATTAGCTCAGGCTTCTTATTAACTCTCTCTTACATCTTATGTTAGCCCATAATTCTTGTCTATGTTGGTACCTTTTTCCGCGAGGCATTCTCACCTTGCTTCCCCGGGCATCTGGGTGACCACCGCAGACCGAATCTCTCCTCTTCCCAGAATTCTCCTGTTCTCATTGCCTGCCTCTACTTCCTGCCTGGCTACTGACCAATCGGCATTTTATTAAACAAGTACAAGAAACACATCTTTATGGGTAAAACCATTGCCCCACAGCACCCCACACACTCTCGAGGAGCTTGCATTCACAATCGGCCCATGCTGTTACGCCCAGCCTTTTCTGTGTTTGCTGGTGATTTGAATACGGAGACGTAAGCTTGCTTTCCCCGTAGACACGTCAGTGACTGCACCATCTCTCTAGCCCCAAGACGCTTCTCTTCACTCATGTTCCTCTCTGTCCTTTTGTGAAGGTTCAACACAAGTCTAAACAAAAGAGCACCCAGGTCACACGGTCCCCACACCGTCCAGACATTTCTCCAATTCTGCAGGCTGGAAATGATATGCCAAAGCCCCCATCTCCCTAAAGCCCACTGCTATTTTATCCCTAAGTCCTTCCAGCTATGGCTCTGAAAGGTTTCTCCAGCCCCCATCCCTCACACCCAATCCCGGTTTGTCCCTTCAGCTGTCCCCGATGTTTTTATGAATGACCATCACCCCTGCCACAGTTCTGGCCACTCCCACCTCTTCATCTTCCCTAGGCAAGTAATTACACCGCCAGGGGTTTTTCTCGCTGTCAATCTGATCACGCTCGTTCACTGCTGAGCAATGCAGGGGCCTTCGACATAAATGTCAAGCTTCTTAACGCTTGCTCACGAGGCCCTTCATCTGCCCAGGGTCTTGCTTCCTGCCAGTGCATTTAAAATATCAACCCAGGGGCGGGGAGGGGAGGGGGGGTTAAAAAAATACCAGCCCACCTGAACTTCTTCGGTGCTCTTTTCTCTGCCTCTCCATATTTGCTCCCCTCCTCCCGCCCGCCCCTGTCTTCTCGCTTCTCCCAGCCATCAATTTGGTGTTTGAATGCTTGCTCCACGGAGTTTTCTCAAACCTACTCCTGCCATTCAGACTCAGAATCCATTTTCCTTCAAAGCTTGATGCTTGTCACATTTTCTTATACTTCTCTGCTGGAATGCTCACTGGGGCTCAGGATCAATCTATTCGGCTCAATACTGTATTCCAGAGCACAATCGGGCCGTAAGAAGCTTCCAGTGAACGGCTGAGTGATCAAGTAAACTCCCAGAGCAGCCTACAGTCTTTTGAAAACAAAGAAACTAGATGTGTTCCAGATTTGAGGCAACTGGAGGAAAATGAAGAGATGGTATTGAGTTATAGTCATCTGAATTCCAATTTGTCATTACGATTGGAAAGAGAACTGGCATGCGGGCCCAGAGCTCCTGTGCATTTGGGAAGCTGCATCGCAGCGTGTTTCTTAATAGAATGGATTCCCAAAAAGGCCGTTGATCATTCTCACGTTTAATAGTATATGTCCTGAGTGCCTGCTTTCTTCGCTTGTATACATGGTGAGCCTCTCCGTCAGGCGACATTCTACAGAGGACCTGCCACCAGCCTCTCAGACTGGCTCTCAACCCTCTCTGTGCACAAACACCCATGTTATGGTGACAGATTATAGAGACAAGCAATGTTGCCCTTTGTAGTATGGAGGGCTGGCTTGTTGGGGTTTCTGTCCCTCCCAGTACCCCAACAGCCAGCAAACAACAAAGAAAATAACACAGAGTCTACATTAGGTTATAAACTGATTGGCCTATTAGGTCAGGCTACTTATTAGTTCTTATAACTTATCTTAACCCATTATTCTGATCTATGTTAGCCATAATGGGCTCAGTACCTTTCTCGGTGTGACAGCTTACATGTTGCCTCTTCGGTGGTCTGTACAGGAGTGCCGAGGGAGTTTCTTCCTCCCTAGCCTTATCCTATTCTCATTGCCCCGCCTCTACTTCCTGTCTGGTTGACCCACCTATACTTCCTGCCTGGCCAATCAGCGTTTTATTAAAATACATGATTGACAGAATACAGATAATTCTCCCGCACCATTTCCCTCTTTTTTTTTTAAACAAAGGAAAATACCCATAATCCATTTGTTGGGAATGTGGGCGTAGTATTTTAGGCTACTTCCTGCTGGTTGGGGGCACTGATAGTCTTAAGGGGACCTAAAGAAAATTTAGAGTTATAATCAAGTCATGACTGGAGTATCCTGTGAGTCTCGATCATCTCAGGCAGCAGTCTTGGATCAGTTTTGGATGTAGACCTCTGTCATCTGGGCCATCTGTTCCTATCGGAGATTTTTTAGGTGGCCTCCCTTGGTCAAAGGTGATTATTCTTAACTCTGAATAAATCCAGAGTCTCTCGTTTTTTGTGGAAACAAAAGCAAAATCTCTTCTCCAAAGTAACATACCTTTTGACTTCAGTTTTGAAGCCAAGGTATTTTTAAAATTCCTATCTTGGGTTAGTTTAGCAGCATTTATAAACAAAAGTCTTTTAGCAGTTGTTGCTCCTTCCTCAGCAATCAAACAATTTAAAGAGAGCATAATAGCATACAGTATGAAGATTCTTTGTGCATTTTTTATCTTTATGTGGCTTTATTTTAACCTCTATTTTTTTATTTTTACTTTAACTTTTTGAGACAGGATCTTTGTATATCTTTGTCCTGGAATAACACTGTAGACCAGGCTGTCTTTGAACTCACAGAGATCCTCCTGTCTCTGCCTCCCCAGTGCTGGGATTAAAGGTGTATGCTACCACACCTTGAACTCACAGAGATCTGTCTCTGCCTCCCAGGCATTGGAATTAAAGGCGTGTACTACCACACCTTGAGGTCACAGAGGTCAATCTACCTCTACCCCTTGAAGTCACAGAGGTCAATATGCCTCTGCCTCCCAGGCATTGGGATTAAAGGTGTGTACCACCACACCCAACTACTCTCTTTTTTTCCTTTTAACTTTAAGAACTTTAACTTTTAGTCTGCATATACACACTGTAAACCATTTAGAGGTTTTCTTTCTCTTTGAATCTCTCTTTACTGTATATTTTTCTTTTTTTGACCATATGAGTCTTTAATTTACTAAGCAATATGGAGAGCTGTGGTTTTGACGGCTAGATCCAGCTCATTCCTTAGCTTTTCAGCCTCAAGGCTGAGGTACCAGCCAGAGCTGTGTTCACTGCCACAACTCTATGGCATTTCAAGGTCCTTGTCAGCAAGCAAGCTGCAGCATTCTGCTCACAGACCACACTCAGTCGGACTGCCTGCCTGAAAGAGTCAGAGTTTGCTCTGGCAGGACAGCCCAGAAAGCCGGCATTTTAAAACAGCACAGCTTTTCTCCTGCTACAGCTGAAAACTGAAAAGAATGCGTTCAGCTTGTCATCAACAACATTTAAGTGTTTTGTGGCAGGACCTCTTTAAAGAGCTGCAAGGTTTTGCAGCTAAAGCTGAGTCAGGAAGTCTCTCTCAGATGAGAGTGCTTGCTTGCCTCTAGCAAGCAAAGTAGACCTGAGAAATTGCTGCCACCAAGAAGCCATGCTTTACTCTATTCTTTTTCAAGCTTTCTCAGGCTTTCTGTGGATTCAGTTATCCACGTCTGGGCGCCATATGTAGTATGAGGGGGCCGGCTTGTTGGGGTATCTGTCCCGCCCAGTACCCCACAGCAGGCAGGCCCCAAAGAAAATCACACACAAGACTCCATAAGGTTATAAACTGATTGGCTCATTAGGTCAGGCTACTTATTAGTTCTTATAACTTATCTTAACCCATTATTCTGATCTATGTTAGCCATAATGGGCTCAGTACCTTTCTCGGTGTGACAGCTTACATGTTGCCTCTTCGGTGGTCTGTACAGGAGTGCCGAGGGAGTTTCTTCCTCTCTAGCCTTATCCTATTCTCATTGCCCCGCCTCTACTTCCTATCTGGTTGACCCACCTATACTTCCTGCCTGGCCAATCAGCGTTTTATTAAAATACATGATTGACAGAATACAGATAATTCTCCCGCACCAGCCCTTTGTGTTTATTAGTGTTTTTATCTATTCCAGAGCCACTGAGAATCATAAATTTCTAGGCTAATGCTATGGTATAACATTTTGAAGAACCTTATTTCCTTCATTTCTAAGTTCGTGGGCTCGTTTTACATACACACACACACACACACACACACACACACACACAATCATCCATGTGGACATGCCAAGATTAAGCCAGATACGTTGGAGCTACCCACTTTCTTTGAGTCAATTACTGGACAACGGATCTGCGTGGAACTGAAGGGGTCAAGACGTGTGTTTGCAAAGAACCACTGCGTCTAGGGTTCTAGGGAAGCGGGACGGTTTCGGAAGGCTGGAGTTCAGCGTGATTGACGGTGCTCACTTTTCCTTTGGCCTGAAGGGAGACCGTCTCATTCCATTCGCTTTGCTTGTGAACTCTAACCCCAGTATCGTCCAGGTAACTTTCTTAGGCGCCTGTGGACATTCGCCACGCCCACTCTTAAAGACATTTAATTGTGTATCTCGGTGGCGCGGTGGCACATAGGGGCCTTGTCCAGGCTGAATGGGAACAGGAAAGCTAAGGTTTGTAAAGGCTGACTCAGTGGAGCCAGAGAACAGTCGTCTGAAAACAAAACCCCAAGGTCAGACAGGACAGCACACACCTCCAAGGCCAGCACTTGGAAGACAGAGGTGGGTGGATCTTTATAAACTCAAGGCCAGCCTGGTCTACGTCATAGATTCCAGCCAAGAACCTTGAAACCCTGTCTCGAAACAACTAAACTGATGTTTTGTAAAACTTTACACGCAAAAGCCAGGTTATTGGTGTCTGCTGTGATTACTCTCTTGTATGTGTGCAAGTTCTTTCTCCTCTCGTTTCTGCCTTCCTTCCCTCTCACCCTCCAGGGCTGGAGTTCCTGGTAGGCGCCACCTACCTGTGGAATGACTTTCTGCCTCAATTACTAGGGCTCTTTCCTCTATGTGTCTCCTGTGACCTCTCTCACTGTAGTGACAGCGCCTCCCTGTGCGACTCTGCTCTTCAGGACCTAGAAAAGGCGCGCATACCACAGAGACACACAATTAGCTGACTTTAGGAGTGGATGCCATGAATGAATGCTCAGGGCATCTTGAGAAAGGTTATTTGGACCATACTGGGTTAGAGTTCACAAGGGAAGCAAAATGGAATGAGGCCTCCCTTCAGGCCAAAGGAAACAGTAAAGGCAAGTTCCAGAAACAGTTCAGCCTGATCCCCTCCCAACTCGCCTGTCCCTTGAAGGCCTGGAAACCCTGTCTATGTGGTTAGTGCCACTGCGGCCAAACGACAGCCTAGACCAAGACAACTTACAAGCGCTTTGCAGCGAAGGCCGCCTGCTGCTTGAAAAAGGTTACTTCATTTTTGATAGTCAAATGTTACTAGCAATAATTTACCTTTTAATCTGCTACAAAGCAAAAGTAAAACAAAGAACAGTGTGGTGGCCCTTGCCTTTAGTTCACTGAGGAGGCAGATCTCTCTGACTGTGAGGCCAGCCTGGTCTACAGGTAGAGTTTCAGGACAACCAGCTGCCTAAAGAACACTGTCATCAAAACAAATAGTTTAAAAGGTTGGCACCACCTTGCTTGTCTGACCTCCGGAGTCTCCGTTTTTAAATAGTCTTTTGTTCTGTTTGCAACTTTGAAATATAAAAACTAGAAAACAAAAGTACCCACTGAAGGGGCTGGAGAGATGGCTCAGTGGTTAAGAGCATTGCCTGCTCTTCCAAAGGTCCTGAGTTCAATTCCCGGCAACCACACGGTGGCTCACAGCCATCTGTAATGAGGTCTGCTGCCCTCTTCTGGCCTGCAGGCATACACACAGACAGGATATTGAATACATAATAAATAAATAAATATAAAAAAAAAGTACCCACTGAAGTATTTAAGTCCTTCTCTATGCCCTCCATCTTTTCCTTCCCTCCTCCCTCCCTCTCTCCCCCTCTTTCTCTCTCTCCCCCCCCCCTCTCTCCCCCTCTCTCTCTCTCTCCCCCTCTCTCTCTCTCTGACAGTATCTCCCTATGTAACCCTTACTATCCTGAGCTCCCTATGTATCTCTGCCTCGTGGACGCTGTGATTGAAGGGACACACCGCCACACCCAGTCTCACGCCTCTTCTTAATCTTGCTTGTGCAGAAGTTTATACAGATTAAATCACTCTGGCTCCCTGTCAAAACAGGTTACAGAAATTTCTAGAGACATTATGCTTTTGAATTTCACAGGAAAATGTTGTGGCATGGGAGTGGGTTCACATGGGATCATGGAAAGAAAACTCAGAGGCATCTTAAGAATAAATTTAGCTGTTCTCGGCTGTAGGGTGGATCCGTCTCTAAGGACTGAACCGCTTTCCTTTCGCCCAGGGCATTTTTATTGTTTTCCATATTTATACTTAAGTCGATTTTTATATCCTTAGAACATCCTGAGGAAGCTTCCAAAGGGACAATGGCAAGTGCAAATTCTCGATTTAAAAAAAAAAAAGCGCAGTTTTCTGGCTTGTTTTCTAACCAAGAGTTTGCGCCTTCAGGAAAGGCTCACAAGATTCACACAGGCCCAAGAGAAACTAAAGGTATCTGCTAAACAAAAGACGGCTTACGGCTAGGTGCTAGCTCTCTGGAGCCAAACCAGGCTTACCCAGCGGAAATGCTCCCACGGGAAAAGCCAAATGTTTTTGTCATTTCCATAGAAAGCTCACCTGTCTCAGCTGTCCAGGGTCCCAGGATCAGTAGCAAACACTGACACTGAAACAGAGTAGCAAAACCACGTGATTCCCCCGCCCCCCTTCATGTGTGCCACAAAGCTGGAGCTGTGGGACCCAACTGCAGACTCTGGACCAGGAGTCTGGAGGAAACACTCAGGCCTTGTCTTAGTGTGTCTGCCCCCTTTGTGATGTACTACCACAGAGACAAGTAAGTGTGATGATTCTATTGGGTCACTGGTTTTGTTCACAGTAGGCTCCAGGACGATCCCCTCCACAACAATGTTGTTTTCTTTCCGTCTCATAGAAGCTCATTGACAATTTCCCATGTGCTCAAGTATGTAGGGCTGTGATCTGTGATACTGAAGTTTACATCTCTCTCTCTCTCTCTCTCTCTCTCTCTCTCTCTCTCTCTCTAATGTATGAGTGTTCTGTCTGCCTGTATACCTACAGGCCAGAAGAGGGCATCAGATACCATTATAGATGGCTGTGAGCCACCATGTGGTTGCTGGAACTTGAACTTGGGACCTCGGGAAGAGCAGCCAGTGCTCTTCACCCCTAAACCATCTCTCCAGTTCCCTGACATTTACGTTTCTATTAACAAACCATTCAGCCTATTTACACTTAGAATTATATATGCATTTTTGAGATATTAATAACAATGATGGGGTTAATTAAATGGTGGTCACTAATTGAAGATGGTGCCCTCATACACAGCTATGGTAGGTTTCAAAAGACAGGGAGGGTCACACTCGGGAATGTAGACTATTAGTTCACCTGGGAATGTAAATGTGCAGGTATTTCCAACCTTCAAGACATGATTCTTATTAAACTATCCACATTTTAATTTTACTCGTTCTTTACATGGCTTAAACTCCTGAGCTCTTTTTAGCTTTGGAACCTGTCCTGGAACTTGTAGTGAGGAGCGGCGGGCAGGCCTGTTTTTCATCCCTCCTGGCTTCCGCATAGCTAGCTTAGCCCCAGAAATAACAACACACAAATTGTATTCATTTAAACACTGCCTGGCCCATTATCTCTAGAAAGTTAGTTACTGGCTAACTCTCACATCTTGATTAACCCATTTCTAATAATCTGTGTAGCACCACGAGGTGTGGCTTACAGGGAAAGATTCAGCATGTCTGACCTGGTGGCTGGCTCCATGGCATCTGCCTCATTGCCCTCTTCCCAGCATTCTGTTCTGTTTACTCCGCCTACCTAATTTTCTGTCCTATCAAAGGGCCAAGGCAGTCTCTTTATTAACCAATGAAAATAACACATAACAGAAGGCCCACCTATATCAGGAACTCACTCTGTAGACCAGGTTGGCCTCAAACTCACAGAGATTCACCTCCCTCTGTCTCACAAGTGCTGAGATTAAAGGCGTGCACCACCATCACCCAGTCCTGAACTCTTTTTTTTTTTAAGACTTACTTATTTTTATTTTATGTGAATGAGTGTGTCTGCCTGCATGTATGTATGCATGTGCACAAGCATGCAGTGCCTGCAGGTGCCAGAAGAGGGCTCCAGATACCCTGGAACTGGAATTGCAGGTGGTTGTGAGCCACCACGTGTGAGCTGGGAACAGAGCCTCAGACCTCTGGAAGAGGAGCAAGTGCTCTTAATTGCTGAACTTCAGCTCTCTGCTAGGTTTTTCTTGAGAAGGCAGGAAGAAAGAAAGAAAGAAAGAAAGAAAGAAAGAAAGAAAGAAAGAAAGAAAGGCAGGAAGAAAGAAAGAAAGAAAGAAAGAAAGAAAGAAAGAAAGAAAGAAAGATCCAACTGGAACCCTAGGTCGGTACATGGCTCAACCCTCATCAGAGAATCTTCTTGCAGGACACAATGATTAACACAGAGGCCCTCAGCTGTACAACAGAAGGTGACAGGCTTTGGATTGCTCAGCCCTAAACAGGATGTCTCTATCAGACCCCTCTAGGCTCAGGACTTATGCAGAAGAATAGCCCAAAGGATTCTAGGAGCCAGAGGTAATTATGACGCCAAGGAAAGAGCATCTTCCAACACAGCAGGACTGATGCAGATATGAACTCACAGAGATGGTGACAGCGTGTATAAGCTCGTCAGGGGAAAAAAAAAAACCCGACATGGAAGAGGAGAATCTAGCCCAAATCCACTTGCATCCAAGCAGCTCGCTGCAATTTATCAATTGATATTATCTACAGATTATCAGTCCCTTCTGGGGGGAATGAAGGAAGTTTGTTTTCTTCAGTGGAAAAGCCCTGGGCATTTCAAACACTGCAGTGTAGGTCCCATGCTCAGGAGTGGCTGGTCAGCTTAAATTGGACTCCATGGATTTTTGTTGTTGTTTGTTTTTAAGAAAGAGAAAGAACAGGAAGTTGAGTGGGTGGAAAGATTCATAGGGGAAAGGATGAGTTGGGGAAGGGGAATGAATATGATGATCAAAATATGAAATTTCTTGTACGAAATTCTTAAAGAATAAATAAAAACATTTTTTAAAAACCTAAATGTACAATTTTTAAAGCAAAATTAATCCTACGTAGAGTCCTTCTCAATTAAACCCTGGTGTTTTCCACAGACTGAGATGAACCCTTTTGGTGTCCAGGGAGGTTTTTGGTGACAGTCATTTCTCTGGCCTACTGATAATTCTAACCATGATTTGCTTCAGCACATAAAATCCGGTCGTTTCCCTTGGGCGGACTTAAGCTTAGAGATAAACAGTACAATAAATTAGGGAGACAGTTTTATAAGTTTGTGATTTGCTTAATCTTGGAAAATCTTATGAGCCAAAGCCCATAATTGTGACTTAAAGGAAGTGAAAGATTTATGTGAAAGGAAGCAAAGGAAGGATTTTTGTCTGGGAGAGGAGGAGCCTAAACAAAACGGATGGGAAGGAAGTCTACCTGAGTTGCAGTGTGTGGGGGCGTGGCCAGAGGTGGACTGCATAGTCCTAGTGGGCGGGGCGGGGCGGGGCCAGAGGTGGGCTGGGTAGAGACCTCAACTAGGTAGACCGGAAGAGAAGTAAACAGCCTTCAAGAACCATCGGTGGGAAGCTTAAGGATGGTCCTGTGGAGCTAACGGTTAATCTTCCACCTGATACATACTCAAGCCTTCATAAGCCCTTGACGGGAGCTCGGAGCTCATGGAAAGAGTGCTTCAGAAGATATCCAGTTGCGAGGATAAGAAGAGGCCTCATGATTACAGGAGGAGGGGGCTAGGAAATAAAGCTTCCTGGGTCTCAGAAAGCCTCTAGTGTCAATGCAAAACTAAGATTTACGAGAACACCAGAAGGGAGACTTCTAATGTCACACAAGCACATAGCCCACTATCAGGGTTTATTAAACATAGTTACAGTTTGATAGAACTAGAAAGTAATAGAATCCTTCTTTGTGTACATGTGTGTTAACTAGGTTAGAAAGACCTATTTTTTCTCCTAATAGCCCTAAAAGGTAAATATGGATATCTTTTTTTTTTCATAGTTCAAAATACAAAACTGAAACGAGCTAAGAAACACACGGTTTGTAAGTAGGAAAGCCTAGATTTGGACCTGGATCTGTCTAGCTACAAACATGCTTTCAATCTAAGTTGCTCTATTTACCAATAAAGCCTCAGGAGTCAAATATTGGGGTGAATATTCTCTGCTAGATCAGAGATGCCAAGAAGCCACCGGCTGCCCTTCCTTTGTGGCCAGAGATGCAGCAGGAGAGCATCTCTCCACATTGTCCCAAACTAAAAAAAGCCCGCAAATCTCTAAGTGTTTCAGAATATTTGTTTACACTGTAAAGATGTGTCTCTGCCTAAGGAGCCTTCTGATTGGTTTAATAAAGAGCTAAATGGCCAATAGCTATGCAGGATAGACAAGCAGAAAGAGAAGAATGAAGGGGGAAGAAGAATTTAGGCCCAGAGGAGACGACAGGGAGACACTAAAGAGGTCAGACGTATGGTACAGAGCAGAGGTAACCAAGCCATGTGGTAGAAAGTAGATTAATAAAGGCAGGTTAATTCAAGTTATTAGAGCTAGTGGGACAAGCCAAAGCTAATGGCCAAGCTCCCATAATTAATAAGTGAAAACACATGGCTTTCTGGTCTTCCTTTCCCGTCTCTCTGGGGGTGTGGAAAGTCATCCGTGAGCACTTGTATCCATTAAACCTGATTTTTCCTAATTCGGTTTGATTTGGTCTGATTTGTATTATTGCGTCGGAGGAGAGGCTTATTGTGATGCAGAAACTTTTCAATAAGAAGTCTCCATGTCATTATTTGTAGTCTGGTGGTCCTGAAGAGAAAGCTTACAACATCTAAGCCCCTCTCTTCTCCTTTCTGTGCATCTCTATCTGTCTTCCCAGGTCCTTCTTACTCTCCGCGGTTAATTCTTGTCAACTAGTCACTAACTCCACCCCCTGATCCAAGGTTAATTTCATTAACATAGTCTTGGAGTTTCACAGTGCCTTCAAATATACCCACAACACAAATGTCCACTTCCTACTGTGGCTTTAAACTGAGAGCTAAAAAGATCTGCCAGGAGCAAAACGAAGAAATAACTATCTGATTGCTAACCGAGTCTTGCTGTACACATGGGGAAGAAGAGCATCAGCGAGAGGTAGGCGACAGAGCACAGGAGCAAAGGTGGCAGTCCCTGAGGGGAATAGGGAGTGAATCTGGCCAGTGCAAAAGAAGGTTGATGCCTTTCATACACACAGTCAAGCAATTTACTGTAATCGCGCCTGGTGTCTCAGCTCAGGGGCTCTGCTGTATTTCCTCAATCTTTCCACATTCACCCAGAGATTTTATCATGATTTTCTGAGATCTTGTTGGAGAATAATATATATATCCTCTCTACCCAATGTTTGATTGAAAGTGAGATCCCAGCCCTCTAACACCCCTATATCCAAGGAGTCTGGGATGAATGATTGGAGGCATCACCCCAGCCCCTGGCCTGGGAGTTGCGTTGGTTCCGACTCCAACTCCCAGCCTGCCAAGCGCCGACCCCTTTCCCGGGGAGGATCAGGACCAGTCCCACAGGCTATTTAGGCTCGCACTAGGAAAAGGAACACGTGCTTTCAGGTTTGCGTGGGATCCTCTCCCCACTACCCTGTCTCGGTCCACCCACAGGCATTTTAATTCGGTCTAATCTGGTTTGATTGGAGTTCTTTGCGTCAGCAGAGCAAATTTTCTTAAGATTAAACTGAACACCCAATAGGAGCTAGAAAGTAAACTGTGACCAATGAGAAGGAGACTGGTATTTTCTCAATTGAAATGATGATCGTATGTATCGCTGTTTCCTTGTGAACGACGTCAGCAAGACCCACTCTCCCCATTTGTCAAATCAATCTTACGGTGTCAATCTTACTGAGAAGATAAAGTTTCTGCATGTGCAGAACCAGACCAGAATGTCATAAAGGAAGTACCGGAGAGACGGCCCATTGGCTAAGAATGCCTGTAATGCTTGCAGATGACCTGGGTTCAATTCCCAGCCTCCACAGGGCAGTTCACAATCAGGGATCTGACTCCCACTTCTGACCTCCTTGGGCACCCAGTATAGATGTAGTATGCGTAAATACATGCAAGGAAACACACAAATTTAAAAAGTCTTTAAAAGGTTGTGTTTTTCAAAGAAAGTGTTTCCCTGAGGCCACTGAACAGCCAGTTCAAAAAAAAAAAAAAAAGCCTCTTTTGATGACACCACTTCTTATAAAAGCCACCAGCGTGGAGTCCATGTTACTTAGCAATTCAAGGTGTCTCCCTCAGGAAAGAGCCTCTTCTGAGTGGCAAACATCAGCTTCACTCACATTTCACCTGTCCCAGCAAGCCACACGCCCCATGTTTGGTGTTAATGGTGAGTGGGGCAAATTGTTTGTCACAGAAACTTTGGTAATAATATAACTCACAGTAGGTGTTTCCCAACACCCGCCAGGTGACTCACAATCATCCATAACTCCAGTTCCATCCCTTCTTCAGACGAACCTCTGAAGACACCAGACACACATGTAGTAGATACACATACGTACATACATACAAAACACTTGAACACATGAGTCAAGATAAATCTGTAAGAAAAGATTCGAAGAGCATTTCTATACATAGAAGCATATTTATACTACGAAGTTCTTATGAGATATTTTTAGGAAAAGAGTCCAATTCTTTCATTTTGGCTTTTTAGGGTAGTTTCACAGTTAATGGATGTGACGGTTTGGGCACCAGATGTATTCGAGAGGGATGCAGTGAAGCAATTGCCTATGTGGCCGCTCCACGGTGTGGTTAAAGGGGAAGGTTGTTCTCCCCCCCCCCCGTTTATTTGTTTGTTTGTTTTGTTTTTTTAGTGTAGATATGAGAGAGAGAACAGCCAGAGGCATCTGGAAGAGTCCAGAACAGACAGAGAAAGTAGACTGAACACGGCCAGCAGACTAGGCCAGGACTACCTGGGGCGAGGGTAGAGGTGGGGGGGGGACGACACGGGATGGGACGGGACGGGACACCTAGGGCAGAGCATAGTGGGAATAGCTGAGTTACAAGTGAATGAGTATCTGGGGGGAGGGAAGTGAGCTGGAGGGAGTTTAGAGTAGGGGAGGAGGTGAGAAGGGTTGAAAAAACTAGGTAACAGGTACTTGTGACACAGAGGGTCGGACCAGCACGCGCTTTGGTATTCTAATAGGCATCACTGCCCCTTCTGCCAGAAGGGAAATGACTCCTTTTGGCAGATGAGAACCGGTTTCACGAGTTCCTGAGGAATGCTGGCTTCTAGGAGGATTCCTGGATGGAATCCTCCTATAGTCCAGGCTGAGCTCATTTCTAGATTTATGACTTTGAGGAATCAGCTTCCTTTGGACCTGACAATAAATACTAAAACATTCAGAAGAAAAACAGGACCACCAAGGCTTCTAAAAAGAATGATTTAATTCGTTTTTGTTTGTTTCGTTATGCTTTGCTTTGTTTTCAGTGATAATTCAGGCAGCAACACAACACGGGATGGGCAAGATAAGAGGGCAGGGCTGTCAGCTGGTCAGTGCAGCTGCCGCGTACCTGGGCCTGATCTCTGTAGTGAGGCCACGACAGAAGGATGAAGGGGAAAATGTGTAACACACCTTCTATCCCAGGTCTCTGTGAATGTCAGGCCAGTCAGGGATCCATAGGGAGACACTGTTTCAAAAACAAAGAAAGAAAGAAAAGGAAGAAATTGACGGAATTAATTGGATATACATGAAAGATGAAGGCAAAATAATGGAAAATATTTTCCCCGGAATACCTTCCTAACAAAATAGAAAGGGCTAGCCTTAAGGATGTATTATACAACAGATCTGATGTTCTTAGTGTGTAGTATCTATCGTCTATGGAAGCAAGGAATCATGGAAAGACCTGCCTCTAACCATCACTGTTTAGCTGATGTTAAACAGTTAGTGGCAGAAATGCCTTAGTGGCCTCCTCCTCAATTTTTAGCCCTGAAGTTCTCTTTGTTGACCTACCTGGCTTGGAATTCAGAGATCTGGCTACCACCGCTCTCGGCTGCTGGGATTAAAGAAAACCACCACCAGGGCCAGTGTTTGACTCACGTTTTAGAGAGAATCCAACCATTCTATGCTTTCTGTAAATTTTAAAAAAATATTTTAATTGTGCACATGTGTGTATGCCTGTGTTCAAGTATTTGCACTTAAGCGTAGGTACCTTTGGAAGCCAGAAGAGGACACGGAATCCTCTGGACCTGGAGTTAGAGGGGGTCATGAGCCACTGAACACGGGTGCTAGGACCCCAACTCAAGTCCTGCAGAAGGTACCAGCTCCCAACCACTGAACCGATTTTCTTCAGGCCCTCTACTGTAACCCTGTTTTGTTTTGTCTTTTAAATGGAATCTTTTCACACTTATACACAATAATTTTCAGATCTGTAGGTCAAACAGGGACCCAACAGGAGGGCACACTTAAGTTAGAGTAAGTTCAGCAGCATTCTGTGAAAAGACTGTTTACAAAAGGGTGGCTCTTCATAACATGTCTCGGGTATTTCCTTAAAGTAATAAAAAAAATTGGCTGGTACAAGGAGTGTGGGTGGTTTGCTCCTTCTTGGCTGAAGGAGGTAGGCGCTGTTTCCTTGTAGACATTTGAATGTTGTAGTATATGTATTCAAACAACACATCTGCATAAGAAGGTATCTGGCTGGGCAATAGTGGCACATGGCTTTAATCCCAGCCCTTGGGTGGCAGAGGCAGGCAGATCTCTGTGAGCTCCAGGACAGCCAGAGTTACACAGAGAAACCTTGTCTCAGAGAACCAAAGAAAGAAAAAAAGAAAAAGGGAAGAAAGAAAGAAAGAAAGAAAGAAAGAAAGAAAGAAAGAAGGAAGGAAGGAAGGAAAGAAGGAAAGAAAGAAAGAAAGAAAGAAAGAAAGAAAGAAAGAAAGAAGGAAGGAAGGAAGAGGTGGAGAATGATTTGTATCTGCTTACTTTAACAAATAAAGCTCCACCCACCCCATTCCCCACTCTCTCCACTCCCCCACTCCCCACAGCCCTAGTCAGGCTGGGAATCAAATCCAGCGCCTCATGCATGCTAGGGAAGTGTCTTATCATTAAGCAAAACCCCTAGCCCCAAAGTTTGAGTGCTGACTCAAACTTGAGTGCAGAGAAGAATCTCTACAAGCTAGAGGCTAAATCCACCCCAAATCCATCTTCACTGGAAGGATCTTTGTTAATTGTCATTTCTCTCACTAGTTTGAAGGAGGAGACATACTGTTCCTTTCATGTCCTTAAAGCAGCAATAGCTCAACTGTAGGAAAAGTGAAGAAAACCAGAGGACGCCATGTAAGTGTATCACACAGGTAATAAAATATGTTCTGAGTCTTGAAGCATGCAGGTGTCTGGTGAGGGCATCATGACATCAGGCACAAGAGAATCGGAGGGCCCTCTCGCTTAAGTTCACATTTTTCCTTCCAAGGTGGCTTCCACACGTGTGAAGTTTGGACCTCCAGGGGAGAAACCTCTCTCCCTTTTCCACAAAGAAGAGACTCCTCCCCAGTATGAAGAGAAAAAGCAAGGCCTAAGTGAACAGACAATCAGAACAAGGCTGCATCGGTCCAGCCTAGAAGGAAACCTTTCCCAAGCCCATGCTGCTGTTTGTCACGTGGTCTCTACTCACTTAAGCTAGAAATAAAAGGCCTTCTGGACTCCGGACTCCGGCCTTCCCTCCACCCACGCCCACTTAAGTCCTTTTGGGACGCTGCTTTCCAACCTGCTCTCGCTAGTCCTTTCTCTACCCCATTCCACTTCTTCATCCCTTCCTTTACAATCCACAACTCAAAGGGCCAAGGCCCCCTTTAAGGCGATCTTTGTGTCTACCATTTCTCTCACTCTGATCCTTTCTATTGCCATCTGTTTAGTTATCACTCTGTGTCCAAATCTACTGACATAAAATCCCAGCTCAGAAATGTCCCCTGGAAACCATTGCCTACAAGATCAGCCCTAAGACCCTTGCAAACTCGGCCCTCGCTTGCTCACTTTAGTTCAATATATCCTTTTGTTTGTTTGTTTTTGTTTTTTTCAGACAGGGTTTTTTTCTGTGTAGCCCTGGCTGTCCTGGAACTCACTCCGTAGACCAGGCTGGCCTTGAACACGGAAAGATCCGCCTGCGTCTGCCTCAGAGTGCTGGGATTAAAGGTGAGAGCCACCACCACTGGCTCATTATCTGTTTTCAATTCTGCCATTCCTTATCTTCTCCCAGCTATAACCTTCTGAAAAGACTAGCGTGATATCTTCAGCACAGCACAAGGCTTTGCCACAACAAGAGTTCAAGAAACCTGTTAATTTCTTTTTTTTTAACTTTATTTAACTTTATTTCATGCACATTGGTATAATGATGTCAGATTCTCTTGAACTGGATTTACAGACGGCTACGAGCTGCCATGTGGGTGCTGGGAATTGAACCTGGGTCCTCTGGAGGAGCAGTCAGTGCTCTTAACCACTGAGCCATCTCACCAGCCCGAAACCTGTTAATTTCTTAATTAAAGATGATGCATGCTTCCAAACTGCGGGCTAGGTATTAGCATACAGCAACAACAAAGAAAGACGGGATCCAGTTCTGCGAGGACGTGAGTAATAAATGAATTCACTAAGTGTCCTGCAACATTCCTTTTGTAAGCTTATTTCAGCTTTGCCCAGCCTTTTCCCCAATTAGCTGGTCCTTGTGTGATCATCTCTATCCCAACACACCCACGCTCGCCAGTGACAATGCTAATTAGGACCAGCAAGTCGCGCTGAGCTGGGAGCTCAAAGAAGTGGAAGTCTCATCTCTGCCTTCCAGAGGTGTGTAGTCTGGTTGGAGACTAAAGACCAAACACTTGGAACAATTAGGCAGCAATATGGAAACATAATTAAGTGCTAATTGTTAGGGACAGGCTGCATGTTTTCAGAGGGGACTAATGAAGCCAGCCATTTAATTAGTACGTAATTTGTAATGCATGCTGGGCACACCATCCCTGAATTCAGCACAGGGGTAAAATAACTTTGGGTCCAGAAGACACGGCTTTGTTTCCTATCCCAGTGTAATAATCACATTTGTGGAAAAACCAACCCATTCATCTGCTGGAAAGCAAACTGGGCTGTCCCGCAGTGACGGTGTGCACCAGAAAGAGAATGCTGTCCTAAAATGAGATTTCTAGAGTTCCTTCCATAGAACACAGAGTTTGCTGGAAATGAACAGATTTGTATTTATTTATCTGCAAAGAAAATAGTTGGAGACCATTCAGGAAAAGGGGGACTGACCATTCATGGTACCAAAGTCCTCATTGTCTTAAGAAAGTTTTGTCAAAGGGAGTCAGACAATAACAACTGGGTCCAACAAGATGGCTCAGCAGGTAACGGTGTTTCCCACCAAGCCTGACAACCCGGGTTCAATCTCTGGAGCCCTCATAGAGCACTGACTCTTGCGAGCTGTCCTCTTGCTTACACGCACAGAGCAAATAAATAAAGAAATGCAAAAATAGTAAAAGAAAACACCAGTTACTGGGGCTGGGAACGCAGTCACCGTAGAATGCTTGGGTAGCATTTGTGTAATGCCTGGGCTGGCTGAAAACATGGAAGACAGAGAGGGAGGATGGAAGGAGAGTGGGAGGGAAGGAGAAGGAGAGAGAGGGAGGAGAAAGATGAGCAAAGACAGCCATAGTTCAAGTAACTTGTCTTTATCAGTGGTTCTCAATCCTATGGGGGTGGGTGTAGAAGGAGCAGCAGGCTGCTTCCTGCCGCCTGCCCGGCTAGCTTTACTGGAAATAATTACACGGAAACTGTATTCTTTTAAACACTGCTTGGCCCATTATCTGTAGCCTCTTATTGGCTAACTCTTACATATTGATCTAACCCATTTCTAATAATCTGTGTAGCACCACAAGGTGGTGGCTTACCAGGAGGATTCTAACCTGCAGCTGTCTCGGAGAGGAGAGTCATGGCGACTGCCTGCCTCTGCTTTCTTTCTCCCACAATTCTGTTCTGTCTACTCCACCCACCTAAGGGCTGGCCTATCAAAAAGGCCAAGGCAGTCTCTTTATTAACCAATGAAAGTAACATGACCTTTCTCCATCAGGTGGGGGGTCTCATATCAGCTATCCTGCATATCAGATATTTACATTTTATATTGGTAGTAAAATTACAGGTATGAGGTAGTAATGAAGTAATGTTATGGTTGGGGGTCACCACAACATGAGGACCTGAATTAAAGCATTGCAGCATTAGAAAGGTTGAAAACCAGTCATCTATGAATATATTTTCCCTTTGAATATTTTTTCCCAATTTTTTTCTCTGCTCCAATCCATCAGAAGTCAACAAGCCTTGACTATGGCTTTGACCGTAGCATGAAGGACACCAAGCTCCCCTCTCCACACCACTACTCAGAGGGTCAGGCCAATTCTTCTGGTAGCACAGGGAAACTGAGGCAATGCAGGAATACCAGATTTTAGCTCTTGGGGCTATTGGTGGCTAATCCACATCCTTGAAAGCCTTCTTGACCGGTGCATCTAGAGACCTGCTCTAGCCACATTTACAGCTGAATGAATCTTCACCTTTCCCCCTTACCTCCCATCTAGAAAGGCCCAATGTGGACGTTAAAAAAAAAGACTCAACTCCATAGTAAAAGAAAACGTGAGCCAGCCATTGCCTTAAGTGGATCGTATTAGTTATTGTGATATTGCTGTGGCCAAATTGACAAAAACAACATCAAGAAGGAAACATTTACTTTAAGCTCACGATTTCAAAGAGATCTCACTCAGTCCATCAAGGCAGGTTGTAGGACCCAGCCATGACAACCTCAATAGAGGCCTGAGTTTACCCTAAGGCAATACCTGGTTCCAAGAGAGACCACAAACTAAGACCACCCAGGAACCACCTAGGAACAGGCCATCCAAAGGAAACTGTTAATGTTCCAACCATTGTAGATGGGATCACCTGCCAGCACACAGCTATTGGGGGAGAACACTTATTTGTTTCCTGGCTGCCCAGACTCCCAAAATAATCACACAGAAACTATATTATTTAAATCACTGCTTGGCCAATCATTCAAGGGTATTGCTAGCTAGTTCTTATATTTTTGGTTAACCTATTTCTATTATTTTATAGTTTACCATGAGGTTTGTGACCTACCATCAAGGTTTCACTAGCAACTCGCATCTTTGTCCTCTGGGGGCTCCAAGGCTTCTGTCTGACTCCACCTACTCTCTCCCTATCTCTTCCAGCCTGGCTATATTCTGTTAAGCCATTGGCTGAAAGCAGCTTATTAACCAATAAAAGCAACACAAATATAGATTCCCATAACACCTACCCATCGTTTTTCACCAGGACACCCCTAGACAAATGTCAGCCAATCAGTGGTCCTGAAACTTAAGAAACTCCTCACCCCACCTCTGCTATTATAAAAACCCCACCCCAACTGAGCTCGGGGCTCTCTGATTGTGCCAATGCATTGGACAAATGAAGAGTCCGTCTTCAAACTTGAATAAGAACAAAGGCCTTTTGCTTTTCCACACAGGACTCAGTCTCCTAGTTGGCTTTGGGGCACTCCGTGATCTGGACACAACAAGGTGATCCAGGGTAGGGGTCGGTGCTCAGTCAGGGCAGTAGCTTCACTAATAGCTGTTTGCACAGTGGCAAGATGAGAACTAGGGAAAACAGGCAGGGAGAGGGGCAGCTATAGGCTCCCCAGCCTCTAGAGTATAGTGACAAGCTAGGGACCAAACACTAAAAGCCTGAGTTAGATTCAAGCCGTGGCACAGATTAATTACATTGTTAGACCTCAGACAGCAACACACAGAAAAACCAGGAGTCACTTGATGGACATAAAGCATCTCTAATAAATACTGCTAAAGACCCTCCCCGCACAAGAACTGATTTCCCTGCCCAGTTCATGTTATTTGTGAGCAACACAGTTGAGAACTTGTGGGAAAGGGCTCGAGAGCCAACTATGATCCCTGAGGAAAGTGCGGAAAGTGGACTCAGAGGTTTCGTATTCGCACTGTTTCATTGAGAGGGTCTCAGCGGGGCTTGCCCTGGTTCAATATTTGACATTAATGTACTAGAAGGTTCTAGAAGGTCAGAGGTGAAGAGCCCAAAATTGCTTCAATCCAGCAGGCTCTGAAGGGACAAATAACCTGATGTACTTGTTTGTGTCTGTGTCTCAAGATGACTGCAACTATCGAAGAAACAAGCCTGCTTTGATGTTTTTCCTCTTCCCCTAAATCAAAACGCTTTTCTTTACTTCTGATAAAACAATGACTCTAATATTTTCCTTCCGTGTTGGCTCCGGAGAGAGGAATTAGTATTCCGAGGCAGATTCAACTCGGGGATTAGCAAGTACAAGCTTGTAGTTTCCCCGTAGGATGAGGATGCAGAAGTGTTAGTCTCTGCAAACCCTCCAGCCTCCTGGATGGAGTTCGCAGGGCTGGGTTCTGAGCCTGAAATGTTATAGGGTGATGCAGCTTGGAACAGCTCATCTCATGGAATCAGACAGCTGTTCACTCTGCTAAGTCCACGGATATGGACATTCACGGGATGTTCAAGCTGAAAGGGGCGACCCAGGTCATGCTCATGTGATTCCCGGGTGACAGACAAGAGAAGTGTGAATCACAGAGAAGCACCAGCACTGGGACCTGCTTGAGCCTAGGTGACTGACTCCGAGGGCACTGAGGAGTCACACATACCAGCTAAGAATGTGCCAAGCTGGTGTACTGATAGGCGGCGATATCTAGGAGCTAGAAAGTGTGGCTTCAGAAAGGGCCAGCGGACCTGAGTTTTCCTACACAACAAGACATAAAAGTTCCTTTTTTAAAGAATGCCCTTCATGTGCCATTTCTGGTAGCTGAGTTTGCAATGAACTGAACAGACAAGCTATTTGCAACGACCCCTATAACTCAGGAGCTTCTACATTCCCTAACTAATGTCCCTAGGCCTTACCCTCCTAGCCCAGAGACCCATCCGCGCTGCCTTTTCCTCCCTGATCTATTGTTCTTTGTCTAAGGATAGAGAAGAACTATACTTTGATTTTTCCTCCTTTTTTAGTTTCCTTTGAGGCAGGCGGGGTCCTTGGGTAATTCTGGTTGGCTGTGAACTTGCCTAAAATGGCCTTGAGTTTCAGACCCCTCTGCCTCTACCCTGAGTGCTGAGATCACAGGCATGTGCTTGTTCTGTGTAGCACTGGGGGTCGAACCTAGTGCATGCTAAGTGCTTCACCAGCTGACTCTCTCTCTCTCTCTCTCTCTCTCTCTCTCACACACACACACACACACACACACACACACACACACCTGCTCGACTGTGGCCATTTCTTTGACCTGCCTTTCATGTGATGATAGGCAGATACTAGACAAATTTGCACAGGAGACGGGAGCATCTGGCGTGTGGGTACTGCTGGAGCCCTGGAACCCATCCCCGTGGATAATAAAGGAAGCTGGCACCTTTTTGCAGAAATCCTCCACCTCGCAGCCCTACCAAGAGTGACTCCAGCTCTCATACCGTGGTGGGGATGGAGTAGTCGGGAACAAAACAAGAGATGCAAGGAAGAAACCTTAGAATGACCCACTCTGTCTTAGCTGTTGCTGTGAAGAGACACCATGACCGAGGCAACTCTTACAGAAGAAAGCGTTTAATTAGAGACTTGCTTGCAGTTTCAGAGGGTTTAGTCCATTGTCGTGATGGTGGTAAGCATGGTGGCACCCACGTAGGCGTGGTGCTGGAGAAGTGGCTTAGAGTTTTACAACTCTATCTTCAGGCAACGGGCGTGGGGGTGGGGGGGTGTCAGGGTCGGGGTGGGACCTGAAAGTTCAGCCCCAGCGACATCGCTTTCAATCATTCTGAACCTTTCCGTTGACTGGGGATTAAGCAGCCAGCTACATGAGCCTATGGGGCCAACCCTATTCAGACCACTACACATAGAGTTTTTTTTAACTGGAATCAGGCTGACTACGCTGAAATATCGCAGCAGTGTAGGGAAAGAAACATGATTAAACCAAGCGCTGGAACAGAGAAATTGGGAGCATAACCCCAACTTCCCTGTGTAAATGGAACTGCTTCTTTGAATTCTCATCCCCCAATCCCTGACTTTTTTCTTTTTTTTTTTTCTTTTGAGGCAAGGTCTCACTATGTAGCCCTGCCTGACCTGAAAAGCCATATAAAGACCAGGCTGTCCTCTGACTCAGAGAGATCCACCTACCCCTGTCTTCCAAGGGTTGAAATTAAAGGCATTAATCACTACACCTGCCTATTGCATTCTTAAAAATAAGCAAACGAAAAGCAAAGGTGTATTAATTGTCTCGTCTAGAAATATTCTTGTTTTGTTTGGATTTTTTGTTTGTTTGTTTTTGGTTGTGTTGTTCGTTTTTGAGGCAGGGTCTTTCTACATAGCCCTTGGCTGTCCTAGAATTCACTATGCGGACCAGGCTGCCTGTCTCTGCCTCCCAAATGCTAGAATTAAAGGTGAGGGCCACCACACCCAGTCAAGAAATACTCTCAAAGGACAGCATGGTTTGAGAGAACTGTACTGTAATCAGGAGGCTCTAGCTCTCTTTCATGGCAAAGGCTTTCCCCGGGTCAGTCAGTCTCCAGGGGTTGCAGCCTCTGGTGATGTAGCCAAGCAAGGGGAACCAATTCTGAGTCTCTGAGCCTCTCTCACCATAACTGCCCTCCTCTGAAATGAATCTGGTCTCTGCTGCCAGAAACAGAATTATCCATCCAGCACCTCCCAGGATTAGGTCAGGTGGGCTTTTCCTGCTGAGCAACCCCTAGGTTTCCTCACAGAGTTGGTTTATTGAGTCCTACAGCAAAGAAGTCCCAATGCCAGAATCTGTGTTGAACCAACATCCATCCTTGCAGGTTCCTACGGAATGAGTTCTCCAGACCCAGCCAAAGAGAATGCCAGATATCCCAAAGCAGATTTGTCACCAGAAATCAAAAAGGTGAGCCCATTTCCTGGTTGTCGGAACTGAGAAGTTTTTGCTGCCCAATAAATCTCTCCATCGAAGCAATAATCCAAATCTGATGAAATCAAACCAAATTTGAAAAAGTTTAATGGATACAGGCCCCCAGGGATGGAGACAGGGAAGGAAGACAGGAAAACCACATGTTTGTGGAGGGGGGGGCAGTTTAAATACACTGTGGGCATAGTCTTGAACCCCTCTGGGGAGGGGTCACCGTTTGGTGGGCTTTCTCAGAGGTGGAGTCTGGAGAGGCAACTCCCAGAGTCTTGGGATGGAACTTTCCACCCAAACATTGCAGACTCTTTGGGTATAGGGGTGCCAGGGAATCTCAGAGTGAAGCCGTGACCCAAACAGGGACCACCTGCCATTTTCAAGGATCCTTCCCCGGCCTCCAAAAATCAAGATGGTTCAAAACCAAAAAATTAAGCTTGCAAATAGTAGGGGTTGTCCTAAAGCACGCATTGTAATCACATCACATTTTGCAAAGATTTGAAACCATGCCTTTCAACATAACATCTCCAAGAACAATGAACTGTTCAGTAATATTTTTATATGACAAAGAATACCACATAAATCACTACCAAGTACCAGTTATTTTGTCTATGGGGGATGGATTTTGCACATGTACAAATATGTTGGGGGAGTGCACTTTTGTGTGTGCCTGCACATGTGTGTGTATATGGAGATCAGAGGTCAGTCAACTTGGGTGAAGTTTCTCAGGAGCTGCCTACCTTGTTGAGAAGGTCTCTAGATGGCTTGGAACTTGCCAAATAGACCAGGCTGGATGGCCAGTGTGGTGGTTTGAATAGGTATGACCCCCAGAGATTCGTGTATTTGAATACCCATAGGGAGTGGCACCATTAGGAAGTGTGGCCTTGTTGGAATAGGTATGGCCTTGTGAAGGAAGTGTGTCCTTGTGGAGATAAACTTTGAGGTCATATATGTTCAAGCTACACCCCATGTGACACACTGTTGCTTCTGTTGCCTGCAGATCAAGATATAAAACTTTCAGCTCCTTCTCAAGCACCATGTCTCCCTGAATGCCACCAAGTTCCACCATGATGATAGTGGACTGATCCTCTGAAACTGTAAGCCAATCCCAATTAAATGTTTTTGTTCATAAGAGTTGCCATGGTCATGGTGTCTCGTAACAGCAATAGAAACCCTAACTAAGCGAGCCAGTAAGTCACAGGGAGCCCCTGCCTCACCAAGATCGAAAGATGACTGTATTTCTTTATATGTATATATTTGATTTACTTTCAATGATTTTTTTTTTTTACTGCTTGAAAGTAAATTATAGCAGATAGCCGGGCGGTAGTGGTGCACGCCTTTAATCCCAGCACTTGGGAGGCAAAGGCAGGCAGATCTCTGTGAATTCAAGGCCAGCCTCATCTACAAGAGCTAGTTCCAGGACAGGCTCCAAAGCTATAGAGAAATCCTCTCTTGAAAAACCATAAGAAAGAAAGAAAGAAAGAAAGAGAGAGAGAGAGAGAGAGAGAGAGAAAGAAAGAAAGAAAGAAAGAAGCAAAGAAAGAAAGTAAATTACAGCTATTATGAAATTTTATTTCTGCATGCATCTTCCAAATTCAGGAACATAATATATAAATCATGATTATATCATCACATCTAAGACTATTAATAATAATTTCATAATCATATCTAATCCCCAGTCATAATTAACCTTTTCTCATTTGTTCTAATGCAAGATAGTCGTTTCAGCACTAGTGATTGAACGGAAGCCCTCATCATGCTAAACAAATCCTCTATCTCTGGATTCCAACCCTAGTGCCCTAATGTGTCTTTTCCAGCTGCTTTTTTGTTCAAGCCGAATCCAAGTACGAGTCACACTCTGTCTTTTACATATTACAGCTGCCCCTCCTCTCTTCTCCCAAGCTTTGCTTTTGTTTATTTATCCGTTTATTTATTTATTTTGATATCCACACCCATTTACTCATGCTCTGGATCTTTCTGGCCCCTCTTTTATGTTGCAGTTTCACTTCCTCCAGTCTTCCTAGATCGGAAGAGTTTTGATTTGACTTAGGCACACTGTCAGAAACATTCACAGCTAATGGCGGGCATCGTGACACAGGATATGTCACGCTAAACTAGCTCACTGTTTTTAACCATCTCTTTGTTTGGGAGGAGAAGGGTCACATGTGTGTAGAGGCTAGAGGACAACTTTCGGGGAGTCAGTTCTTTCCCGCGGCCCTGTAGATTCTAGGGATTGACCTTGGGTTGTTGGGCCAGGAAGCAAATGCCTTTCACCTGTGCAGCAGCCCTGGCTCACCGTTAGTGATGATAGCTTTGCTTGATGTCAGTCACCCCCTGGCCTGGTACAGTTCCTAAAAAGTGAGTCCATAAAGGCTAAGATGATACTCTGAGAAGCCTATCCATGAGGTGGATAAACATTGCATTACCTTAGTGTATTTCATGATCTCTAAGCACTGGATCGCCATATCGAAATTTCAGCAAAGACCACATGGTGGCCTCAAAACTCCACCTTAAATCCCTTGAAAACTGAGACTCCCTAAACCAGTCCTGTCTATGAAAACAGTCACTGGGTTGATAAAGTCAGGAAGTAAACAAAGTCTAGAATGACCGGAATCCCAGGGTTGCCGGGGTAGAGAAGCAGAATCACTAACCTGTCACTGAAGACAGACCTTCATCAGGCCAGTTCCTTAGACTGGAGGCCAGATGTGTGCTGGGACACTTTTGAGATCATGGTGTTGGAGTCCTGCTTACTTTATCAACAACACCCGTGGCTGAGTCTGCAAATTCCAAACTTGTATGGCAATACCAGTTAGACTTCCCGGGTTGTTGTCAATCACTTTCCTCTGCCTTCTCTTAACCTTTGCGAATGGTTTCAGCGTCTTGGAAACCTCGAGATAGGAAATGAAAGAAAAGTACAACCAGAGAATGGAGTAACCTAGAAAACATGGCAGTTTCAGTTCCTGCTTCCCTCGAGCTCCTTCGGAGCTTCCTGGCTTCTTCAAAGACGAGAAAGGACCAAAAATGCTTTACCCGCAGGAAATGAAGCTTTTGAAAGTATTGCATTATAAGTCAGGTGTGGTGGTATACGCTGTTAATCCCCCACTGGGGGTGGCGAGGTTTGCAGGCAAAGGCAGGCGGATCTCCGTGAGTTCGAGGCCAGCCTGATGTACAGAGCGAGTTCCGGGACAGCCAGGGCTGTTACACAGAGAAACTCTGTCTCCAAAACCAAAACCAAACAAACAAAACAGTGTTACATAAACAGGGGAAATTATCCTGGAGTTATTTTGTGCTGGTTGACATAAGTTATAATGACTGGATCGGGACAAGAACGGAGTGCCCCTTGACACAAACTCTGCCCCTATCTCCCTTTGCCGCAGACCCTAACAGCTCTGACAGGCTGTGTGAGGAAGGAGCCTGGAGAGCAGGCCCACTGGCCGCTCCTCCCTCCCAGAGACTGGCTAGGCTGTGCCTTGCTCCCTGGCTTTAAAACAAAAGCAACAAGGAACACTGAAGTGGTTGTGTGCCACATATGTGCATGTAGACGTCAGAAAGCAACTTGTTGGAGCTGGTTCTCTCTTCCCATCCTGTTGATCTCAGGGATCAAACTCTACTACTGCTACTACCTGCTGGGCCATCTTACCACACACTTCTCCCCCAACTTCTGAGACCATTAGACCAATGGGCCCTCACTCAGACAGAGACAAATGAGATAGAGTGAGAATTTATACAATGGAAGTTTTTCAGTTGCTCAGTAGCTGTTTGTTGAAGACTAATTATTAACTAAGTCTGGAAGCTTTAGGAGGGATGAATAAATAACACCTTTGTTTTTCCACCCAATCTTGAACTACCAGAGAAGTAAAAAGCAAGAGCTAAGCCAATGAAGATTGAAACGCCAGCTCTAACGTTATTAAGCAGATGGAAACTATGGCTGTGGTTTTGTAATCTGGAGCCTTGGATTGGACGCATCTCCTACCGGGTCCCAGGCAGTTCGCAGGATAGACCTCTATTGTTTGGAGGTGGGTAGATAGGAATCCACAGTCCTTGCTGGAAAACAAACAAAACAAACAAAACAAAAAAAACCCCAAAAAACAAAAACCTGTCTGTATTACTGGCATGGATGTTGACAGGGAACTGATGTGACTTCTGGAATGGATGGATGTTGGTGTACGCTGTTACTGGAACCAGCTAGTGAAGTTAGGCTGAGACAGCACGGATGTCCCACAACTGATTCTGTAGATTTGCAAGGCGGTGGCTGCCGATCCAAACAGTGTGGCTTCAGAAGAGTGTGGAGAAGGCAGCACAAGAGCGAGGCTGAGTGACATCAGGCGACACTTGCAGATTCGAAGTCAGAGAAAGAAGCTGACTAATATAGATAAGGGCCCAGAGAAGTGAAAAGGACGGGCTTCGACTAAAGCAAAATCGGGTGGTTTAGAGGAATGCTAACTAACACTGTCAGGCGTCACAAAAGTCGAGAAGGACGAGAAAGCATTTTAGAACTTACTAAGAATGCCATACGGCCACCACACGTGGTCCTCAGATTCCAGCTTTTGATGAGAGCAAATTGGGCCTAGGGATGCCTTACTTCTCACCTGATGCAGTGTGTTGATCATGAATCCATGTTGCACATTTATTATGAGATCTAACTCAGGAGTACTGGTTTTGACTTTCCCAACTCAAAATAACCCCCCGAAAGTCAAGGACTTCACTACTCACAGAGAAGGGAAGAAAATACCCAGCAGTCAGTCAGCACAAAGGCGAAAGGTAAATTTCTCCTTGCAGATCCTGTCCAACCCAGCCTGCAGTGAGTGATAATAATTTGTTTTACATTTGGCAGATTTGTTACCAAAGAATCACAGTCAGAAAGCAGAATCACTGCCAGGAAAGACAAAATTTAATCCTATGCATGTTTGTGCTGGGGGTTGTGGGTACGTGTGCGTGAGGCTGTGTGGAGAGGCCAAAGGTCAAACTTACGTGCTGCACCCCAAGAGCAGGCCACCTTGGTTGTTTGGTTGGTTTGGTTTTTTGAGACAGGGTTTCTCTTTGTAGCCGTGGCTGTCCTGTTGGCCAGCTTGGCCTCAAACTCAAGGATCTGCCCTCCTTTACTCCCCAGTGCTGGGATTAAAGACAGGGGCCACTACCGCCCGGCCCCACTTTGGTTTTTTGAGTAAGTCTCTCACTAACCTAGACCTTACCAAGTAGGCTAGGCTGGCTGGCCAGCAAGCTCCAGGATCTGCCTATCTATCTTCCAGTCCTGGAACGGCAAACTTCTGCCACCACATCCAGTTCTCATAGGTACCGGGGATCAAATTCAGGTCCTCACGCTGTGTGGCACTTTACTGACTAGATGACTAAGCCATCTTCCTGCCTCCTGTAAAGAACCTGGAATGTATTTTAAACCTTATCTATTTTTTATTATTTAGTGGTACTAGGGATTAAACTCAGAGCCTCATGCTTGCTAGGCAAACATTTTATCATCGGCCTCAACCCCAAGAACCTTTGGCGACCCATTAGAACAGCGACAAGAAGTGATTTCGATGTTCAGTGTTACTGTTAACCGACCAACGGTGGCTACTTAAAGGTAGGTGCCGAGGAAGACCACTGGTGGCTACGGAAGCCAGCAGAACGCCATGAACAAACTCAGCTCCGTTTGGCATGGGTACCTAGCTGCCAGCACTTGGTTGTTTCCACGTTTCCCTTCCCAGAACCACACAAGACTGTGATCAGTCCCATCATTGGGGGAGGTAGCTTTTTAACCTACCCGAGAACTTGGCTCAGCTGCTTGTGTGTCTTCAGCTTCTTGGGATGGAAAAGAGCGCTCTGGAAGAGAGAGCATCTGTGCAGTGATGGAGACAATGTTGGAGAAGTCCTCTGTGTTAAAGGCATGCAGTTTTCATTTTTGGATAGGAGATGATTGTTATCTACAATTTAACACAGGAAGGAAAGGGTAGCAAGTTGACCCTTCATCTTGTCACATGGGATGTGGCAATCCCAATCCCTGGACATACAACCTGAGTGTTGCAGAGTATGACAAGGTTTTGTTGTTGTTTTGTTTTGGTTTCTTTTGTGGGGGGTTTTTTTGTTTTTTGTTTTTGTTGTTGTTTTTTTGTTTGTTTGTTTGTTTTGGTTTTTTTGTTTGTTTGTTTGTTTTTGGCCAAGGGTTCAAGAAAAACTTCAGGGAGTCCCATCTTCCTTTACTTCAAGCAAGGTGCCCACTAGGCAGTTACTATTTGTGATGGTTTACTATCCTTCTAATACATCCAGGATGGGATAGTTACACATGATTCCTTTGAAAATAAGATTAGGGGATTTGCGGACACCAGGGCTGCGAGATGGTATCGCTCGTGCCACTGAAGGAGAAGAAGCTTATGGAGGTTAAACTTGGAGAGCTGCCAAGCTGGATATCCATGAGGGATTTCACCCGCAGTGGCATTGTGGGAGCCTTTCAGAGAGGTTATGACCGGAATTACAAGTGTTTTAATGTGTGAATGTGCAGAAAGGCAGCATCTCAGGGGTTTTCAGCTACTGCATTTCTTACAAGGAACTCAAACATGAACGGCACCCAAGTACCACTGAAGAAGGGCCACTATGAGGGGCTGCACACCTGAGCATAAGCCCTGTCCTACACCCATCTGTGAAGAATTCCACTGTGGCTGGATCTTCATGTCCTAAGAACTAGTGTTTAATAAAAGGTGACAGGTTAAAAAAAACCATTAAAATTAATTAGCTTCTCAATTCCTCTTCTTAGCAACATAGCTCTTTGCTTTGGAGCCATAAATATTTGGAAAAAATTTTTTTTCATTTGAAATTAATGAGTCACCTTTTTAAAAATTAATTATTTTTCAATTTTACATGCATGAGTGCTTGGCCTGTACGTGTGTAGAGTGTACATGTGTACCGCGCATGCACATCTGGTCCCAGTGGAGGCCAGAAGAGGGCACTGGGCTCCCTGGAATTGGAGATCCAGAGCAGTTGCGAGCTGCCAGATAGCCACCGGGAACAGAGTCCCAGACTTCTACAAAAGCAAGTGCCTCTTAAGCACTGAGCCATCTCTCCTTCTAAAGAAGGGAGAGCATACGGAGCAGCCTAGGCGTACATTGATGACGAATAGATACAGAGACTTTGGAGCACATGCACAGTGGAATTTTATTTAGCCAGAAAAAAAGAGTGCAATCAAATTTTCAGGACTGTAAATTATGTTAGGTGAAATATTTCAGACTCAGAAAGACAAGTGCTTCCTCTCAAATGCAGATCCAGGTTCTAGTTAATAGGTATGGATATGTGTGTAGGAGGGAATAGGTCGGGAATTTTACATAAGACCATGAGGAGAGGGAAAGAGATCTTTAAGGGAGGGTAGGTGGAAGAGCACACTGGAGGTCATGTGACACGGGCACAGATGTGGAGCTGGCGAGGGAGGAGGGGAGAGGGAAGAGCAACATCAAACGTGTGAACAAAAAGGCCATTGGAAAGCCACCAAATGGGGGGGCAACACATGAAAGAATCTCATGAAGAAAGAGCACTTGGGGTTGGTTTTGCCAGTTTGACAGAGTCTAACACCACCTGGGAAGTATTCTCACTGAGGAACCGTCTAGATTAGGTGGGCCTGTGGTTATTTACACCTGTGGGGGATCTCGGTTGGGTTGGGATTGGGAGACCATCCCTGAATGTAAACAGCACCAATTCCCTGGACAGGGGATGCTGAATCACATGCGTGGAGAAAGTGAGCTGGATCCTGTCACGCATGCATTAATTCCTCCCTCAAGGATGAACTGTAACCTGGAATTGGGAGCCAGTAAACCCTTTCTTCTTTTAAGTAGCTTTCACCAGGGTAACAGGAAAAGGAAAGGAAACTAAGCCATGGGCGACACCTAAGATGCCCTGACCCCTAATGAGAGGCATTCTGAGTCATTCAGTTCTACTGAATATTATATACAAGAACTCGTGCCGTTCTGTTCGCTTTTTTATTCTAAGGAACCTCAGATACCAGACTCGATTAATAAATGTACCAAAACACTTATTCAAAACATATTTATTAAGAACCAACTGTGTGTCATTGAAAATACAGCTGTGGGGGGGGCACACAGTTCCTGCTCTCAAGGAGCTTACATTTTAGTGGGGGGAGACATTCAAATAAGAAACTTGCCCCCCAAAAAAATGAGGAGGAGGAGAAGGTAAACAACAGGTCCTTGGAAAATTTTTATTTATTTATTTATGTCTTTATTCACTCTCTCAAACTTATACCAAGTTTAGACTCATCATTTTGGCTGAACTAAAATACTAAATTCTCTGAGGAAGTAATGTCCAGATAGCCATCCTCTGGTTAGAGCACAGGGTTAGGATCTTCCTCCAATCACAGACGAGGCTGGCTGAGGTTTCATGGGTTAAAGGAACGCAGGGCATTGTGAGCATAAGTGTTTGTGGCCTCAGAAGGAGCAAGCAAAATAGAAAACAGAGATGAAGGTGTTGGAGGAGAGGGAAGGTAAGTGCAGCCCTGTGGCTGGAGAGCCCTGGAGCTGCACAGGGTGGACAACGTGGCTGGAACAGAGTGGACAAAAGGATAGTGCTGGAAGTCAAGGCTGGAAGCCTGACTAAAAGGGGGCTATCGAGACCACGCAAGACCTTTGGATTTTACATAAGAAGTCATTGCAGGAAGAAAAGAATGGTTCGGTCTAATCTGGTGCACGTGTGTGGCACTCACCTTTAATCCCAGTACTCGGGAGGCAAAAGCAGGCGGATCTCTGTCTCAAAAAAACAAAATCTGGGGCTGGAGAGATGGCTCAGCGGTTAAGAGCACTGACTGCTCTTCCAAAGGTCCTGAGTTCAATTCCCAGCAACCACATGGTGGCTCACACCCATCTGTAATGAGGTCTGGCGCCCTCTTCTGGCCTTCAGGCATACACACAGACAAAATATTGTATACATAATAAATAAATAAATATTTAAAAAAAAAACAAAATCTGTTTAGCCGATAATCCGACAGAACACCGTGGAAGCAGGGAAACTGACCTATCGTGACAGCCCTGGCAGAAGAGACTGGTGGTGGTCCAGATGAGGGAAGGAGTGAGATGGCAGGCTGCTGAATATATTCTGATGGGCTGACAGAATGTGTTGATGAAATAGTTTGAGACTCTAAGAGAGAAAGGGAGTGAAAGCTGACTTCATAGATTTTAGTCTGAGAAACTAAAGGTGGGATTGCCATTCTCCATAAACAAGACAGAAGTACGATGTCTAAGAGGAAAATGAAAAACCTGTGTGATGTCCAATGGCCACGAGGAAGAAATGCTGGGGGCAGGGGAGTGTGCGAGTGTAGGTGTGGAAGCTGGGATGCTCACAGGCCTGTGGGAGCCGCCAGAGCCTGGGAAGTATTAGAGGCAGCAGAGAACACAAGATTCCCAAGGATCATAGACGGTTCTGAAGGCTTAGCCTAGAACACCGCAGCACTTAGGACAGAAAGAGGACTTGGCAGAGCAGAATGAGATGTAACCCCTGAAAACGGAAGCATTTTCAACTCTGGAGGCTAAGAGAACATGCTCAGAAGAGGGAGAGCCTGGCTGGTGTCAAATTCGATCACGCGAAAGTGGGTTCACGTAGTTTACCAGAGACAGTCACTGCAGAAAGAAAGTGAGGAACAGGAAAGAGAACTGAAAAAGATTTTTATTGTTGTTGTTGTTGTTTATACGTACGTGTGTAAGTCTGTGTGAGTGTAGGCATTAGATGCCACGGAACTGGAATTACAAACTGTGAGCAGCCAGCGGGTGCTGGGAACCAAACCCAGGGCTTCCGGGAGAGCAGCAGGTGCTGTTCTTAACCCTGTAAGCCATCTCTTCAGCTCCTCAGATCAAACAAACAAACAAACAAACCAAAACCCCATAAAGTCAGGCACACATGAATAGCGGTTAGCATAGGATGTGGAGCTATTATCGTCTTTGTTTGTTCTTTCTAGTTCTTAAGATTAGAAACAAAACAGTACAAAGGAAAAATCCAATAGGAAGAGAAACCTAGACAATTTAGAGAGGGAACATTTAAGGAATGAAGCTCCTATACACAAGCAGAGTCGGGACCTAAGAAGAGCTACTACTGGGGAGATAAGAGGTAGGTAGCACCAGCGGCAGCAGCAGGTGGAGGACCTGGGGAGGTGGCAAAGTGTGTCAATGGCTTGTTGTGCAAGCATGAGGACCAGAATGTGTATTCCCAGACCCCACAGAAAAACCAGGTAGGTGTGCAGGCCGGTTGTATAATCCTAGCACTCTTGGGGCAGAGACAAGGGACTCTGAGGCAAGCCGGCTAGTGAGATTAGCCAGATGGCAAGCTCTGGGTTCAGTGAGAGACCTGCCTCCATAACAAAGTGGAGTAAAATAGAAGACACAGCATCTTCAGGGCTTCCACAAGTGTACACATGCGCGTGAGAGCACACACACACACACACACACACAAAGCAGAAGTAGAGAACTCTGATGAACTTTGGTCTTGTTTTGAGTGAAACAATTGAGTTGGTCATCTTCTTGGAAGAACCAAGGTCTGAAGGAGAGCAACAATAAAATCATGGTCACAGACACGGAAATGGCAGCTGCAGTGTCTAAGGAACATGAACAAAGAGAGAGGGCGAGGTGGAATGGCAGCTTAAGGTGACGAAGTCAAGAACACGAGCAATAAGCAGGGCGGTGGTGGCGCACGCCTTTAATCCCAGCACTTGGGAGGCAGAGGCAGGCGGATCTCTGTGAGTTCGAGGCCAGCCTGGTCTACAAGAACTAGTTCCAGGACAGGCTCCAAAGCGACAGAGAAACCCTGTCTCAAAAATCAAAAAAAAAAAAAAAAAAAAAAAAAAGAACACGAGCAATGAATGGACTGTTTATGACAATTGTTTCTAACAAAATTTTGCTTTCACATCCTCTAAGACTGAAAAAAATAAACCAGCAGGGCGGTGGTGGTGCACACCTTTAATCCCAGGCAGAGGCAGGCAAATCTCTGTGAGTTCGAGGCCAGCCTGGTCTAGAGGGTGAGTCCCGGACAGCCAGGGCTACAGAGAAACCCTGTCTTGAAAAACCTATGTATCTTCTTGCACATATAACTACTTCTAGACTGTTTCCTAATAAGCTTACACGCTTTTAAAAATGTAATTTCTGGCCGGGTGGTGGTGGCGCATGCCTTTAATCTTAGCACTTGGGAGGCAGAGGCAGGTGGATCTCTGAGTTCGAGGCCAGCCTGGTCTACTAGAGATAGTTCTAGGACAGGCTCCAAAAGCTACAGAAAACCCTGTCTCGAAAACCAAAAAAAAAAAAAAAAAGTAATTTCTGATACATTCTATAGTGTCATTTCAAAATAAAGCAAACCACTTAAAACTGCATCAGTCAATGAGATACACACTAGACCACAGATCTTTAATGTAGCTGTGAATAGTGTTAGCATTGCTTTCCTGGTACTCTCCCCACTTCTCCCACACATTCCCTAATAATGTAGTTTTTTTGTTGTTGTTGTTGAGCCCTGCTTAGTACCATGTAACCAAACTATAAAGAATCTTTTGAAGTTAATATTAATGTCATTAGTTAACAATTTAAAGACATCATACATCATCAAAAATAATTGGTAACTATTTTTTAACTCACTTTGTCAAATCGTTATAAAAGTAATTCCTGGGTTAATTCTAAAGTTCCTTGAGAAAATATTTTTCACTCTATTTCATCTGTTTCCTAAGATTTTTAAAGCCTGAAGCAGTAGCTGGGGTGCAGCTCAGAGGTAGAACAGTACATGCTTGGCATGAACGAGGTCCTGGGCTCCATCCCCAGAATGCCGATCACTCCATCCCTCAAGAAAAACACCCAGGCAGTAAGGGGGATGCTCTGTAATCAGCCTGGTATTTAAGACTGTAACAAAGGCCAGGTGGTGGTGGCGCACGCCTTTAATCCCAGCACTCGGGAGGCAGAGGTAGGTGGATCTCTGTGAGTTTGAGGTCAGCCTGGTCTACAAGATCTAGTTCCAGGACAGGCTCCAAAGCTACAGAGAAACCCTGTCTCAAAATCCCACCACCACCAAAAAAAGACTCTGACAAAGCAATGACAGCACAAAGCTGATCTTCCCAACTCAGAGCAGTACACAGGTCTTGAGACGATGCAAAGGGAGATGGTGCAGGTAGGAAGCTCCGCCTTCTTTAAGACATTCTGAAAGGGAAATTCTCCCTTTGCATGTCATCTGCATTCTGACACACTTCATCCTCTTCTGAACAAGCACTCACTATTTTCAAAAGCAGCGTTAACAACCTATCTGGGAGATGGACAGGAAGCTAGCTTCTCATACAGACACCACTGGGTTTACTATTGCCCTAAGCTAAATCTTCAGCTCTGGGGGCTAGAGAGACGTAAGCTGCCTAAGGCACAGGCTGCTCTTTAGAGAACTCAGGTTCAGTTCCCAGCACAAACGTGGTGGCTAACAACTGCCTGTAACCCCTGTTTCAGAGGATCTGACCCCCTCTTCTGACCTCGCCGTCCTCTGCTGGCCCCCACAGGCACCAGACATATACATGGTATAAAAACTTACATTCAGGTGAAATACACACCACCCACATACACATACACAGAAAATCTTTAAAAGGTATATGAAGTCTGGTAGTTGTGGTGCACGCCTTTAATCCCAGCACTCTGGAGGCAGAGGCAGGCAGATCTCTGAGTTCAGGTCCAGCCTGGTCTAAAAAGCAAGTTCCAGGACAGCCAGGGCTACACAGAGAAACCAAAACAGACAAACAATATTTAGTATATTTTAAAAAATAACAACACTTTAGTTCCAGGAACAATTTGATTATGTTCCTGAAATACCCACGAAAGGGGTGAAAAAACCCTAAAAGATAAATGTCCTCCTTAGCCTGTACAGAAATGGCAAATCTGGAACCCCAAGAGTCTCCGTGTAGTAACTCCCAGGCAACCAGCTACCTACTGCCCCTTTCCCTGCAGGCTCTGGCCCGGGTACCTTAGGCTTGGGTTCCGGCCACATGTGGTATTTGCAGACTCTTCCATGGACATGTTTGACTGTGACACTGGCTCAGCAATCCGGCCTTTCCTGTAAACGCGTTTTGCAGAAACTGTTCACAGTCATTACTTGGAAATAACAATGAATTCTCCAAGGAAGAGTGTAAAACTTTATAGATACAAAGCCATAGGAGCGCCATGACACTTGACCCTAATAAACTTCAGCCATCACCGGGAACATAGGACTGCTGCCCAGGGGTCACATCTCACGGCATCTCCGTGACCCATTTGGTAACAATAAAGTGTGAGCTAAATTAAGATTCTCGTTATCACTCGCCTCCTGCCGTGCTTTTCCCAGAAATGAGCCCAAGACTAACAGTGGTCTCCTCGCAAGTTTCTCTGATCAGAAATGAAGGCTACAGAATTTATGGCTACAAAACCTAGGCTGCTTTTACTTACCAAGAAGCTGAGGCAATTGCACACCTTACAGAACTGTATTACCATCAGTTGTATCTGATCTGTTCAGGGAGGCTTCAAACGCAAACATTCCTATTCACATCTGCATCTAATTATCATTGTTTAACAATCACGAAGACTAAAGCCTTTAAACAATGGTCCAAATGACATCAAGGCCCCAGTCTGGGGCTATAGACAAGTAAGGGGCTGGTGTGTGGCTGCCAATAGTCTGATCACCCAGCATGCTAGAATCCGATCCAGTTTTTCAAGGTCTAGTTTACCACAGCATTCTCAAACCTGTAGATCCTTCTAGCACATATGAACCTCTGGATCCCCAAGAGGGAAACATGTAAGCAATCCCCTCTCTAAGGCAGATTAACCGTTCAGAGCCTAGAGAATACTTTGGGAAACTGGTTAAAGCACAATCTTACCCCATGCCGGATGACCACCAGTTCTCATGGGAATTCCAGTTCTAGGTGGCATACTTTTACAAATTCCTTCTCCACATTCTACCTAAATTATACCTTTGGATTTCCTCATCAAGGTCCAAAGTCGAAGTGAGGAAGGTCTACCTGAAAAAAACTGGCAGACAACATGATAGTCAACTTTCAGGTGAGGGTTGTATAGGTGACTGTCTCGGAGGATGGTTTCTACCTCCCTTGTCGCTTGGCAGGAGAGTGCTCAGTGGAGAAGAAGCAAAACAGAGACAGGAGTTTCTGGTGAAAGCAAGGGGACACAGTGCTCCGGGCACCTGCACTCTGCACACACAGAGACCACCTGGAGCCACTGTCTGCCCTGCAGCAGCCTCTGCTGGGAGCAGTAGGCAGGGACTGAAGACTCCTCACACACAAAGCACCCCCTCAGTGGGGCTTCTGAAGGTTCTAAGCTCATTGCTAATGTAAAAGGATGACAAGTCTTTTAGGAGTTGAGATCACATGAGAATGATGCAAATTTAAGTCATCAATTCCAGACGATCAAGCATTTAATCTACTACTGGAAAGAAACCTAATTAAAGATAAATGTTAATACAATGACCGCATGGAAAATACTCGCACACTTCGATCTTTAATCTGTGAGAATCCGCCCTTTCCAAATTCAAGTTTTTGTAACAAAAAAAGTGAAATGAAATCAAGATCGTGGAAGGAAGTTTGTGCTACTTGTGGCATTAGTCATCACACACACACACACACACACACACACAAACACACACACACACATACACACACACACACCACCACCACCACCACCACCAACAACAACAACAACAACAACAACAAAACATTAAAACTCATCTTCTGGGCTGGGAAATGCTATATGCTGCCATTTTACACTTTTGATAGGTTTGGAACCCAAATTATTACTTGCCACGGAGGCAGGATTGCACATTTCTGGGCTAACCTGACCCTCTGGAGAGAACACTAGCCAGCTGGATTACACTCTTGCTTCAGGTGGACTGTTTCTAATGTTAGCACACCAGATGAGGAAGTTAAGGCCTATGGTAAAACAATGTAATCAGATTGTGATCTTCAAAGTAAGACTACAGGAAAGTCTTACTATCAGAAAAGTCTTTTTTTTTTTAAAAAAAAAAAAAAGATCTATTTATTTATTAAGCATACAATGTACTGTTGGCAAGGAAGGCACCAGGTCTCACAGATGATTGTGAGCCACCATGTGGTTGCTGGGAATTGAACTTGGGACCTCTGGAAGAGCAGCCAGTGTTCTTACCCTCTGAGCCATCTCTTTAGCCCCAGAAAAGTCTTTACTAGCGGTAAAGCGCTGCTAAGCCCAGCTGAGAATGTGCTGCTTAACCGCACATTGGTAGGAAATGATGGCACACATTTTTAATCATGCACTTTGGAGGCAGAGGAAGGAAGCTGGATCACTGTGGGTTCAAGGCCAGCCTGGTCTACACAGTGAGTTCCAGGCTAGCCAAGAATACAGTGAAGCCTTGTTTCATAAAAGGAAAATAAAAAACAAACAAAACCCTACTTAAAACCCACATATTCAAAATCTAAGTTTTAGACACTCAAGTATCTCAAATTCTATTTATTTTTAAGCTAGATAAAAATCTAATCAAATGCTTTCCCAAGACACAACAAATGGACAGGGGATAAAAGCTAAGCAGTTTTTAAGAAAAGAAGAAAAACATTTTTCAAACCAGCCTGAGGCCAAGTCCAGAAGCAAAGGGCCCTCCTGACTGGAGTGAGGTCTAAGGGCAGTGTGTCATCATGCACCGAGTCACGGTGGCCAGCACATTGCTTACATACCAAGAAATGCCAAGATGACTAAGGACATATTTAAGAAGGACAACTGTTTCCCAATACTCTTAAAGTTTCTAAGAAATGCTTTAGTATTTATGGGGCATACAGCTACCCCAAATTCACTAGCCTACTAAAATCTCCCTCCTTCGGTGCTTATGGTGAGCATGGTCGTGTTGTTACTCAATCTGTAAGGAACTGGAAATTTTACTTTGGGATAAAGAACACCTACACTGAGAACAGATAACTAAGGAAGTTATGTAGATAACTTTCGTAATTTTTTTTTCAACTCTGGACTGCTGGGTCCCAAAGTAATGGTATAAGGCTGGTCCAAGAAATCTCTCTCCAGCCAAGACTACACAGAGAAACTGACTGGAGGGAAAAGGGAAAGAAATGTCTCTCAACTTCTAAATGAAGCACTAGGGTGGGGGTTGGGAGACGTCTCAGATCAGAAAACAGGCTACCCTAGAACCACTATGGGTCAGAATAGTGGTTTGGTCTATAGAGTGCTCACATGGATAATGTTGGTTAGCACCCCACAGACTTTACAGAAACTTCATGGCGTGTAGCTTTAAGAAAAACAAATATTTTTCTTTATTTATTTGAGGTAAACACATCACATATGCCAGGCTGACTTCCAAGTCACTAAGTAATCCTGGCTGAACTAGAACTCCTATCCTCCTGCCTCCACCTCCCAAGTGCTGAGATTACAGGTGTGGACCTCACAGCAGAGGAGAAAACGTTCATTTGAATGTGGGGGAAGGGCAATGGCTAGTTTTTGTTGTTAAAGTTTTTTTCTCAGAGTGGGATGGTAAAAAATAATCAAGAAGATTCTCTAAGCATTTTTATTCCTCTGTATTTCTGTCTTCCTTCTTTACCTAGTACTAACGAATCACATCAGCTAATAAGGTGGACTGTTCTTGTAGGGAATCTCACACAGTAGAATTTAATGCCACTACTTTGGTTTATCTCTCTCTCTCTCTCTCTCTCTCACACACACACACACACACACTCACAAACACACATATGATACTAGTTTTGTATTTATAAAATAAATTTATATAAAGTGAGCCATATCCAAAAATATTGGGCAATATTTTAAAATATGATTCAAAGAGCATATGGAAATGGCTAAATCTGTTGAGATCTCCCTAGTGTCTGATGCTTAGAAAATTCTGCTTTAGCCGGGCAGTGCTGGCACACACCTTTAATCCTACACTTGGGAGGCAAAGACAGGCGGATCTCTGTGAGTTCAAAGCCAGCCTGGTCTAGAGTGAGCTCCAGGACAGAAAGGGATATCTGTCTCAAAAAAAACAAGCAGAAAAGAAAAAAGAAAAAAAGAGGAATTAAATTCTGCTTTAAAGTCTAGTTATCACATACGTGGATTAAAAATCTGTTAATTCAGAAGCTTAGATAGTAAACTCAAGGGAGGAGGAACACTCCTCCCTCAGACCTCTCAGAGACAAGAATATCAGCAGCTTTTCCGGTTAACCATCCTACCTCGCTCTACCTCGCTCATTTTCTTCCTAAACAAACTGCAGGCCAAGGATGGCGGCCCGACCCTGCTCACAGACAAAGTCTGGAATCCTGATTCAGATTCTCCAACAGGAAGGGGTAAAGAAGCCGGTCTCCACAACTAATGTACCGAGGTCAAGCAATCACAGGAAGGATGAGTCCAAACTGCCATCCACTATTGAAAACCTAGCAGGTACTGCATCGAAGCCCAAGGGCTTGACTCCAAGTGCAGCACAGCCCACCGGGTTCCCTCCCAGCAGCTGCCCCTGGAAAGGCTGCGCCTCTCCCTGCAGTAGGGCAATGAGGCCAGACGCTGCTGCAGAGGACATCACCAGTGGGCTTACAAAAACGGCTGGGGAAGTGCAACTTTTCTGGGTTAGGAATTCGGGGGTTATTTGTGTTGTCACCTTATTCATCCTTACAACCCAGCCAATCTGCAACCAGCTCATCTGAAGACAGGGCTCAAACTAGTGGCATATCTGTGGCTCACACTGATTTTCCTGGACCGCTCTTGTTTCCGTTTCTCTATGTGACATTACACACACATAACTTCAGTTCCTACTGATGTCTAACATCCTCTCTCCCCTTGGTTTTTCACCCCCCGCCCCGTAAAGTGCAATCCCATGCTCCCCATACCCATAGCCACCTATCTACTCTACCCTGCATTCAGAACCTAAGCACCTCCAAAGTCAGACTGTCCTTACTCACAGCTTCACCCGCCACACTCCCCAATCCTGCAAACAATAAATATTTGAATCATGTGAACGGCATTGCTCCAACCTTTTGCATCAAAGCTTGAGTTGAGTTCCTGGCACTACTTCAATCCTCTTCTGCTCAAGTTTGGGTCCTTCATCTCCCAAAACGTGCAGCTTCTTAAACCAAGCAGTCTGACCGTTCTCTATGCTCACCTTACTTGAACAGCACCTGAATGAGTTGCTGACACCCTTCTCAGACAATTTTTATTTAGAAATGAGTATTAGACTTTTCGGCTCTGAGAAAGCATCTCTGGTGCTTCCTATTTCAAATGTCTGAATACCTCAGAGCCAACAACTCTTTCCTCTTCTGGAACAACTTGGTTCCTGCTCAGGTTGTGGATCCCTAAACAACAGCGTTGGCATCGGTATGCCTTGCTGGAAATCTGCTGAAGCAGACTGCAGTGTGACAAACGGAGATGATACAGACACTCGAGAAACACTAACTCAATCATACCGACTCTCCAAATGCTTATCCTGCCTCCTTCTGAAATGTATCATACACAGGACTCCATGCTGAGCTGCCCCAAGACCTCTCTCTTCCAGAACCACTTGGTTGCTATTGCAAATGTGAAGGACCCTCTACCCCCTCCCAGCCTTCAGACCGAGAATTGCTTCCTAATCCCTTGGCCAAAATCTCACCAGCTGTGCCTTTTAAAACAGAACTCTGGGGAGATGGCTCAGTGGTTAAGAACACTTGTCTTCCAAGGGACCAGAGTTCAGTTCTCAGCATCCGTGAGGCAGCTCACAGTCTAGAACCCCAGCTCTGGGGACTGGATGCCCTCTTCTAGCCTCTCTGAGCACTGCACACACTTGCTCCATAAACACACAGAAGAGCAAAAAGCATCTATACACATGAAAATCAATAATCTTAAAACATTCTAAGCTAGAGATTCTGACAGTCTGACATTCTGACAGTCTCTACAGCTAAGCATACAAACCTGAACTGCCATCTGGGAGGGAAATACTTCTGAGCTTCTAACCCCACTTCCATAGGGGCCTACAGATGCTATGCACAATAGCCAGACTGGTCTTTAAACACAAATCAGGCTGTGGCTCAAGGTCTTTCAATGCCTTCTCAGCGGCCTGCCAGGATTTCCAAAACCTTCATTTTCTAGCTCTTTCCTCAAGCTTATCCTACTGCCCCCAAAGACGTGTGGCCTCCTTTGTCTGTTTTGAGGTCTGCCGGCTTACATAGAGGCCCTCCCTAACTCACTGCACTGGATACGCACCCCTTCTTTTCTCCATGTTTATTGTGCCTCACTTCCACTTAACCACTGAAGTAGTTACCTGGTGTTTCAGATCAGGTAACTGGTCCTTCCACTAGGATGTATGGTTCCCTGGAGGGAGTTTTTCTTTGCCTGTCCCAACAGGGTAAAGCTGCCCCCAGTACAGACAGACAGCGCTCAACTGGTGGTGGTAGATTTGGAGCTACAAGACCTGAATGCTAACAATCTTCCAGGAGTTCTCAGTAGGCTGAAAATGTCAAAATGGGGCAGTGTTTTAAAATCTTTTCTATTCGTTAGCATGGGGACCTTTAAAAAAAACTGAATACTTAAAAAGTCACATTCCAAAGGAATTCTATATTGCAATTGCTGTGGTTGGGACTCAAGTACCAATGCTTTCAAACTTACTAAGATAATTCCAACGTGAGATAAGTTTGGGAATCTCTTCCACACAGTATGAGCTGGTAACAGTGATATGAAAGCATAAGAGATAAATACTTAACAAAGAAATCCCAACCATACTGCTATGCGAATTTATGACTTCTATTCCCCACATGGCATAGAAAACAAAAGTTAATTCATAAAACATGTTTTAAACAGTCGATCTGAAAGACAAGACATTCCAGGTACATCTACCTGTCAAAGCCCAAAGCAAATTTGGATGCCTCTATTAAAACGTTGTGGGGTTTGTTTTTTCTTCTCCCATAAGCTGAGGCAAATTTATGAATTAAAGAGTGGTGAGTTCTCCACAGTCATACCTCAAGACTTTGGAGAGACTTGCTTACATGATTTTGTGACTATATACTCAAGAGGGAAACAGGTTTCTTTACAACTCAACAAAGTTAAAAGTAAATTCTTTATCATTCTGCTCAATATTTCTTGCTTAAGAAGTAAGACAGTCAACTGGCAATAGTCACCAAGCAACATAGCCTTGGGACAGAAATAAAATAATGTTCCTTTACCACCTCCAATCTTAAACTGTCTTCATGCCTCAGGGTGGAGGGCATTAATGAAGGGAAAAGCAAGCGACTGCATTATTAAAATCTTTCCCCACAGTACAATACTATGATTTCAAATGAGCCTTGGAGACATTCAAGCCAACTCATTTTACAGGTGAATGACCAGACGCTCAGATACGGTGAAATGGCGTGTCTACAAGTCACACGGAGAGCTTGAAGAGAAAAAAAACAAATTTTTTTCCAAACAAGCAGACAGGATTTTTCACATGTGTTAATCAAAAAGAACCAAGACCATCATATTAGGAAGAAATGGTGGGTAAGAAGCACACTACACGTGGGGTTAAAGAACTAGTCCATCTGCTGCCCCCCACAATCAAAAACTGCTCAATGCAAGGACATATATCCATCAAAAGGAAAATATCAAAATCCCGGAAAGTTCAATTTACAAACACATTATGAATTGTATTGTTATAATGAAATTACTTCAATAAACATGAAAACATCAAACAGCACCAATAGCAGAGGTTAAGGTAAATATACTATTATTAAAAATAATGTGTAATTACTCATTGGGATAGAAATAAATTCTAGCCCCCAGCGAAACTATTTAAAATAACTGTTTGACAGAAAAGGCAATGTTTAAAGACTCATATATGCCCTCTTCCCACTGACAGGTCTTGGCTACACATCCCAGCAGTGGGTCACATGGAAAATATCAAGACACATCTTCAAATTGTTCAGCCTTGAACCATGATACCATGCCAGTATGAGCCAATGGCAGAGTTTTGGTATTCTAACTAGTCTTACCTGTCCCAATCAAAACAAAACAAGCCCCTTATTAAGCACTAGCTGAAGTGCATCTGTTCTGAAACAGTAGGGCATTTATGGATGCTACAACTGACAGTTATCAAAGGCTCCCAAGGAAACCAGCAGCAAATACTTCAGGAGTGCATTACTCCACTTGGAACCATGTAACTTCTCCCTAGTTCCCGGGATTTCTGGAGGACTAGAGATTTAACAGGCGTATAGATACACGGGGCCAATAAGAACCTCTAAACAGGATAGTGTTGCTATTTGAAATCACCAAGGTAACTTGACACAGAGAAATCCAACATTACATAAAATTTTGAAGCACACCGAACTGAGATGTTAGCAAACGTTTGTGTTTACCCCAAAACCAGCATGGAAATTTGAGGTGAAAATGAAATGGGCGTGGTTTGGGAAGCCACTTGAAGCTTGCTCCTTCCACTCTCTCCTTTCCTGCTCTCAGGCCTACCTGGCTTAAAGTATTTGGTAATTTAGTGCAGAAAATTAAGGTCACAGACAAAGTACAAGAACTTTTAATACACCATTAATACTAATGATTAAAAATTATTGCATAGTCTTATGCATTTACCCTAAAACATTTTCTGAAAGTAAACCAATTATATAAAAGACAAACAACCCTTTTAAAACATGGCTGCCTTCACTACCTCGCTCTTCTCTCCTTTTTTGTCTTTTCAGTACTTTTGTCCATTGTTTTTTCATTGTCTCCCCTGCACTTTGGGCAGTACCATTTCCCCTTTGGTTTATAGGTGAGTGAAACACATGAGAAGTGGAACCATTCAATGGGACACTGTTCATTGTCACAGCCTATCATTTCCCCGTAAGACACTTGGTTACATAAGCAGTAGGTAGGTTCATTGGGATCTATTGCAAACTCAACAGGCGAGGCTTCCCTTTCCTGCTTGGCCTTGGAACGTTTCTTTTTCTTGGCGGATTTGGATTTCTTTTCTTTCGGTGGCTGATCATCACAGTCTTCAACCCCATTTGTCATGTGACATAAGTCACGGCTCTCACTTGTTCGCTGTCTTCGAGGTCTTCTGGAAGACCGCTCAGGTTGACTAGAATCCATCTTTCCTTTGTCTGAGGCCCGTTCACTTTCAGAAGGATCTTGGAAACACTGTGAGTGCAGCTCCATTTGTCTTGCCCGATTTTCCACCAATTCGAGCATTTGTGTGACAATCTGAATTTTTTCATCCCCCAACTCCTGGCTGTTAATCAGCGCTCTCTGCAGATGCTGCTGTAGGCGCTTTTTCTGGTTTGAATCATCTTCTTTCTTATATTTTTCATAGACATCATCAATTTCCTTTAAAGTTTCTAAAAAAGGGGAAAAGGAGAATATTATGGCATATTAGCACACACATCATTTTCAAGATAGAATTAAAGCAGAAACCACACTTGACAGCATATACACATTAAAAACATTACTCTCAAACAAATTCGCCTCATCTAATATGAAAGTGTACGCAGCAACAAACGGCTCAACAGGCAAAGGAGCTTGCGATCAAGTCTGACAAGCTCAGTTTGGGTTGGTTGGTCATTCATTCATTCATTCATTCACTTATTCATCCGCTCACTTATTTATTTATGCATGTATGTATGTGTGTTGGTGTTTTACCTGCATGCATGTGTGTATGAGGGTGTCATGTGAGCTGCAAGTGGGTAATGGGAATTGAACCCAGGAAGGACAGCCAGTGCTCTTAACCACTGAACCACCTCTGCAAGCCCCAACAACCTCAGTTTGATCCTTGGGTCACGATATTGTAGAAGCACAGAACTGACCCCTGCAAACTGTCCTGACCCCCACATATGCATCCATGTGCTCTCCCACACAAAATAAATATAAGTTGTTTTTTTCCTTTCTGCTGTTTCTCTTCTTTTCAGACAGGGTTTCTCTGTAACTTTGGTGACTGTTCTGGAACTAGTTCTTATACACCAGGCTGGCCTAGAACTCAGAGATCCGCCTGCCTCTGCCTCCCGAGTGCTGGGATTTAAAGGTGTGCACCACCACTCGGCTAAATAAAAGTAATTTTAAAAACTTTTAAAGATTGTTCTGGTTAATTTACTAACTTGACAGAAGCTAGAGTTATTGAGGAAGAGATTTCTCAATTGAGAAATGCCTCAATAAGATCAACCTTTGGGCATTTTCTTGAATTACGATTGATATACAGAGAGCCCAGCTCACTGTGGACACTTTCAACGCTGGGCAGGTATCCTGAGCTGCATAAGAAAGCAGGCTGAGTGAGCCATGAGGAGCAAGGCAGTAGGTCGCGTGGCTTATGCTCTAGTTCCTGCTCCAGGTTCCAGGCTCGAGTTCCTGTCCTGACTTTCCCTAGACAGGGACTGTGACCCAAAAGTTGTCCACTTTTCTCTGCAAGTTGCTTTTCGTGACAGTGCTTTACCACAGCAACAGAAACCCAAGGTAAACTAACGAGAAGAACATAAACATTTAATATTACTTATCTGTATTAAGAAAGGTAAGGGGGAATAGGGAAACAGCCAGTCTGGGAAGTGCTTGCCACATAATCATGAGGACCTAAGTGATCCCTAGCACCACATAAAAGGCCGGTGTGGCTGTGTGCCTGTAACCTCAGTGCCAGGGATGCAGACAGCCTCCCTGGGGTTTGCTGCTCAGAGGCATCTAGCTAAATCAGCAAGCTCAAGTGAGAGACCCTGTCTCAAAAAACAAGGTGAAAAACAATAAAGGAAGATGTGAAACCTTCACAGCACACACACACACACACACACACACACACAGGCATGTAGTAAATTAATAGTCAAAAGTATTATGTAAGTAAGACCTACATGCTAATTTAGAATTTGCTGAGTTCCTTATTGCCTATTCTTTATCTGAGCATCAAATCAACTCTATATACAAAATTTACACGCCGAACTCCAGCCATAAAATTTGAGGTGGTTCTGGGTCTCGGCCACAGATTATTACCCACCTGCATGTCTGTAGGATTTACAGCTCAATCAGTGATTTGTTACATGACTCCAGAGAGACAATTACCGTAATTCTCACATCCTACCCCTGGACACTTTCAAAGGCAGGCATCAGCATCTTTTAGCTTCCTGTCATTTTAGTTTTAATGGCTCTTTGATTTTAGCATCACAGGGGAAATTCTGAAAATCAAAACTATTTCTAGATTAGATCTGTTGTTCTTGGCATCCACAGAGCAAGCCAATCCAAAATTACAGTAAAGTCAGCACTGGATCATTCTACCTTTGTATCTAACTCAGCAGTTGAGTCTATGCTTGTTGAAGCTGCTAATGCAATTGTATAAAAAGTTGGACACTTTTAAAACAAGCAAGAGCTGAGTCACCAGAACACACAATTTCACCAGTCGCCAAAAATTTAATTAGTTTTATTCAAATCTGTTCTATTTCTTACTCATATAAGGCACAATGCTTATACCAAAGAGATCAGTCTTGTTGGGGATAAAAAAAAAAATATTAACTCTACTTTCCAATACTATGTAGCATATCATTGTTTTAGCTCCAATGTCATTACTATTATATCCCATACCACTGATTTATATTCCAATTGTAAAGAGCAGAAATGTTAAATAAGTAAAATACATACAGTGGCTGTCTGAAATCAGGTAACAAATGCAAATAATTAGCACATTTAGGGATTCCCTTCTCCCTAAAATTTGCAGGTATTAATACTCGATGGGCAATTTCACCATTAAAGCTGAAGGTACCAAGAGTACTCCCATCTGCATATCATAGCTGTAAATTATTTTTTACATTGTGTGTGCATGTGTTTATAAGCACTCATGCATGCACTCACCAGAGTTCCTTGTGTCATACTTGCACACTGACACTCTACTGAAACAAAAATTTGTTTTAAAGACACCTTAATTATACAGTGAGATAAAAAAATTACCATTTACTCAGCCCATATTATTGGATAGAGATTTTTTTCCCTTCATCTGGATGGGTCTGGGGCTGGTAATCCCAGCTACTTGAGAAAATGAGGCAGAAAGATCACAAGTTCAAGGCCAGTCTAGATAATTCAGTGACCTCCTGGGTCAAAATAAACAGTAAAAACAGGATTGGGGATAACTCAATGGTCAATGCTTGCCATACATGTGAGACCCTAGGATCAATACACAGCCACTTAAAAAAAATTACACAGCGCAAGCCCTTGAGGAGAAGAACTGCCAAATCTGTACATCTGATCTTACAGCACTTCCCACACACCGTATGACAGGAACTCAGATTACATGTTACATTCTAGCTCAAAGGTCACCATTTCCCTAGAAAATTATGAATGAAAGGCTGAGGAAACCATAAAAGTTTTCTAATAACCATATCCTGCAATGAATGTTTAATTTGATTGTTTTTTTTCTGTATTTCTCTACTTAATGGACTGTTCAGTGACTCCTGACTCAGACAGGTGAAGAGCAATTTCTTTGGCTCCCTCACTAAGCACTGACCCCTGCATCAGAAAATACCTAAGAATCGGTGAAAATAAAATCTGAACCAAGAACACAAGAACACATAAAGCTTTGAACAAAAATAAAACTATGAAGTTAGGCTTAGCAACTAAGTGCACAGAGCAGAAAGAAGCTAGACTACTAGTTTTATATTAATCTTGGAATTAGGCACAATCAGAAAGGAGCTGATGGTTTGTACAGACCTTTCAGTCCTATAAGGTTCACTACTCATGTTACCTGAGCAACTTATGACAATTATAGAGAACTGGAATCACAGACTTTCCTGTCAAAAGATTATGTCACTAACAACCTAAAACAGTCTCAATTTTGTGCCTTTAAAGAAAACTATAAATATTAGTATAAGGCAAACTACAAACTTTGGCACAGACTTCTTAAGCAGGCGTCCCATTGCTAGGCTGCCATTCATGTATGTCCCCCATGTCTATAGAAAAAAACCCACAGGATGATGCTGTAAAGGGTGGGGGTGGAGTGGGCTCTAGGACAGTGGCAAATCCTCTACCTAACCTGTGTGTACCCTGAATTCAATCCCTTGGGAATGAGAAGATTCAAACAATTTGAAAACAGGTGTGTTCTTGAAGACAGCTTTGAAACAAAATATTCTCCACATAATAAACTGAATACGTTACTTTAGCACTGTAAATTTTATCTATAAAAGTCACTTTCTTTTTACTTTGTATGTTGAACCTGGTGAAGATACGGTACAAACAATACTGTCTTTTCCCAACAAATTATTCTTACCAAAGACTCAGAAAACAAAATTGTTGGTTGAGGCACCTAAGAGTTCTAACATACTAAAACAATGTCACCATGAGGTGGAGTACAGTTTTAAGTCACAGAGTTGGTGACATGTCTGGAAAAACAGAATGGCTACAAGTTGTTCTTCCGGTCCACATTAGGTCTAGGCTGTCCCCTGACTAAAGGACGAACTTATCCCCACTTATCTCCTGTCCTAGCAGCAGAAAGGCACTACAGTCCCTAAAGATGACTTCCTGCCCTAGTTTCTTTGACGACAAACAACCCTCCCCCTTAAAAAATAAAAATATAAAAAAAGCTTTTCTCCTCGTTTAAACTTGGTGGAGGAGGAAGCTAAGGGTGCAGGGACGCCAGGTGGTTGCCCAGCCAACGAACCCACTTCCTCCAGAGGTCCGGAAGTGACACACAGCCCGGAACCTACGCTGAGCCGGGGTCAGCGAACAGTCCCAGAGCAGTGCCCGCGCCTTGATTAACTGGGTAGGAGAGATTTGAAACATCACCACCCCAACACTGACTCCGCCCAAGCATCTAATGCCCCGCCCAGCAGGTGCCCCGCGAGCAGTCACGCAGTCCACTCAGGCCCCTCCGTGCAGTCCGCCGTGGCCGAGGCCCGCGGGAGCGCGCGCCCCGCCCATACGACGTCACACCTGCAGGCCCCGCCCCTAGACCGAGGCCCTCCCCCGCCACACACACCGACACACTCACACATACACACTCACACATAGACATACACACACCCTCTCCGCCCGGCCCTGCGGGGGACCCCTCCCCCTTTAACCATTTGGCAGGAGCCGAGGAAGGGCTGAGGCACCGGACGGCCCGGAACTTTCCCCGGGGCGAGAGGGGAGCACAGACTGTCCCAGTCCCGCGCCACGCCAGGAGCCGGAGGGGAGGGGAGGAGGGGGACCGTCACCCAAGTCCACCTTCGCCGTCCTCTTGCCCCCTCCCCCCGCACGTTCCAATGCATCTGCTCGCAGAGGGAGGGGGCCCGGCGGGCAGGGGCCAGCAGGCCCAGCACCCAGCCCAGCCCGCGCCCCACTGCACACTCGCCAGCCCGGGGCAGGACAAGCGTGCGGCAGCCCAGCCGGCGGGCACCGGAACAAATGCTCGCTTAAAATGGCTGATTCCCGTCCGCGGCAGCTGCAGCCAGCCGCTCAGGCTGCAGCAGCGGAGGCTGACGGGCGGCTCTCGGAAGTCCCGGTCAGCCGCAGTCAGGACAGGGAGGGCCGCGAGGCCGGTCTGCAGTCACCCCCCCAACCCCCCGCTTCCCGGTCCCACACCACCAGATCGCTCGCTGCACTTCCCCGACACTGTCACCCGAGAGAAAGTACCTTGGTATTTGTTGTCCAGCTCCCGCAGCACCGACACGTTCCTCTGCATGTCGTGGGGCAGCGACTCCACGCACTCCAGGTAGTCCTGCACGTAGCAGGTGAGCAGCCGGCTCCGCTCTCCGGTCAGGAGCGCGGCCGACGAGTACAGCTGCTGCTGCTGCCCTAACATCCTGGCGCCGCCGCCGCCGCCGCCGCTGCTGCTGCTGCTGCTCCTCGCCGCCGCCGCCGCCGCCGCCTCCGCATCCAGCAGCCACACATGCAACAGCCACGACCGCCGCTCCTCCGCTCGGCAGCCCGGCGCCGCGGGGACACGGCCGCCGCTCGAGAGGGCACCGCCGAGTCCCCAGATCTCCACTCCCCCCCAAGAAGAAACCTTCACTCCCCGCCCCCGCGGGAACAAGCCCAGGGGCGGGGCGAGACCTGGGCTCCCTCCGGCCCCCTCCCTCGCGGGGGAAAGAGAGCAGCGGGGTTCCCCGCGGCCGATGGCGCCGGGTTCCCGAGCGGTGACACGGGCTGTCACCCCGGGAGTCCCCAGACACTACCGGAGCTGCCCGGTCGCCCAGATCCCCGTGACAAGTCCTTCGCTGCCCTCACTCCGCGCTATCAGCCTCGGTGCCTGGTCGGAGTCTCAGTGGACTTGCCCCCGCCCCTAAGCCAGCGGCCGCGTCTGCGCCTGCGCGGCACTCACTCCTAATAAGGCCGGGGCCCCGCCCCTATCGCCCTACCGGAGGGTTCGCATTCTCCCGCCTTCCCTGCGCCACCCGGGCGATTGGTCTGTCAACTCTCGCCCGGGGTGGGGGGGAGGGTGCGGAGGGCGGCCAAACGGCAGGCTGCGCCCCGCCCCCTCTTAAAGGGGCCGCATGGCTGCGCCGACCCCTTCGCCCCAAGTCCGACGGTTGTCCCCGAGAGGCCAGGCGGCCGGCTTCTCGTTTCTGTACCCCACCGGGATGAGGGACCGCCGGCCTGGCTCGCTCGACCCCGTGGTACCGACCTTGCCTCCATCTGGCAGATCCGGGATGCGCCTCCCTCGCGAGCCTCCGAGACAGCGAGCGGGGCCCCTGGGCGCTGCCGGCCGAGTGAGGCCTGCGGGAACGAAGGCGACCCAGGGTGCAGCGGGCGCGGCTCCGGGCATGCGCGGCGACTTCCCGCCGAGCGCCCCGCGGCCGTGGCCGGTCACCTCCCGCCGCTGCCGGCCTCGCCGAGCACCGGGGCTGACCGCGGAGGTAGGCGGTGCGCCCTGAGTCCCCGCCTGGCGTGCGGTCCCCTTTCCCCGCGCCGGGGTGGCTGGCAGGGTCTGCTCCTCTCCTCGAGCGCCTTGCACGTGTGGTTTAGGGAGAAGCTTGCAAGACTGCCCCCCCCCCAAAACCACCTTAAGGATCGGATCGCTTAAACATCAAATGCCAGCGAGGACCTGGCTTGGTCGCGGAATGAGGAACACGCTCGCGCGTACACACACACACTCACACGTTTTATTTTCACTCGGTTTTATCACTAACGAGTAGGTGAGCAGTGCAGATGGTATTGAAAATCCAAAGAGCCAGCGAGTGCGGTGCTTTCTGTGTGAGCGATTTTTCAGGCTCACTCTCCGAGTTACTGTCAGTGAAATGCCAGGCGGAGGAGCTAGTTGTAATCACCGGTCGACTTCCGGGATGTATATAAATAAATGAGTTTTGTTTTTTAAAGAAACCGGTGTAAGTAGGAGTCCTCGCCGAATTTTGATGAAACGCCCCCCTGTAAGCCCTGTTGGGAGCGGCGTATTTGTGTGAAAGAAAATGCAGAGTGCTAAGTTTGGGTCCCCTTGCCTGGTTTGCAGCGCTGCACCTGTTGCACGCCCAGTTCAGAACGCTTCCGATTAGCGGTGTGAGCTAAGCAGCTGTTGGCATACCAATGGAAATCTAGGTCTGGTCTGGAGGAAATTTTGAATTTCGTAACACACAACACGGAATCCGCGTCCCGAGGACAAGGGCGATATTGTAAAGGACTGAGAACGCTTCGTGTGGTCTTTTAACTAGGGGATTTTGACCACTCGGTTATTAAAAGTCAACCCAGGCAGAAAACAATTGAATTTTTGACGACTTTGGGCGAATTTTCTTCCTGCAATTCTTTAAATCTTTCATATTCAAGAGCCAAGTCTTATTGAAAATCAGCATTGCTAAGAATCGAAGGTAACTTGGGTTTGTTTGTTTGGTGGTTTTGTTTTGTTTTTTTACCAGGACTCGACTTTTGTTTGCCCACAAATTTGATTCAGCTAATCCCCCTGCAAGATCGAATTAATGCAAGACGCAGTGTTTCTATTTGATTGGAGTTAGGCACTGGGGACCTATGGATTTTATCCAACCTGCTCACTGCACGCCTCAGGCAGACACGATGTGTGGAAAGTAAGAGAGTCAGTGGTGCAGAATTTCCCGAGAATGACAAAAACAACAAAAGCTGGGTGTCAAGAAAGGATCTGAAAAGCATTCTTGTACTGTAGTTCTACTAGGACGGGTATATGAACTTCAAATACGATAACGTGTGAATGATTGCAGATGTACCTCTCTTGCTATTTTAATTTCCACTGGTAATCTCATCCTGACCTCCTGCTGGCAGCCTGCGTGGGGAAAGTTTTTGCATGCAGATGACAAGTAGGCGAGGTAGCTCCTCAACCCAAGGCTTGGGCCTAGTTATTTACCATTGTCCTTTTCTTCTAAGTAGCCAGTCATGTGGCCTCTTCAACTTGGGTTTCCTAGCCCTTCCACATGCAGAATTTAAAAATTCCCACTCTCTACAATATAGAAATTGACCATATTTAATTGTGGTGGGAGGAGGTATTTTTCTTTGGTCTTCTGTTCTTATGCTGACCTTGAAAATGATAAGCAGCTGATGCCCCCAAATTAGTGTTCAGTTGACTTTAAATTACTGGACTAAATCTAGTATATAGATTCATTAGGTCCCTAATGGGAAATGTCTCCAAGCCTATTTCCTTTATAATAAAACGTTTATATCCTTTGTTAATATTATATGAGATGAGAGGAACAATCTCAACTAATTAAAAGCAAACTAGCAAGAAGTTCTGAGGGAAAAAAAATCAGCTTCTGCTTGAATCAAGCCAATTAAATTAGAAAATCCTTTCTTCTACTGTTTAATTTTTTATTTTTTTCCTTTTTAAAGATTTGTAAGTGTCTTCCCTGCATGAATGTTCATCATGTACATGCCTGGTGCTCAAGGAGGCCTGAAAGGGTGTCAGATCCTGTGGGACTAAAATTTCGAGCAGTTGTAAGCCGCCACCGTGTGAGTTCTGGGAAACCGACCCTCTCTAAGAACAAACAGCAAGGGTTCTGACTCTCTGAGCCTTATCTCCAGCCCTGAATTGTTTTTAGTTTTTTGGATTTGGCTTTTTTAATTATACTTTTTAGGTTAGCATACAAAGTAAAGGGCCCCATCATGCCATCTTCATATAAATATGCCACAGACCAGGCTGGCCTCAGCCTTGAGGGTATCTTTGTGTGTCTATCTCCCAAGTGCCGGGAGTACAGGCTTGTGCTACCGGGCACAGTGTAGCCTGGATTCTAATTGTTCTTAATGATAAAAACCCGGAGTTAGATATTAGACCACTAGAGAGACCTTTCACCTCTATCAAATCCTCAGACTGAAGAGGCGATCCTGTCTCTGCCAAACCTCAGACTGCTTGTTCCTACTGCATCTCCTGATTGCATCTACCTACACCAAACCTCAGACTGCACTGAGCTCCCGTCTCCTCCTGCCTTATAGTCCTTTCTCTGCTCAGCTGTATCACTCCTGTCTCCACCTCCCTAGTGCTGGGATCCCAACTTTTGGGATCACCTTTGTGTGAACTCTGTTTCTCTTTTAGACTGATTCAATCTTGTGTAGCTCAGGACGGCCTTGAACTAACAGAGATCTCTCTGTCTCCTGAGTCCTGGAATTAAAGGTATATGCCACCACTCCCTGGTCTCTCATGGCTTAGTTCTGCACTCAGATCTTCAGGCAGGCTTTATTTGTTAAAACATAAACAAAATATCACTACAGCCCAGCTTAATGTTCTTAAACTTTTTATGATGAAAACTTCCAAACACAAAAGTTTGTATACCGTCCACCCACGGTCAACATTGTCATTGTGTTGTTTAATCTATAACCCTTGTTCTTTTTTAACCCTTAGTGGACTATTAAAATCTTATGTGAGAGGCTAAAGTTGGCTCAGTGGTTAAGAGCACTTATTGCTCTTGGAGGCCCTGGGTTCAATTCCCAGCACCCACAAGGTGATTCACAATCACCCCTAACTCCAGTTCCAGGGCAATCTGGCTCCCTTCTCTCACCTCTGTGGGCAACAGGCATAGATGGGTACACCTACATTCATGCAGCAAACACTTATACACATAAAATAATTTTTAAAAATTTTAAAGGCAGGGCTTCTACAAGACCACTGAACAGTCAGCCGAAGGGTCTATGTTACTTAGCAGTTTAGGGTCCCTTACTGTACCCCTACTTCTACTTTCTGCTCAAATTCCCCTCAGTAAAGTTTTGTCTCAATGATGTGTGGGAAAAGAATTGCTTGTTATGGAAATTTTGGTAATATACCTCGTGGTATGTGTTGGTGGCTCAGTCATCTATAACTCCAATTCCAGGGGGATCCAGTATTCTCTTCTGACCTCTGTGGTACCGGCAACCACATGGTGCACATATGTATGTACGAGCAAAAGGCCCAATATGTGCAATAAGAAAACTAATATGAAAATACTTTATCTATGAACAGATAAGAGATAACAAGATTTTAGACATATATTGCCATTACTCTAACTTATATTTTTTTATAATTTAAATTTTTATGTTTGTCTCCTGTCTCATTTAATCTTTCCACATTTGGTTTAACAGAATACAATCAAGCCTCAAACATTTCATTTGGTTAGTGAGGTCTTTCCCAAACCGGTAAGAGCACTTAATTCCCTCTTGAGTTTAATGAAATGGCAGTGTTTTTCTGATATTTGGATGGTTGAAAAGCAGTCTTAAAAACATGGGAGAAATTACTGTAAATGAAATCTCATATCAAAAGGTCACCAAGCCTGGTGTGGTGGCACACTACTTTAATCTCAGCACTCTGGAGGCACAAACAGGTAAAAATCTGTGAGTTCAAGGTCAGCCCCTATCAATTTAGGGATTTCCAGGCCAGCTACACAATGAGGCCTTGTCTTCTAAACATAATAAAGGCCACCAGTTGACAACTCACCATAGAAATGTATTTGTACCTAATGCAAATGAGTCCATGAAATCTCGAAGTTTATATTAATTTTAGGGGATAATTGTTCTGGATGGTCCTGTGAAGATTTTAAATTCTCTTGAAAAGCCCAAAACTTCATCACTAGAAAAAGCAACCAATAGACCTGCGAATTAATGGTCTATATCTCCACTAAGCTCAGTTTTTTTTTTTCTTTTTGATTTTTCAAGACAGGGTTTCTCTGAACTCTCTCTGTAGACCAGGCTGGCCTCAAACTCACAGAGATCCGCCTGCCTCTGCATCCTGAGTGCTGGGATTAAAGGCGTGCGCCACCACAGCCCGGCTGAGCTCAGTTTTAAGGCATATTAGTTGCTTTCTAAATACAGCTAGCATACACTAGTTAATTATAAAGAATATATATGAAAGTCTTCACCAACTGACGAAACCTCGTACAAGTGGTGTCCCCCGCTGCTCCCCCCAGAAAAAAACAAACAATAAGAATAAACTCTATGGGGGGGGTGCTGGAGAGATGGCTCAGCGGTTAAGAGCATTGCTTGCTCTTCCGAAGGTCGTGAGTTCAATTCCCAGCAACCACATGGTGGCTCACGACCATCCGAAATGAGGTATGGTACCCTCTTCAGGCATACACGCAGAAAGAATACTGTATACATAATAAATAAATAAATATTTTTTCTTAAAAAAAAGAATAAACTCTATGTAACTTGGTGTCATTTTCACCAAATCCACTGTGTCTTGGGAATGGAGACTGGCCTGGACCTGATGTGGATCTTGTGCTGCTCGTCTGCAGATGAAGAAAGTGCTTACGCCAAATCTTGACGTCATGATTTAATCGTATTTGGTAAAGGAAGGAAGTGTATCCTGGAGACATGATTTCATTTTAGCAGGATTTTTTTTTTCATTTAAGAAAACATAGCCGGGGGCTGGAGAGATGGCTCAGTGGTTAAGAGCATTGCCTGCTCTTCCAAAGGTCCTGAGTTCAATTCCCAGCAACCACATGGTGGCTCACAACCATCTGTAATGGGGTCTGGTGCCCTCTTCTGGCCTACAGGCATACACACAGACAGAATATTGTATACATAATAAATAAATAAATATTTAAAAAAAAAACATAGCCGGGCAGTGGTGGCACATGTCTTTAATCCCAGGACTCGGGAGGCAGAGGCAGGTGGATCTCTATGAGTTTGCGGCCAGCCTAGTCTACAAGAGCTAGTTCCGGGACAGGCTCCAAAATTAAAAATAAGAAAAGACATTAGCTAGAACAATAGGACAAAGTTAGGGAAATACCAGCTTCTCTGCCGAAAAATGCTACATGCAGTCTATATATTTCAGGTTTGAGTTTTATAGCAGTACTGTTCAACACTTAGGATAACTAACTACTAATAGCAAAAAGTTACTCTAAAACATGTGAATTAAGGAGCCAGAAATTACTTGAGCTGCGTTATAAGAAATTCAGCATACTATTCCTATAACTAATGAAAAAGGCAAACATTTTGTCCCCTTGGTTGTCACACAGAGAAAAAATAACGCATATGTTATACTTTGCATAATGCTGACCAGGAAAACATTCATTTTCCCTAGATGGTTACCATAGTTACATGAGCCATTTATAACATCAAGAGGGGGAACTAGGTCACAGTATTGAAGGAGTTTGAATTATGCAATTATGTTTCCTAAAAGCAGGGGAAAGGTTTGAAATTTAGAGACGAGAGATTTATGCTGTGTGTTCAAATTGAAATTATGGTCTGATTTTGCCTGTGAGACATTAAAATTTGGTCCAAAATCAAAGTATTTATATAGTAGATGTGTTGCTCAACTTTGTAGTAGGTAGATCCATAAGTGCCATTTTATAAAAGATCCCAGAACATTCTGTCCTTGTAGATAACCCTTTCGTCCTAGTAGGTTGTCTTTCCGGAGCTGTTTTGCCAGTAGTCTGGACACCCCACAGTTGCCGAGGATCTGAGTGGTCAGACAAGTGGGTACTGCAGCTCTCATACCTTCTTCAACAGCCTGAGAAAAAGCGTGGCAGAATGCCTGCGAGACACTGTCCATCGTTTGTGAAATGGTGATACTGCCTTGGACTCGTGAACTTGTGTACTTGTGATTTGCTATAGATATCATCAAGTGGAAATGAAAGCATGTGGGGAGGAAAAAGATTGAGGCTTTTTGTTTGATTGTTTCTTAGATGGTTTGGCCTGGAACTCATAGAGATCTGTTTGTTTCTTTCCAAGGGCTGGGATTAAGCACATATGCCACCATATCCACAGAGGGAATTGTGCTGAGAGCCACGGGAATATAAATTCCATCCTTCTTGTAATACATTTTTATTCATTCTTTGAAAACGTCGTATATCCATACAATATATTTTGATCATATTTATTCCCATTCCTCCCAGATCCATTCCTTACCTCCCATTCCCTCCCAGTTCCACATCTTTCTTGTTTCAATTATTTCTTTTTTTAATTATTGATATTTATTGAGCTCTACATTTTTCTCTGCTCTCCTCCCTGTCTCTCCCTCCCCCTTCAATCCTCCTCCAAGGTCACCATGCTCCCAATTTACTCAGGAGATCTTGTCTTTTTCTACTTTCTACTTCCCATGTAGATTAGATCTATGTAAGTCTCTCTTAGTGGCCTCATTGTTGTCTAAGTTCTCTGGGATTCTGGTTTGTAGGCTGGCTTCCTTTGCTTTATGTTTAAAAACCACCGATGAGTGAGTGCATGTGATAATTGTCTTTCTGGGTCTGGGTTACCTCACTCAAAATAATGTTTTCTAGCTCCATCCATTTTCCTGCAAAATTCAAGCTGTCGTTATTTTTTTCTGCTGTGTAGTACTCCATTGTGTAAATGTACCACATTATTCTTATCCATTCTTCAGTCAAGGGGCATTTAGGTTGTTTCCAGGTTCTGGCTATGACAAACAAAACTCTATGAACATAGTTGAGCACATGTCCTTGTGCCTCGATTGAGCATCCTTTGGATATATACCCAAAAGTGGTATTACTGGGTCTTGAGGAAGTCTGTTTCCTAATTTTCTGAGAAATCGCCACACTGACATCCAAAGGGGTTGTACCAGCTTGCATTCCCACCAGCAATGCAGAAGTGTTCCCTTTTCCCCACAACCTCTCTAGCATAAGTTGTCATCAGTGTTTTTGATCTTGGCCATTCTTTCAGGTGTAAGATGGAATCTCAGATTGTTTTGATTTGCATTTCTCTGATGACTAAGGATGTTGAACATTTCCTTAAGTGTCTTTCAGCCATTTTAGATTCCTCTGTTGAGAGTTCTCTGTTTAGGTCTGTACTCCATTTTTTTTATTGGATTATGTGATCTTTTGCTGTCCAATATCTTGAGTTCTTTGTATATTTTGGAGATCAGACCTCTGTCTGATGTGGGGTTAATGAAGATCTTTTCCCATTCTGTAGGCTGTCGTTTTGTCTTGTGACTGTGTCCTTTGCTTTACAGAAGCTTTTCAGTTTCAGGAGGTCCCACTTATTAATTGTTTCTCTCAGTGTCTGTGCTGTTGGGGTTATATTTAGGAAGTGGTTTCCTGTGCCAATGCATTCAAGTTTACTTCCCACTTTCTCTTCTATGAGGTTCAGTGTGGCTGGCTTTATGTTGAGGTCTTTGATCCATTTGGACTTGAGTTTTGTGCATGGTGATAGATATGGTTTTATTTTCATTCTTCTACATGTTGATATCCAGCTATGCCAGCACCACTTGTTAAATATGCTTTCTTTTTTCCATTTGATATCTTTTGCTTCTTTATCAAAGATCAGGCGTTCGAAGATGTGTGGATTGATATCCGGGTCTTCTATTCGGCTCCATTGGTCCTCCTGTCTGTTCTGATGCCATCAATTATTGCTTTTATTGTTTGTTATAATCACATTTCCCCCTTCCCTTTCCTCCCTCCAAACCCACAGAACCCCCTTGCTCCCTTCCAAATTCATGACCTCTTATCATTCTTTGTTGTTATATACAATACATACAGACACACATATTTGTAAATACATAAATACAAACTGTTCAGTCTGCAAAATGTTGCTGATAAGTGTGTTTTCAGGACTGACCAGATGTTAGATAAGCAATCGTGCCCTCCTGGGGCAGCTTTCCCACCCCAGCGTTGCTTAGCTTAGTTGGTTGTGTAGGTTGAGGCCTCCCGGCTTCCTCTGTCCACTTTGCATGTCTATTGGTGTCGTCCTTGTTTGGCTCATATTTTAGGCAGTCTTACTGATGAGACTTAGTGGGTGCATCTTTTGACATTCCTAGGAGACTTGACCTCACAGCCAAAGCCTGGTCCTCTGGCTCTTGCAGCCTTTCTGCCCCTCTTCTGCAATGATCCCTGGCCTTAGGTGTGCCTGCAGTGCACTTCCATCCTTCCTTTGTTCTGGATCACTGATTCTTCAATGGAGAAGAGTGCGGACAACAGGCAGCCTCACTGAGGAGCTGGCAGAGTTACCGTGCCTGTCACAGAGTCACGTAGGAGGGTTTGAAGATCGCCCCTACAAAACTGCCTACGTAAGCTGATGCCAGGGCTCAGCCAAGTGAGGCATTTGAAGCCCTGAGAGGGACCTGAGTTCCCTCTCCAGATCCCATAAAGTAGAAGGAGAAAGTTGACCCCTGAGAACTGTCCACTGACCCTACAAGCTTGCCTTGGCAGGTGCACACCTCTTGGCAGGTGTACACCTGTGCTCACACACACATAAAAGGAATGGGTAATGTTTTAAAATAGTGACGTCGTCTGCAGACATGTTTTGCAGGTGACAATGGGATGAAGAGCAGTAACTCCCTAGCGTCACAGCAACACGTAAATGAAGTGTACACCAAAAGACCGAAACAAAACTTGATCTGACTTCCTGGCTGAGAGTCATTATTGGACAGAAAAATACCAATAGAAAGAAAATTAAGCACTTGAGATTTTAGGAAATTTTTTTTTTCTGTGAAGTCTTGCAGCAAATTTAACAGAATCACCCAAAAAGGGTGATTTTCTCTTCAAAGTACCACTAAACTGAAAATACCTGTCTAAATACCAGTCTAAATTACTTAGACTTATTTTCAAGAACCTTAAGCCTTCAGCTCTAGCTGGAAATTTGTCTTTTAAAAAAATGAAACTAATACTACTGGCCTGGTGCTCTGAGCGAGAGTCTTTTGTTCTTTTTAAGTTATTCTAATTGGGCCGCAGGTGGAGTGCACTCTCAGTAGCGCTGTTGGCCTAGAAGTCCAAACATCGGGGAGGAGTTGCTCCAGACACCACTCCCATAACCACAATTGATGTAAAAGCAAGAGGATTTTTATTCTGTCATGACAGGGCCCTTCAGGTTCGGGATATGAAGGACCTCCGATAGCTGTTACAGCCCATCTTTTAAAGCAAAAAGCCACAGACACAAGGGGGGAACCTGAAGGTTGTTTTCCAACTTATTGGATTGGCTTATTTAAAAGGTCACTAGCAGTGATTGGTCCATTCCAGGGTAGGAGAACAGCTGCGTGGTCAGGTGAGATAAGGGGAGCATCTGTGGCCTTCCTGACCTTGTTTCAGTGACTAAATCGAACATCAGGAACTGAGTCAACATCTGTGGGTTGTCTTTGTCTCAATTCCCAGAATGGAGTTATGTTTGAAGGTTATTCACAAGGACACAGGAGGATGAGCAGTCCAGCATGTGTGTGTGTGTAGGGTGGGCGACTGTCCCGTTTCCAAGAGAGAGTGAGTGTAAGGTTTTAGAAAAATGTCTTAAGGTTGAAGGGGCTTACAAATGCATTTAGAGTCTTTCAGTGTATGAGGGCCTGTCTCAATCATCTCAATCTCAGGCACCTAAATAAGGAATTTTAATCAATTCTTTTTTGGTTTTTTGAGACAGGGTTTCTCTGTAGCTTTGGGGCCTGTCCTGGAACTAGCTCTTGTAGACCAGGCTGGCCTTGAACTCACAGAGACCGTCTAACACTGTCTCCCGAGTGCTGGGATTAAAGGCGTGCACCACCACCGCCCAGCTCGAATGAATTACTTAATGAGGCTTTGTTGGAACTATTGTCACATTAACTGCTTTTGGCATGATTAATCCAGATTTTGGTGACTAATGGTTATCTTTTATGGGAAAAGAATTTTTTAAACTGCTTATTAAACTTATTTCCATAAACAGACATTTCCCAACAACTTCTGTACCTGAAAGTAGTGTGTGTCACGTATACAACATATGTAGGAAAGGCTTCTGGAAAATCATGTTTAAGCTTTACTTTATCAAATAATTTTGTTTGCTTGTTTGTTTTTGTTTTGCAAGATAGGGTTTCAGTCTGTAGTTTTGGAGTCTGGCCTGGTACTTGCTCTGTAGACCAGTCTGGCCTTGAACTCACAGAGATATCCCCCCCCCCCTTCTGCTTGGGATTAAAGGTGTGTGCCACCACCGCCGGGCTGTCAAATAATGTTTTAAATCCATGTGTGTATGTGTGGGTCTTCTTGATTCTTGTGTTAGTGCATGTTCATGTGTGGGGCTCAAAGGACAACCTAAGATACCAGCATTTTTGCTTTTTGTTTCGTTGTTTGATACAGGCCCTCTTGTTCCTGGCTGCGTGTGCTGGCTAGCTGGCCCCAGGGCTTCTGGAAGCTTCTCATCCACCTATTATCTTGCTGCGCGTGAGTTCTCAGATGATAGACGTGTGGTGCTGCAGCCCACCTTTGATATGAGTTTCCGGGACCCAGACTTGTGTCCTGATGCTTGCACGAGCTCCTACCCACTGCGCCTTAGCCAGTCATTTTAAAGGACCGGTTCTATACAGATTTTATAAGACCACAACTGAGAATCAACTTTGATTTTTGTTTGTTTGTTTGGGTTTGGTTTTTAGTTTTTCAAGGCAGATCGGTTTCTCTGTGTAACAGCCCTAACTTCCCTGGACCTAGCTCTTGTAGACCAGGCTGGCCTCGAACTCACGGAGATCTGCCTGCCTCTGCCTCCTGAGTGCTGAGATTAAAAGTGTGCGCCACTACTGCCCGGTAAGAATCATTTTTTTAAGCCAGGCGGTGGTGGTGCACGCCTTTAATCCCAGCACTTGGGAGGCAGAAGCAGGCAGATCTCTCTGAGTTCGAGGCCAGCCTGGTCTACAAGAGCTAGTTCCAGGACAGCCTTCAAAGCCACAGAGAAACCCTGTCTCGAAAAACCAAAAAAATCATCTTTTTAAATAAAGATTTATTTTCAGTTATGTACATATGTGTGTGTCTATGTATGGGGTATGTGGTTGTGTGGGTGCAATGCCTGCAGGGTCCAGAAGAGAGCACCAGGTTCCCTGCAGCTGGAGTTATACGAACTTGTGAGCCACCCGATACAGTGTTAGGAACTGAACTCAGTCCTCTGCACTATGTCTCTAGCCTGAGAAACATGGGTATCTCTGCAAGGAATCATTTGTAAAATTTCTGTATTTTCCTGAAAACATGTCTCCACTCTTACATTTTACAGAAGTCACATAAAACATGAAGAAGTTACTGCTCTTGCTAGGATGTCACCTATACCATGGTCACTGTCTACAGTCTTGCCACACAGTGTATATAAACAGTTCTTTGATGCGCATTGGATAAAGCCAGGTCATTCATTGCAAGACAAATCTCATTTTAGCCCCCAAACCAAGTTTGAAGCATCCACGCTCTATAGAGGCGTATAGACTTGTATCACATGCAGGCCCAGCACCATTGTCAGTTGTTCCCCTGGATGCTGTGCCCCAGTGCAATGGGTCCTACATTTCAGTAGTATGGTCAATAGGAGATAACACTTCCCATTCCCACAGCTTCTACCAGAACATTTCCCTGATACTAATATATTTTGACTTTCTGCTTTAGTACAAATATCCAGGGCCAAAAAAAAAAAAAAAATCTACAATTGCATATGTGTGAGAGGCAAATTGTTCTTTCAAATCCACTTTTTTTTTAGCAGTTTGAGAGAGGTTTTAGGTAATCTTTGACTCGGTGTAATTCCCAACTTGTGGTTAAGATCTTTTTTAATATTTGTGGACTCTCTTTTCAGTGTTTCAAGTTAAAACATAAAAAGGTTTGTTCCTTTTGTGGCTCACGTGTCTTTAAGTAGCTCTTAGGGTGGAAGCTACACGTTCACACTTTCTGTAGCTGCCTCCCATCTCAGAGGGGACCTAGGAACTAGAACTGCCCACAAGAGAAGTTTCTCCTGAAATTGTACACTGAGCCGTTATGACAGGAATGAAATTTGGCAGGCATATCTAATCAAGAAGACTCAGAAGAAGGCAGATGGGGCAGGAGACAGGGAGAAGACCCTGAATGATGTCATAAAACAACTGGGGAAGGAAGCAGACAGGGAGATGACACTGCATGGTGTCATAAGAAGGCGACTGGGAGAGGAAATAGGGAGATGACACTGCATGACATCATAAGAAGGCGACTGGGAAAGGAAATAGACAGGGAGGTGACACTGCATGACATCATAAGAAGGCAACCGGGAAAGGAAACAAGACACTGCATGACATCATAAGAAGGCGACTGGGAGAGGTAGAAGCCCCAAATATCATAAAGCAAAGAGACACAGGAAGCAGCTTTTACTTGTTACATGACTCAGAACTCCAAGAAACTGAGTTTCCCACAGGACATCTTTTTCAATTTGAAATATAAGTTATTTTTCTAAGAAAATAAATACTGGTAGACACTGATTGGGATGTGGCTCAGGAATGGAGTACTTGTCTAGCATACTTAAGATTCTGGGTCCAGTCCTCAACACTGGACTCCAGGGCTCCACGTGTGCCCACCCACCACCTTCAGTCCCACCCTGCTCTGACGTTACGGATGGAAGCCACCATGCCTGGCTTTTCTATGGATTCCGGGATCCGAACTCAGGTCCTCATGCTTGCTAAACAAGCCCTTGTCCGCCCAAGCCGTCTCTCCAGCCCAGCTCTGTAACTGTCGCTCTAATAAACGCTAGCCATGTGTACTAACTATTGAGTCTTTTGAGTCCTGGAATCACCAAAGGAAACAGCCATATACATAAGACGGAATAAATTAAAAATCCACATGTCCATCTGAGTCTTGATAGAATCACTGAGAAGGGAAAAAAAAAGTCACCATATGTGAGAATGTGTGTGAGTTTCAATTCAAGGTTTTGATCCATGTCCAGGAGACGTTTAAAGTATCTATAGGGATGCAGAGCTCGTTGGGAAAAGAAAGGCTTATGGGCGTAAGTATAAATAAAAGCCCGTTGGCAGTGAGTGCAGAAGTAAGGCAGAGTAAATGGCTCGGAGTGAAGTGAGGTTCGGGAAAGGGGATAGACTTCAGAATAGACAGAATCAAGCTTCCTTTTCTCCCTCGTATGTATTTCAGCACTATGTAAAAGATGTAAATGAAAAATTCATGGATCTTAATATGTCCTGAGTTCAATTCAAGTTTGAATAAATTGTGTGTAACCATAATTCCTACTACATCCAAATGTTAGTATCTCATATGATGATATTTTGAACACTCTAGATAGGAATTTCAGGTGTAGATTAATATTCTCGTTCCAGGGGCTGGAGAGATGGCTCAGTGGTTAAGAGCATTGCCTGCTCTTCCGAAGGTCCTGAGTTCAATTCCCAGCAACCACATGGTGGCTCACAACCATCCGAAATGAGGTCTGGTGCCCTCTTCTGGCCTTCAGGCATACACACAGAAAGAATATTGTATACATAATAAATAAAATAAATATTTAAAAAAAAAAATTCTCGTTCCAAAGGCTCGGCAGTGATGTGTATTATCATCAGTCAATTGATTGTACTGGTGATTTCTTCAGCAGTTTAGTTAAAGTGTTTGTTTATATCTAATTACACACAGTCCTGACACTGGCAGGGAGAATCTCCATAACCCAGATTAAGACCCTGCCTCAAAAATAAATAACTAAATAAACAAACAAACTTTGAAAGTTCTAGTAATTGCCAAGTAGATCCTATGGAATCAACCCTTGGCCAAATAAAAAAAGCTTTATAAAATATTTAAACTACCAAAAGGCCCTGGAGAGGAAGAAAAGAAGGGGGAGGTCTAGAGAAAAGTCTATACTTAGAAGGAGTTGGCAGTTCAAGAGTTTCCTATAAAAACTCATTTAGTCGAGAGGGAAGGTTTCAGTCAGTGTCACATAGGACTACTAAAATTTACATAGACGGGCTGGGGGGCTGGCTCAGTGGATGCAAAGCTAGCGAGGCCCTGAGTTTGGATACCCAGAACCCATGTAAAGCCAGCAAGCCACATCTGCAATTCTGGTACTCCTAGGACAAAATGGGAGGTGAACACAAGGAGGGGCTGGAAAAAGGTGAAAGGCTAGGCCTGATGGCCCAGATTGTTCCAGATTGTTCCAGATTGTTCTCTGACCCCCATACATGCAGACATACACGAATGATACTTAATGTTGTTTTTAAACTTGCATAGAAACGTACAAATTTGGACCAGGAATGGTACATGCCCAGCACTGTAGGTAGAGACAGGTGGATCTTTGAGTTCAAGGGCAGCCTGGTCTATATAGCAACTCCGGGCCAGCCAAGGCTACATAGTGAGACCCCGCACCTTAGGATTTCGTTTGCTCCTCTGAAACACCATGATCGAAGGGAAAGAGTGTGTTTAGCTCACACCTCCACATTGCAGTCCATCATAGCAGGAAGTCAGGACAGGAACTCAAGCAGGGCAGGAACCTGGAGGCAGGAGCTGATGCAGAGGCCATGGAGGAGTGCCACTTACTGGCTTGCTCCTCATGGCTTGTTCCGTCTGCTTTCTTTCCTTTTCTTGTTTTGTTTTGTTTTGCTTTTCGAGACAGAGTTTCTCTGTAGCTTTGGAGTCTGTCCTGGAAACCACCTCTTGTAGACCAGGCTGGCCTCGAACCCACAGAGATCTGCCTGCCTCTGTCTCCCGAGTGCGGGGATTAAAGGCACGTGTCACCACCGCCCGGCTTCCAAGGAATCTGACACCCTCACACAGACACACATGCAGACAAAACACCAGTGCACATAAAAATAGTAAAATAAAAAACAAAACTTCAGTCTCTTTAAAATATCCAATCTCTTTTAAAACACAAAGTCTTACAGCTGTGGACTTCTGTAAAAAAAAAAAAAAAGTTTTGAAATTAAGTTAAATACCTTCCCACTTCAAGAGGAAGAACCAGGGCACAGTCACAACCTGAACCAAGCAACACCAAACTCCAGCATTGTAAATAACTCAACATCCAATGTCTGGGAGCCACTGAAAATCTGGCTTCTCCAAGGGGCTTGGCCTCCTCAGGACACGACTGTCGGCTAGGCTTCGGAAGGCTCCACGCCACCGCTGCTGCTGTCCTTGGTGGTTGTGTCGTGGTGCTGGCATCTCCAAAACTGCTGGGGTCCCTCCTGCAACTGGGCTGCGCTTTCACCAACAGCATCTGCCTCCTAGGCTCAAAAAACAAACGCCTTGCAACTGAGGCGAAGAGGAGCAAAGGTGGATTCTTAAGTGTGCTGGGAAAAGCCAGCAGCTGTAATCACAGTAGATTGTGCTTACAGATCAAACATCAGCTCAATACTCAAGGCAGGTCTTCAGTTCCTAATAAAAGTCTATTTTCCAAGCCGGGTGGTGGTGGCACACGCCTTTAATCCCAGCACTCAGGAGGCAGAGGCAGGAGGATCTCTGTGAGTTTGAGGCCAGCCTGGTCTACAAGAGCTAGTTCCAGGACAGATAGGACTGTAACATAGAGAAACCCAAAATCTATCTCGTAAAACAAAACACAAAAGTCTATTTTTCTGTGCTGGGCAACGGCTCAGCAGTCAAGAGCTCTTACTGCTCTTGCAGAGGGCCTGGGCTTGTTCCCAGTACCCACACAGTGGCTAATAAACACTGTAACTTCAGTTGTAGAGGATCTTATATGTATGTGGGGTATATATATACCTGCAGGCAAAACATTCACACACACACAAAGTAATACAAATAAATCTAGAAAAAAATTAAACTCTTATCCTTGTATAAATGAAATATTATTTTGATTCTAAAAATAACATTGATTAGGGCAGAAGTTGTTTTACAAACACAGAAATTAAAGGGAGTTTGAGGCCAACCTGGGTTACAAGAGAACTTACCTTAAACAAAAAAATAAAGTAAATTAAGTGTTTATACTACTGTGGTCTTTCTGAGCCACCTTTTCCCAACTGTGTACTTCTTTCATTGACAATAATTGGATTGCCAATGTACATATTCACTTGCATGATGGCCAAATAAAACCCCATCATTTGAAAACATTACTAATTACTTTCCATTACTAATTACTAATAACTTGGTTATTCAAGTTGGTTTTAGTTTGTCTTATATAAGGTTTAAATGACCATCTACATGCTTGCCTTATTTTTTATATATTTAGGAATATTTCCCTAGTGGAGGACCCTTAGAGAATGTCTAGTGGGGCTTGAGGCGGCCCACACCTTGGTAAACACTCCTGTCTTCCTCCTGGGCATTCCACCTAGGCTTTCTACAGACCCGCAGATCTGACTGCTTCCCCTCACCCCCACCGTGCTTTTGTTTTCTGCCCAATGGGATCTCCTATTTTTCTCAGTTGCACGGATTGCTGGCACAGAGGCCCCTGTGGTTCTAAGCCACAGCCCTACCTAAAAGAAAAGCCCAGGATTTGCATCTGGACTTCTGCCCTGGTAAATAACTGAAAAATAAATAAAACACATGAAACGTGAGACTCCTAAGGCAGACTTGTCCGCACACCGTCTCTTCCTTTGGTGGTAGAGATTGTTTTGCTTTCCTGGCAAGGAAGAGGGGACACTTTCACAGAGGGAACAAAGGAAAGCCTGAGAGCATGCCCTGTCTTGTCACAAACTGGTGGGGTTTAGTGCGGCGCATTTCACCCCCTTGTTTCCCACTGTTACATCACACGGTTTGTCCAGTACCCACGCCGAGCCCCGTAGAGCCTTTGTTGGTCTCTAGCGCAAGACATTCAACTCCATCCCTGTGAGATTTTAACTCGGAGAAAAGTTTATAATTAGGCTACCTAACACAACTTTCTTTCTTTCTTTCTTTCTTTCTTTCTTTCTTTCTTTCTTTCTTTCTTTCTATTTATTTATTTTTATTTATTTAGTTTTTTGGTTTTTCGAGACAGGGTTTCTCATGTAACAGCTCTGGCTGTCCTGGAACTAGCTTTGTAGATCAGGCTGGCCTTGAACTCCCGGAGATCCGGAGATCCGCCTGCCTCCTGAGTGCTGGGATCAAAAGGCGTGTGTCACCACCGTCCAGCCTAACACAACTTTCTAGGAAGGTTAATTAATTTTAAAGATGCTGTCTGGTGTGTTATTTTTAAGTTAAGATTAAGGCAGCTTGGACTGGGAAGATGGCTCAGCGGACTGAGAACACTTGGGGCACAAGCTTGAGGGCCTCAGTTCGAATCTCCAGAACCCACTTAAAATGTTGATCGTGACCCCGGTATTGGTGAGGCGAAAACGGGCAGGGGGTGGGGATTGCTGATCATGCTGGCCTCAGCCTAGCCTAGCCCCGGGATCAGTGAAGCACCCTCTCTCAAGGAACTATGGTGAAGAATGGTAAACAGGCTACCCAGTGTCCTCCTCTGTCCGTGCGCTGCAGAGACACGTGCACCGGCACATCTGCGCGTGCGCGCGCGTCCTAGTATCTTGGCTGGGCAGCTTACAACCGCCTCTAACACCACCTTCAGGGGATCTGATGCCTCTAGCCTCCAGGGGCACCTGTAGCCACATGCATATACCCACACACACATACAAATAATTTAAAATATTAAAAGTAAATCTCTAAAAAACCAATGATGAGCCGGGTAGTGGTGACGCACGTCTTTAATCCCAGCTCTCGGGAGGCAGAGACAGGCGGATCTCTGTGAGTTCAAGGCCAGCCTGGTCTACAAGAGCTAATTCCAGGACAGGCTCCAAAAGTCACAGAGAAACCCTGTCTCAAAAAACAAAACAACACAAAAACCAAACAACAACAGCAGCAACAAAAAGAACCAATGATGTATTTGGTCTGTTACCAAAGCAGATGACACGCTTACCTTTCGCCCCATGTTCTGCTCCATTGCATGAACCCTTGTACTATAAAGTGCTATGTAGTTTGTGGAACCAATAAAGGAGTCAGAACTTATAGACTATGAAACTAATAAAAGAGAAAAAGGGAGGGTATTGCCAGCTTGTGTGAAATTATTTAGTCTGCACATAAAATAATTTTACTGAAGAGTTTGGAATTTTCACCAAAAGGTTACATGGCGTATGGCCTTGTAGACATTGGTTCTTGAGATGAGAGCTAAGGGCTGAAAACAGATCTCCAAAGGTGTTCCAGAGAAAGAGTGCAGCAGCAGGGAGTCAAGTCCTGGGAGGGGGAAAGACTACATGCTTTCAGAGGAGAGAAGAGGCCAGCACAACCAGGCAATTAGACAAGCCGGGATCATACGCAACCTGGAAGAAATGGTGGGTTAGGTGACTGCGCCACACGCTAGCAAGAACAAGACGGTAATTGGCGCAGGCTTGTGTAGGCTGCCAGGGTAAATACACAAATTCTGACAATGTCACAGGGAGAGAAGGACGGGACAACAGCTACAACAAAGGATGGCCCGGAGTGACAGCTATTTTGTTCACTTAGGAAACGACCAGAGCCTCTGTAAACGATCACACACACACACACACACACACACACACACACACACACCCAAAAGAGAGGCGACCAAGTGTGCTGGGGAGCACCCTTAATCCTAGCACTGGAAGGGAGAGCAAGAGGATCCCCACGAGTTCGAGGCCTGTTCGGTTTTCATGTTCACAACAGCCTAGGACACATAGTTAGATTCTGCGAGAAAGAGAGAAGGGGCGGGGCGGGGGAGAGAAAGGAAGAAAGAAAAAGAAAAGAAAGGGAGGAAGGAAGAAAGAAAGAAATAGAGGAGGAAGGATGAAGGAAAGAAAGAAAAGAACAAGAAACAAAAATATCACTAATAGCAGAAATGAAGGTTAGAAATAAGGGGAAAATGTAGTAAGTGTTCAAAAGGTAAAAGGCTAAATTATTAGTAAATTTGGAAGCAAAAGATTAGGGTTAAGGTAGTCCTAATGTATTTGGCTCACTGATTGTCCAATGTAGTTTTTGTTTCTTGGTTTTTCCCCCCCTCTAAGAAGTGGCTGGCCTTCTTTTTCCTTACTTTTAAAATTTGAGAAATCATGCATGTATGGTGCCCCCTAGTGGCCAAATGGTCCTTCTTCGGCCATACCACTTAAACGTGAATTTTCTGAGACAGGGCAGTGTTAAATGTGAATTTCCTGGGGCAGGGCAGTGTAATCTAGGGAACCAAGGGTCTCTTTGTTTGTGTAGTCTTTTTTTTTCCCCCTACAAAGAACACTAAAAAGTTAGTGAGAGGAGTCAGTATGTAAAGGAATTTAATCCTAAACCCGACAATGTGAGTTTCATTCCTGAGACCTGACAGGTCCAAAGGGTACCCCCATTTCCCTCCAAAGGGCCAGGCCTACTGACTCGCCCCAAAATTGAGTCTAGGCTCCATTCAAGCTCAACTTGAACTGAAACCGAGCAGGATTTCTGATCGTTAGATTAAATTCAACATCCCTCAGAACCTTATGAAACAGGATGCTACCAAAATGAGTTATCTCTCTTGCCTCTGGCTTAGGGACTTGGCTCTTCACTGGTATACACCTGTGGCAGCGATCAGCATATCAAAGTTCCTGCTGGCCTCTGGGCTCCCTCAGTCCCTAGTCCCAAGTGCCCATTATACATTTTAAAGCCCCCACACTAGCTAGCTTCCTGGCTCTTCTCACCTCAGAAGCCCTCTGTCCCCTCTAGCCTCTCTGCTTGCTCCCCTGGCCCTGGCCATGCCCAGGCTGTTACTTTTCTCTGCTCCAGACTCTTCCTGAAGCCTCTGGATGTCTTGTGGTTCTGATCTACGGTAGAAACCTTCCCTCCACCATGGAGCAGCCGTCTCAGCGTTTCCTTTTCGGCTCCCTCGAATACAGGACCCACAGGGCGGAAGAAGAGAAGAACTACATCAGGCTGTCCTCTGACCACCCCAGAATGTTCTCAGTGTCTGTGTGCACGTGTGTGCGCACACACATAATAAAAAAAGGTGATGTGTGAAGTCCTAGTTTCAATCACCAATACTGGAGAGGAAAAAGAATAAAGACCAGAGAGTCTGTGAGTTCGAGTCCAGCCTGGTCTACAGAGGAAGTGCCAGGACAGCCAGGGCTATGCAGAGAAATCCTGTCTCAAAAAAATCAGAAACCGACCAAACAAAACACTTCATTTTAGTTTTCAGTATGGAGGAAAACTGCTTTTACTAATAAACTAATAATACTTGTTATATAGTATATATCATGAGTTATTACCTCTAAATGTGTTAATAGTAAGTCTTTTAGGACAATTGGAGAAGAATAAGAAAATCAAATATAAAAAGAGTTAAAACTCATTTTTCATCTACACTACTTATATCCTTTTAATGCTATTTTTATTACTATTTATTCATTAATATCTTCCCAGAGGATCTAAGTCTGATTCTCAGCATCCGCAAGGCAGCTCACAAGCATTTGCAATTCCAGTTTCAGGGGTTCCACTCCCCTCGTCTGGCCTCCCCAGGTACCATACATATTCATGGTGTGCAAACATGCATGCAAGCCAAACACCCATAACACAGCTGGTTCAGAGGTTCTGAGTTCAAATCCTAGCACCCACATGATGGCTCACAACCATCTATAACTGTAATCTAATGGTATCAATTGACTTCTTCTGATGTGTAGATAGATGTACATGCAGAAAAAACATTCATATATATGTGTGTGTATGTTATATATTTTTATTTATATATTTATATCTTTATAATATATATTATATTCTTATAAAAGTTGGGCAGTGGTGACTCATGCCTTTTATTCCAGGGCTTGTAAGGCAGGGGCAGGTGGCTCTCTATGAGTTCAAGGCCAGCCTGATCTACAAAGTGAGTTCTAGGACACCCGAGGCTGCTACACAGAGAAACCCTGTCTCCAAAAAAACCAAAACTAAAACAAAACAACAAACAAACAAAAAAAACCCACCCATAACACATAAACTAAGTAACAATTGTTAAGGTTTATGTGGCAGAGAACCTTGGCAGATCTGAGCCACAGATATCACACCATACAATAGATCTCACGCAGGGGATTTACTGGGGACAGAAAGTGAAAGCCCATCTTGGAGCAGGAGAGAGAGAGAGAGAGAGAGAGAGAGAGAGAGAGAGAGAGAGAGAGAGAGAGAGAGAGAGACTGACCGACCAACCGACAGACAGACAGACAGACAGCTCGGATGGTCTGTGATGGTGGGGACCACTTAAAGTGTCGTGTTTGGTGGCTCATGGTGATATGGCTGTGGCTGCTGGTCCTGAGTGGTTGAGGGCAGACTGGGAGAACACCTTGTCTCTAACCTTCCTCCCTGCTGTTTATTTAAAAGGTGTGAAAACAGGAAGGAGTGACAGGTGGGGCAGCAATGGGAGTGCCATGCTCTTTAGACTGCTCCCTGTTCTCCAGGGGTGTTGACACCTTAGAAGACCCGAGAAAGCTGAGGTTTTGGTCGAGTCCTGAAAGAGCAGGCGCTTTCACTTTCTGTCCAGGCTCTGCAGGTCCATCTTCGGCTAGGGAAGTACAGGGTCCGAGCGGCTGGACCACCTGGGGCTAGCTGCTTAGAAGCTGTCTGGATAGATTTTGAGGAGACTCCTGGAGTTGGCAGGTTGCTAGAACAAATAGATGTTAAGGACAGAGGGTAGAGTTAGGAGTTTAGGGCAAAATTTTTATCCAGGGTATACATTTGAAACTTTTAGGCCTGTGGACCTGGTAGCTGGGGGAAGGGAGTCTCAAGACCAGGCAAAGGGGGAGCAGGGACCTCAGGAATAAGCAGAATAGGCAGGTGGGGAAGCAGGCTGTGGATTGCAGGACTTATCTGGAGTCCTTTTGATCCATGAGAGGTGGATTCAAGTCGATTTCCTGAAGCTTACAAGATTTTAAGTTTACAAAAAAGAGAGGTTTTAGATATGTCAGCATTACCACTGCTTGTAATCTATACTGAAATCTCCACTGTAGAAAAGGCAATAGGAGGTTGGAGAGATGCTCAGCAGTTAATTAAGAGCACTGGCTGCTCTTCCGGAGGACAGGCTTTCAGTTCCCAGCACCCACATGGCAGCTCACAACTGTCTGCAACTCCAGTTCCAGGGGACCTGACACCATCATATCAATGTACAAAAAGTAAAGTTAAATAAATTATAAGAAAAAGAAAGAAAGAAAGAAAGGAAGGAAGGAAGGAAGGAAGGAAGAAAGAAAGAAAGAAAGAAAGAAAGAAAGAAAGAAAGAAAGGGCAATAGACTCAAGCCTTTGAGTCCTAGAAGAAGCTTGAGGACCCAAAATTATATTGGTTTAAAAACATGAATATTTTTTCCTCTACCCAGAAGACTGAGTGTATATAGATTAGACAGTATGTGTTTAGCACAATGAGAAGAAATTTTAAGTCTATACTTAGAAGTTAACCAAAGGAAACTTGAAATTTTGAACTTGTGACTCTAACAGTAGTCAATAATTACCGGAGCTAGAGTAATACCTTATCAGAACGCCACTGACGCTTAAAATTCTGAACTTTTGAAATCTTAATAGAACAATAACATAGAGAGTAAAGGAAATCTAAAATATCTTCATATACTTTACATCACTTTCTTACCACAACTTAAGCTTTCGCATCCTTAGACCTGTATAACTTGTATTTATATACCTTAAAATGTCTTAGACCCTAAAACATTTTCTTAGATTCTCACAACTTAAGTTTTTGTATCTTTGGACCTTACATAAACTTTACACTTTTCTTTCTGTCTAATTCACCATGAGACACATGAGTGGCTGGTTACTGAGAGCAGCCATTGGAAAGCAAGTTCCTTTAAAGCACGGAATAGTGAGACATTGAAGTCTGTTTTGTGAGATTATCTCTCTCTCTCGGTAGCAAGGCAAACTGTGTCTAGGCCGGGTAGTAGCTCTAGGGAAGTGAGTCCCGAGGCCTGACTTTTACGCATGAAGAGGACAGAGAAGGCAGCGGAAGCCTCGGTTGCTGCTGTTAAACTGGCAAAGCTATCAATCACCAGCCTAGTTGTTGCCACCATCAGAGATCTGAGAAGGACAAATTTCCCCTGAGTAAGCAGGAAGTACAGACTAAGCAGTTCCTCGGTCTATTAAAAGTGATAGAGACTTACCTAGACAACCACCCTCCATTCCACTGTGGTCTTTGGGGGCAGAGGTCCCAGGCCAGCATCAGTCTTCAGCCATCAGGCACAGAAGATCCAGCTGACTTCTGTGGAGTAGGAATTTGGGAGGACCAGCCTACCTTGTATAGGCAAAGTGCGCAGTAAACTTCCTAGGGTCCTGCTTGTCCACAGTTTGGACATGGCCCTGGGGGCAGATGAGGTGAAGGGCAGTTTTTCACCCTGTGTCTGGCTTTGCGACATTTAAAGCAAGCTCCAGGTGGAGTTCTTCTTTTCCCCTTCTTTGGAGGAGATCTTGGGGGTGCTGCCAGGAGCTGGCATGTCTCCAATAATAATAAAAGTAATAATAATAATAATAATAAAAGCTTTTTTTGTCTTGTTTTTCACTGTCCTAGAACTCACTCTGTAGACCAGGCTGATCTGGAACTCACAGAGATCCTCCTGCCTCTGCCTCCTGAGTGCTGGAATGGAAGATGCACACCACTACTGCCAAGCTATGAGAAGCATTTTTATTAAACATTTTAAATACCATATTCAGCAGATCTCTGAAGAGTTTGAGGACTATAATCTATTAAGTCTATCTAAACTAGACAAACTTTGCTTGTTTCTAGTTACTTGTTTTAGGTTTAACTCTGAAAACATACAGGAGGCTAAGTAAGATTTATTCCTGTAATTAACTACATTAGAACTTAGCATAACTGTAATTATCTGTCCTGTTCCTTTAAGAGACAAGCCACGCCCACACCCCCCACATACAGAGGCAAGCTGATCTTCAGTTTCCAGCCTGAGTTCTTTCTCCTTTCCCTTCTTTTCCATCTCTCTCTCAAAGAGGCAGCTTCTGTCTCTCCCTTCTCACCACTTTTCCCCTTCCCTGCTTCTGTTTCTCTCTCTCTCCTCTTCTCCCCTTCTCCCCTTTCCCTTTCATAACCCACTAAATAAATATCCAGCCTCACTCTGCAAGGCATGCCTATCCATGTTTCTATCTCTCGCCTGCCTGGGACCAGCCCCTCTTGCATGGTCTCATGGCATGCCCACGTGTCTGTCTCTCTTTGTGGGACTGGCTATCTTGTTGAGGTCTCTCACCCACCATGTGGCTCCCTGCCTGGGACTTGCTGCCCCTCATCCCACTGCAGCCACTTGGGGAACTGCGCCATCCCTGCCTGGGATTGGCTGCTCTCGGAACTGACTGCCTGCCGCCACTTCAGGGACCTGCAGCATGGTCTCTGCTGCCTGGGGACCCGCAGCATTTTATTTTCACCATTGCAATAATTATGAGCAGGGTGGTGGGAAGAGGGGCGGAAATGGAAATTTTATAATTTAATAAAATTACTTTTAAAAAATTATGAGCATAATTCTGGACACATTAAAGATTTTGATTGCATATAAAAAGACTGACCATTAGCTTGCATGCTGTAATTATCCTTAACAGTTTACAAGACAGTAGTTTTTATAAGTCTGGGGCTTTACATTATACCTGCATTGAATTGAAGCTCTTCTAGTATCAAAATAAAAATTTTAATCGTACATTCCATAGAGAGACTGGCAACTTTACTGATCCTTTTTATAGTGCACCATTAGAGAATATTGCAGTTTTTTGTATGGCTTAGTTTATCCAAATGGCTAAAGCCTTAAGTGAGAAAAGACCAAGAAGCTAGACTAATATTATTCCAATCCAAGTAGACCTTTGGAATTTATAAATCTTAATTATCAAATAGACTTATTTATAAAACATGTTACTTATATAATCTAGCAACTTGTGGTTAAACAGTTAACAAAGCCTTAAGTAGTTAGGTGTAAATCTCTAAATCAGTTTTTGTTCATCTGATTAGACTGTTATAACGTTAAAATTGTATCATCATTACAGTATATTGTAAACCAGAGGTGGATCACTTATATAATATGTTGTAGCAAATATAACCTTATATTTTCATCATCATACAAAAGTCCATACAAATCCAGTTGCTTTCTTGGTCTAAAACTAGATACAGATAAACAGAGAGCGCATGAGAACTAAGAAGTTTCTCAACTGCTGCTTTATGTCCTGTAGTCATCTTTTTTTTTTAAAAGATTTTTATTTATTATGTATACAGGGTTCTTCCTGCATGTATCCTACAGTACAGAAGAGGGCACCAGATCTTATTACAGATGGTTGTGAGCCACCATGTGGTTGCTGGGAATTGAACTCAGGACCTCTGGAAGAGTAGCCAGTGATCTTTTCCTCTGAGCCATCTCTCCAGCCACCTTTTCTTTTCTTTTCTTTTCTTTTTCTTTTTTTTTTTTTGGTTTTTCAAGACAGGGTTTCTCTGTAGCTTTAGATCCTGTCCTCTTGTAGACCAGGCTGGCCTCGAACTCACAGAGATCCCCTGCCTCTGCTTCTGCCTCCCAAGGATTAAAGGCATGCGCCTCTACCACCCAGCTATGTATAGATTTTTTATTATAAGGCTTTTGTTACAAGTTTCAGGCCTAATTTTATTTCAGATTTTATAGATTTTAAACCATACCCAAAGAATTTACAAATCCTAAAATAGAGTCTGCTAAGAGTAGAAAGTAGAGAAAGCGCGCAGCGCAGCAAGTTAACGTTAGATTTGGGGACCATTTGTCTGTGCGGTGGCAGTTGCTGCGATCTGCGAGAATTTGGAAGTCAAGGTCGCCTATCTTTTGGTCACTGATCCGGACTGAGGCCAGGCTGCCGTAATAAAATCTGAGTCCGAGGAGAAAGAGAGAGCGAATCACAAAGCAGAACCCTGTCTGCGTAGACACGTTCCTATAAAACTCCAGGAGGGAACCGAGAGTTGAAGCTGCAGGACTGCAGGCTGAGCCAGAGGCAGCCCGGGAAGTGCAGAGGGAAATGGAGTCTGTGAGTGTGAGTGTCTTTAGTAGAGAGCCCAGAGAGAAAGCTGCCCAGCTGGTGGGAGCCACCCCGAAGGGCAAAGAACCTGGCTCCGGAAGCCAGAGAGACTTTTAGGGCATAGGACAAGGAGAGGAACAGCTAAGGGACAAAGAGGAACTGAGAAGCTCTTAGGTGCCCACATTGTGGGCACAGCAGGTCAGAGGGAAGCAGCACACCCTGGAATTTGGAATCAAATTCACAAACAAATAATCCCTGCATTCCGGAGGAGCCTGGGTTCAGAGCAGAAGCTGCAGGGGGGAGCACTGTGTGTTGTGAGGGTGTGCTGCAGCTGGTCTGCTCCTTTGCTGTCAGAAATTCTCCAAGAGTCATCCCAAAGGGGAGTCAGGAGGTATGAGTAACACAGTTCCCATAGGTGAGGAAGAGGTGGGGGTCCAAGGTCTGAAGTCCAAGGCATTCCAAGGACTGAGAGGGACCAAATGAGGAAGGCACAAGCCCTTCAGTAAGTTGTCACCTCACCAGATGGGGGCCAGAGCTAAAAAACTAGAGGACACGGTGCCTGGTACCAGGACTTTAGGATTAAGCCGAAAGGTGAGAACAGAGGTCAAAATTGAAGCCTCTCCTAAGGGAAATGATCAGAAAAAAAAAGGTCAATCATAGCCCTAACGACCACCTCCAGGAACATCAGAGGGGTGCGGGACACTCATTCCCTCGGATTCAGGGAAGCATTTACGCTGACCAAAGGGAACACTTACCAATTGGCACTGTTGGAAGGGGTGTCCAGCAATTGGTGAGCCAGAAGGTGAATCTGTCGCAGGTATACTGGAGATAACGGATAGGGCCCCAGTTTGGCTTAGACCCCCAAGTGGGGAGCACACAGGCACCAGGATATCCGGGATATCCTCCCTCCGAAGTCACAAGGCGCCAATGTTAGAGTTTATGCAGCAGAATACTTTGGTGGATCAGAGCCAAGGAACGCCATAAGGATTACACCATGCAACTGATCTCACACAAGAGCTTTATGGGGGGGGGGCAAAAAGGTCAACTCTCAGCGGGAGACAAGACAGAGAGACAGAGTGAGAGAGTGGTCTGCCATGGGGGAACCTTTCAAAGGGTATCAGTGTCGCATTTGGCAGCAGATGAAGATATGCCTTCTGAACCTGAGTGGCTGAAGGCAGGCTGGAAGAACACCTGGTCTCTAACAATATCTTTACAATTCAAGTTCTCAGCAAAGCGGAAGAAACAAAGAATCTTCCTAGACATGCAGAAGTGTTGAAAAGTGATTTAACAGAAGCTGGTGTGGCTGTGGGAGAGGCGGACTGCTTCCCTGCTCTTGGGTGTGTAAATTGGTGCAGACACTAGAGTGTGGACATTTCTCACAAAGCCATGCACCCCAAGGGGTCTGTATCCTACTACAAAGACACTTGCACATCCGTAATCACTGCTGCTCTATTTACAATAGCTAGGAAACAGGACGGGCATGGGTGGGCTGATGGAATTATCCACAGGAAAGTGGGTGCAGCTATGAAACTATGCCAAGGTATCTCAGGCCCGGAAAGCCAGACTCCGAATGTCCTCTTTCGTATGCCGAGCCCAGATCTTCATGATTAGATTTGTTTGCTTGATTCGGAATGTCTAGGGAGACCAGGAAGCTAGAAAGAGCTACTGGGAGAGAGGGAGAAAGAAGCCATAGGAGAGGATGGGAATAGCAGTACACATGGGAAAGAAGAAGAGGTGGGTGCCGGAAACGGAAAGACCTAAGCCAGGATGGGGGTGAAGAGATGGGAGGAAGGAGGTGAACAGAAAGATTTAAGGCACTATGGCTCACCAGATAAAAGCACCTGATAGCATCAGTTTGATGAGCAGATGGCGAGCACTGAGCCCACAAAGTTGTGCATTGGGACCTGCATGGCCACACACACACACACACACACACACACACACACACACACACTAATACTATTTTTTAAAACTAAGAATGTATGGGAAGACTTATAAATACTCACTACTTAATATTAAAATCTTTCTTCTTTCTCTCTTTTTTTTTTCTTTTTGATTTTTTTCAAGATAGGGTTTCTCTGTGCAGCCTTGGCTGTCCTGGAGCTCACTCTGTAGACCAGGGTGTTGATATTTAAAAACAACCATCTGTTCTAGTTATTTATTGATTTTTTTTTTGGTCAGCTTGGCATAAACTGAACTCATCTGGGAAGAACTTCACTTGAGAAAATACCTCTGTCAGATTGCCCTGTGGGAAAGTCTACAGTGAATTTTCTGGATTGGTGATTGACGTGGGAGGGCTGAGAACCCAGTTCACTGTGGGTAGTGATATTCCTGAGTTGGTGGTCTCGGGTTCAATAAGAAAGCAAAAGGAGTGACCCATGAAGAGCCAGCCAGTGAGCAGCACTCCTCTGGGGCCTCGGCATCAGTTTCTGCCTCCAGGGTCCTGCTTGAGTTCCGGCAGTGATGGACGGTGGTACGGAAGTACAAGCCAAATAAACTCTTCTTCAAGTTGTTTTTATCATACGCTCCCAACTTGACAATAAGGATTTCTCACATCAAGAGAAAGCAAACTAAGACACTATCACTGCACCAAAATATATAGTATGACGGTAATTCTTTCAGCCACCCGGAAGGCTGCACTTCCGGGTTCTAAAGCAGGCGCATGTAGCCCCTGTGTGTGCATGCGTGGGTCGCCCGCCATCTGCGTCATCAGAGTATGACGCAAAAGCCCCTGTACGCAAGTGCAAGGCATAGCGTAGTCCGTCATCAGCGTCTGACTGATGTAGGCACATCTTTTTCCCTTGTGTGCATGTGCTAGGAAGCCTTTAAAAGCTGGATGTGCCATTTTTACTCTCTTTCCTTCCACACCTCTTCCTCGAGTTCGTTGAGCACAACCCCTCTTAATAAACTCCTAAGTGGGTTCGTTTGCGTCTCGTGTCTTCTTCCGCCGGATATCTTCAATGACATAACTAGAGATAAATTTGGGAAGAATTATTACATGGTCCTTGTTATAGGTAGCAGAGTATGTAACTGAGACTGGAGTGTCTGCAAGAGATATTCTTTTTTTTCTTTAAGATTTGTTTATTATGTATACAGTGTTCTGTCTGCATGTATTCCTACAGACCAGAAGAGGGCACCAGATCTCATTACAGATGGCTGTGAGCCACCACGTGGGTGCTTTGAATTGAACTCAGGACCTCTGGAAGAACAGCCAGTGCTCTCAACCACTGAGTCATCTATCCAGTCCTGTGAGAGATATTCTAATAAGACCACCCTTCCCATGTAGACTATATTGGCATGCTTTCTTGCTATGGTAGTAGTGACAAGAGCCTGCTATTGATAGCAGACATTTAACTGAAAAGGGCTAAGCCATACTGAAGTGGAGTATCATGGAGAAGGTCCTGAAAAGTTTCAGCAGCCCGATGTATCTTTCCGCCGATATAATAATCCAAATCAGACCAAATCAAAGCGAATTTAAAAAAGCCCAGGTTTAAAGGATACCAGTGCTCCCAGATGGCCTTCCAGCTCCCAAGAGAGAAACTGGGAAGGAAGATGGTGGGGAGGGGTGGCAGTTTAAATACCCTGTGGGAGTGGTCTTGAGCATCTCTGGGGAGGGGTCATCATTTGGCAGGCTTTCTCAGAGGTGGAGTCTGGACTCAGGGCAACTCCCCGAGTAGGGGGCTTGGGATGGAAATTCTAAACATTCCAGGCTCTTTGGATATATGGATACCAGGGGCTGTGGTGAAGCTTCCGCCCAAACAGATCCCACAGTGAGTGGAGTCCACCAAGTCTTTGAGGATGCCCTGAAAGTGATTGGATGACAAGAGAATACATCGCAGTCCCTGAAAGTACCAAATATGGGATTGCTGATGAGCCTTCGTGGCTGTTGGCGTGACAGCTACAGGGAATAAAAGGACTTGTTACTGAGGACAAGATGGCTATCGGGAGATGTGCTCATGTATGGGGAGTACCAAAGGGGACATGGGTAGTGTCACGTGCAACTGGGCACTAATGAGTGGGTTCGCACGGGTCCATGAAATGGGACTCAGACACATTGAGAATAAACTTAGCCTCTGTGGCCTCAGGGGGCTCAGTCTCAGTTCGCCTCTTGGCATCTTTATTTTTTCCTGTATTTACACTTTAGCTGATAGATTTCCATAACTCAAAACAAACTGATAGAAGCTTCTGACAATACAAGGCCAGGTGCAAATACCTGCTGATTCATGAGGTACCACGGGTTTCCGGGTTTCCTCTAAACCGAGTTTTGCATAGGCTTTGTATCCATGGGAAACTCCCAGTCAAGGTTCACATAGGACAAGAAAAGGTATTTGTAACACAAAGGAAGGCCTATGGGTCGTGTGAAAAGCCAGGCCAGGTATAACCCAGCAGGGTTTCATGGGTAGTGGGAGTTGCTTGCTATCCTCTGGCTTGGTGCCAGAACATTATACCACAGGGTAACATTCCCGTATTATCATATGATTTATCAAATACAACGGATGGAAAAGAGAGGATGAGATGAGCTGCCTGCTTGCTGTTCCGTACAGCTGGGTGAGGGTGGGGAAGCAAAGGTGGAGGAGAATACAGAGTTCCTCCTGGGACCCAAAAACATAGAGCCCGAGGGAAGAACTGGATAGTGAAGAAGGAAGAGGTGGGACAGAAGTGACAGAAGATAGCCCTCAGATCTTCTTCTACTACTTTTTTTTTTTTAAGCAAACTTTAACACTATTATGGTTTTCGTCTCTTTAAGAGGCAAGCCACGCCCACTCCTGGTGGTCCCTCCCTCCCCTCACCATCTTGGATCTCTCTTACTGTCCCCTTTATGCCCGCGTGTCTCTCTCGGGCCCTTCTCTGTCTCTTACCTCCTCTTCTTCTCTTCTCCTTCTTCCCCCACTCTCTCTCTCCTTTAAGTAATAAATATCCAATTCTATTCTGTACGATGTGTCTGCCCATGTGCCTTCCTTCTACCCGTGCCTGCTCACACCCGCCTGCATTATGGGACCAGCCTGCCCAGCCACTCACCCCGCTGGGATCAGCAACCACTCTGGGGATCTTGCAGGGATCGGCAGCCGTATCTGTCGGGGACTGGCTGCTCCCAGAGCCCGCTGTCTGTCTACTGCCGCCGGGGACCGCCGGCATTTCTTAAAAATCATAAAAAATACTCCATTCTTTTTTTTTTTTTTCATTCAAAAAATTTACACTTCCTCCCCTCCTCCCATTCCCTTCCCGCCCCTCAGGTGTGCTTTATATGGAAGAAGAGACTGTATCGTGATGCAGTACACAGATGAGGGCTTTGCTAAAGGACTGGGGCAGGAAACTACGGTGGCCAGGGACTACTCTACCACTGAACTGCTTGATCTGGGTGATCTGGGAAAGGCTTTTGAGGTAGAGAACACTCACAATCTGGCCTGTGAGCCTGTAGACATTCAGGCAGATGGAAGCAGTGTGAGCATCACAGAACAGAGGAGTTAAGGAGCAAAACTACACATCCCTCCCTCTTGAAACAAAGTGCATCATCTGAGCCAATGTGAGGAACTCAGTCTCTGCTGAATCGGCTTATATGAATCGTTGGGTTATTGCTAGCTAAAGTCCCCGTGAGTACTGGGGACTGGAAGATGAAAAGGAAGTACAGGCATAATGAGGTAATAGATATGAGACAAGCAATCTTTGCTGCCCAGTTCAATGGGCCTGATAGGATTCTGTTCACAGGAGAGCTAAGAAAATAGTTCATCCGAGACTGTTGGGACTTTCCTTAGTTACTTTTTCATGGCTGTGATAAAACACCACAACTAAAGGCAACTTATAAAAGAAAGAGCTTAATTGGGCTTAGAGTTCCAGAAGGTTGGAGTCTATGCTGGCAGAGCAAAGGCGTGGCAGTGGGAGCTGAGAGCTCACCTATCAACCCATAAACAGAAGACAGAGGGAGACAGAGGGAGTCCTTCTCCAGTGGCTCACCTCCTCCAATGAGGCCACACCTCTAAGTCCTTCCCTAGCGATTCTACCCCTAAAGAACAGGTATTCAGGGCTGGAGGGATGGCTCAGGGGTTGAGAGCCCTGAGTGCTCTTTCAGAGGCCCTGAGTTCAATTCCCAACAACCACATAGTGACTCATAATCATCTGTAATAAGAACTGCCCTCTTCTGGCCTGTAGGCATACAGTCAGGCAGAACATTGTAGATGTAAGAAATAAAGAAATTAAAAAAAAAAAAACTCTCGAAGAAGAAGAAAAGAAGAAGAAGAAGAAGAAGAAGAAGAAGAAGAAGAAGAAGAAGAAGAAGAAGAAGAAGAAGAAGAAGAAGAAGAAGAAGAAGAATTCATAGTTTTGGAATGAGTGGTTTTGTTGCATCCCTGGTGATAAGAGAAGAGAGAAGCAGACAGCAAATGTGACAAGATTTGCATAGGAGTTCCTAGGAGGAAGTTTGACAGAAAGCCTAATGATCTCTGTGCTCATAAGCTTCAGGAAGACTTTAGAATTCGGGCAACAGTTCATGGAAGGCATAAAGAGTAAAACAACACAGGGGGAAAAGACTAAGTTTGCCAGCCGGGCGATGGTGACGCACGCCTTTAATCCCAGCACTCGGAAGGCAGAGGCAGACGGATCTCTGTGAGTTTGAGCCTGATCGACAAGAGCCAGTTCTAGGGCAGGCTCCAAAGCTACAGAGAAACCCCGTCTCAAAAAATCAAAAAACACACAAACAAACAAACAAACAAAAAGACTAAGCTTGCTCCAGAGTGTGCAGGCACTGCCTCAGAGTAGGCTGTGTACATTTCTTTCTGCAAAGATGTGTGCTTGGAATGGCGAATTCTCACCTAGCTTAGGCCCACTCAGCAGTCAAGTGTGACTGAGAAAAAGGGAAAGGCAAGAGCTGTACCTCAGGGCTGGTGCAAAGTCTGCCAGCTTCAGAGCCAGCTCCAGCGGCAGGTGCGCCCCTAAGCTCCCTTGGTCCTGGGCTATACTGAGCAGTTTGAGACAACCCCATGAAGCCTTTCAGTATGGGAGATGCACATGGCTCCACACTGCAGCAACCCAGGATGAGAGAGTAAGGACATTTCTTGAAAAATGATTACGGATTACAGGCAGCTAGATCAAATGGTAATGTTTTGTTGGTAGCGTCAATCTAGCCCCTGGCATCCCTATGCCCAAAGAGTCTGGAATGTTTGGGTTCAGGTTTCACTTCTGTCACTGGCATCCATATATGCAAAGAGTCTGGAATGTTTGGGTGGAAGTTCCATCCCAAGCTCCCTCCCCTTGGAGTTGCCTCAGTTCAGACTCCACCTCCGAGAAAGCCGGCCAAACGATGACCCCTCCCCAGAGATGCTCAAGATCATTTCCACAGGGTATTTAAATTGTAACCTAGAGAACAAACACGTGATTTTCTGGTCTTCCTTCTCCATCTCATCTCTGGGAGGCTGGAAGGCCACCCGAGACCATTGGTATCCATTAAACCTGGACTTTTTCAAATTCGGTTTGAGGCTTATTGGGAGGTTTATTGGGGTACAGAAAAATTTCAGGTATATTCTACCCACTCCACTGTACCTAATATTATTTTCATGAGGCCATTAATGGAAACAATGGAATCATTATGTAAAGTGGTATATTCAGCATTGGCAGTTCTAAAATCAAAGTACTGATAAGCCCCAAGAACTATTGAGAATGTCTGTGTCCTTCAACAGCAAACATTTTATTTCTGTAAAAATAAGCAAGCATCTCCATTATACAAATCCATAGTAAATTTCATAGACTGTATTGGTTGTCTTTCTGTTGCTGTGATAAAACACCATGGCCAGGGAACTGAAGGGAGATTATTGCGGTTCATGGGTCTGGAGAGATGAGAGTCCATCACGGCAGGGAGGTAGAGTGGTAAGCGGAAGTTACAGCAGCAGTGACAGGAAGCTGAGAGCTCAAGTACAGGTAGGAAGCAGAGAGAACAAACTGGAAGTGGGGCGAGGCTTAAAACTTCAAAGTTCTGCCCACCCTCTGCAAATGACATATCTGCTCCAGCAATGCTGCACCTCCCCCAAACCTCTCCAAAGAGCACCGCCAACTGGAGACCCAGTGTTCAAATGCCTAAGGGGGACATTTCTCAGTGAAACTATCACACACACACACACACACACACACACACACACACACACACAGTGCGGGAGAATTGTCTGTATTCTGTCAATCATGTATTTAATAAAACGCTGATTGGCCAGGCAGGAAGTAGAGGCGGGTCAACCAGAGAGGAAGTAGAAGCGGGGCAATGAGAATAGGAGCCGGCTAGGGAAGAGGAAACTCCCTCTACAGTTCTGCCCAGACCACCGGAGAGGAAAGATGTAACCTGCCCAGCTGAGAAAGGTACTGAGCCATGCGGCTAACGTAGATAAGGATAATGGGGTAACATAAGTTATAAGAGCTAATAAGTAGCCTGACTTAATGGGCCAATCAGCTTTATAACCTAATGTAGACTCTGTGTGATTTTCTTTGGAACTTGCCGGTTGTGGGGTACTGGGCGTGACAGAAACCCCAACAAGCTGGCCCTTCATGTTACACACACAAATTGTTTTTTTTAAATAAAATTGTAATTATCAGTAAATGTTTAATTTGTATAAGTATTGTATACCTATATACCCAGGGTTTACAGTAGGGCTTGGGATATAGAGTATTAGAATGCCTTCCTAGCATGTGCAAATCCTTGGTTTTGATCCCCAGTGTAATTATTTGTTCTGTCCCTTTAAGAGACAAGCCACGCCCACTCCCTCCCTGCTTGCAGCCTTGGTCTTCTTCTGCCTCCCCCCACTTCTTCCCTTACCCTCTTCTCTGTCTCTGTCTCTTCTCTCTCTCTTCCCCTCTCTCTCCCTCTCTCCTCTTCTCCCCTTTTCTCTTCCCCTCCATAACCCACCTAATAAATGTCCGACTTCACTCTGCATGGTGTGCCTATCTGTCTGCCCCTTTGCCTGCCCGCCGCCCACATGGCTAGCCACCAGGTTTGCCACCAGCAAACAGCCACCTTCGGAGATATGCCATGTAGTCTCATGCGCAGTCCCTACCTAGGACTGGCTGCTCCCGGAACCCACTGTCTGCCTGCTGGGATCCCACAGCAAGCTGCCGGGGACTCCCCTCCCAGAACCAGTCACAGCTCAGGGACCTGCAGCTGCCCCTGCCTGGGGCTGGCTGCTCTCAGGGCCCACTGCCTGCCGCCACATGGCCCGCTACCACCACTTGGGAATCTGCAGAATTTTTAATAATCCATTGCACCCAGCACCACATAACAGATGTGGTGGTGCACACCTGTAGTTTCAGCATTAAGGGGTAGAGTCAGGAATATCTTTAGCTCAAGGTAATCCTCAGCTATTTAGTAAGCTGGAAGCTACCTGTTTTTAAAAGTTTTATATTATATAATAACTATTATTATAAATTTCTAGACAAGTCTTGTAAATGGAAGACATTTAAGAAGTCCTAACTTAGACACATTTTCTTGAAGGTCTCAGAGACACCTGTTCAACGAGATTCAGGTGGTGAGGTCTTTGATGAGCAGGTGAGTTTCTGTTGCTGGTATCTTCAGTGCACTCAGAAACATCTGCAAAGTCCTCCAGGTCACCGCTCAGTGCACACACTGTGGTCGAGACACCATCTTCTGCCGAGCACGTGACCGCTCTTATACATGGAAACAAGGGGAACAAAAGGACGAGGAACTAAAGGTGGGATGGAGCAAGGGAAGGGAAGGGGGAAGAGCAATGGAGTCTCCCAGGGGGCAAATATGATCAAAGTACACTGTGAGTACATGGGAAAATGGAGCAAAAGCCCTCACTTTGTACAATTAATATAAGCTAATTAAAATTTAAAAATAACCCTAAAGAAATGTAACCTCTTTTTGTTACAAGTAGTCTCTTAAACTAAACAGGCAAGGTTCATTAAATTTTATTACTTTACTTTTTTAAATATTTATTTATTTATTTATTTATTTATTTTTAAATTTTTATTATGAATACAGTGGTCTGTCTGCATATATGCCTACTCACCAGAAGAGGGCACCAGATCTCATTAGAAATGGTTGTGAGCCACTATGTGGTTGCTGGGAATTGAACTCAGGACCTCAGGAAGAGCGGTCAGTGTTCTTAACCTCTGAGCCATCTCTCCAGCCCTTAATATTTATTTATTATGTATACAATATTCTTTCTGCATGTATGCCTGCAGGCCAGAAGAGGGCACCAGACCCCATTACAGATGGTTGTGAGCCACCATGTGGTTGCCGGGAATTGAACTCAGGACTTTTGGAAGAGCAGGCAATGCTCTTAACCACTGAGCCATCTCTCCAGCCCCCTACTTTACTTTAAAAAAAAAATTAATTGGAGGGGTTGGAGAGATGGCTCAGCAGTTAAGAGCACTAGCTTCTCTTCCAAAGGACCAGGGTTCAATCCCCAGCACCCACATGGCAGCTCACAACTGTCTGTAACTCCAAGATCTGACATCTTCACACAGACATACATGCAGCACATAAAATAAAAACAAATAAAAAAATTGGAATAGCATGCTATCAAATCTCATAAATAATATTTTAATCTCCTTTCTAATATTTAATCATGTTCATCTTAAACAAATTTTGTCTCTGTGACTGAGATAAACCCATTTTTATCATGTTAATGTATATGTATAGATGAATACATATGAACACACACACATATATGTATATTATTACTAAGAGTTTATGTCAAGGCTGGAGAATGCTTGTTGCTCTTACAGAGGACCCTGGCTTGGTTCCCAGCACCCCATGGCCATTCATAACCATCCTGAATTCTGATTCCAGGAGATTCTGATACCCTCTGCTGGCCTCTGATACACGTGGTGCACATACATGCAGGCAAAAACACTCATACATAAAAAAAGAGAAATAATTCCTTTAAAAAGCAGATCTTTGGGAGTGGTTGTCGGTGGAGCAGGGTGTGGTAGGTGGTATATGCCTTTACTACTAGTGTCCAGGAAAAGGGCATGTCTGTGAGTTGGAGGTGATTTCAAAGTTACCCTGGTTTACACAGCAAGTTCCAGGACAGCCAGAGTTGCATAGTGAGACCTGGTCTCAAAGAAAGAAAAAAAGAGGAAAAATAAAAACAATGAATGAACATGGTGGGGGCAGAGGGACTGGAGAGATGGCTCAGCAGTTAGGAGCACCAGCTGCTCTTCCAGAGGTCCTGAGTTCAATTCCCAGCAACCACATGGTGGTTCACAGCCATTTATAGTAGGATCTGAAGCCCTCTTCCGGCCTGCAGGCATACCTGCAGACAGAGCACTCATATATCGAAAATAAACAATTAATCCTTAAAAAGAAAAAAGAACATGATATTGTTAAAGTGCATTTAATAGCCATTTTAGTATACAGCTTTTCTTATGATGAACAATATTTCTGTAGAAACAGATTTACTAATAGTTGACATAACTTAGAATCTAAGAATAAGCTCCATTTGATCATGATATACTTTTCAAAAGGTTTTATTTTTATTCATGTGTGTGTGTGTGTTTGTATAACTCATCCATACAGATACCTGCCAAGACGAGAGGCTATTGGATCCTCTGGAACTGGTGTAACAGGCAATTGTGAGCTGTCATGTGAGAGCTGTGAACTGAACCCAGGTCCTCTGTAAGAGCTATTAAGTTCTCTTAACTGCTGAGCCATCTTTCTAGGACCTTATTCAGTTTTCTGTTGGTTTCTCTGAACATTTATTGTGTGTGTGCACGCCCCAGTGTAGGTGCAAAGGTCAGAGGACAGCTTGTGGAAGTGTCGGTTCTCTCCTTTCCCTGTGTCAGTCAGTCCTGGGGGCTCACACTCAGGTCCTCTCGGTGGCGAGCTCCTTACCTACTGAGACACTTCAGAAGCTCATATTCTTTCAGTGTGCTGTGAGAGTTTATTAACATTGCCCTTTGTAGTATACTGCTGCTCTTAACTGAAACTAAGCTAAAGTTCCTTTTCGTGTGCCATCTTGGCTGAGGTTTTATATAATGGTATACTTGGCTTACTAACAAAGCATTAGAGGTATAAACATCACTTGAACTATGCCCTATACATCCAAATGTATTTGTTTTGTTAGCTAATTTGTAGTCTCTGCCTTTCATTCCAGAGCTCCTAAAGATTTCAGGTTAAATCAGATGCCAAGCTGAGCTTAGTGCCCCATGTCTACCGTTTCAGCTACTCAGGAAGCTCAGGTAGTACTGGGAATTAGAATGGAGGTCATTCTGACAATGTAATAAGACTCTATCTTGAAAAACATCTTATTTCTAATTTAGCTGCATTGCATTAAACCTGTGGTCTATACAATTACTGCTTATGTAGTAAATGTTCTGTAAGTGCTTGTAAAAGTAGATGTTTGGCTTTTTCAGGAGTCCGTGTGATGTTTGGATATGTCTGGTGTATTCTGCTGTCTACATCCTCAGCAGCCTTTTTCATTCAGCTAATGTCACTGACCTAGAGAGATGAGTGACAACCATAATATTCATGTCTAATCATCTGGTACCTCCTGCTCGTATGTTGAATGTCAGCATTCTAATATTTCAACTGTTGGTAACTAGTATATCTACACTGTGAATTTGTGTTTGTTTTGTTCTGTTCTTGGTTTTGTTTTGATTTTTTGAGATAGTATTTGTATAACTGTTCTATCTTAGAACTTGCTTTTGTAGAGTAGGCTGTCCTTGAACTCAGATTGGCCTGCCTCTGCCTCCTGAGTGCTGGGATTAAAGGCACGTGTCACCATGCCTGGCATGAATTTGTTTTTTATTGATTTTTTTTTTTTTAAATCTCAATTGGGCCATTTCTAATAGTAGGAGTTTAACTTCTTTCTTCTTGGTACATTTTCACTTTTGGTCAACATTTTAACAGTAATTATTACATACAAGCACTTGACCTCTGCTTTAATGGTTTTGAGTTTTTGCTTGTCCATTTGCATTATGAACACTCAATAAATACCAGCTGGCTGCCTGTTTATTCCAGGTAGCTCTTGAAAACAGGATATTGCCTAGAATACTAAGACTTTCTCATGGAAGAAAATTGAAGTCACACTGCTACAAGACTCCTGACCTTGTCGAAATGAGTTTATTCCTGTGTCTCTTACTGGTCAACCTTTCTATCACAAGTAATTTTTCAGTAAGGGCATAATAGGGAAGATTCTATGACTTGTCTTGTTCTTTTCACAAGTAGTCAGATTTAAGGGAGTGTGCTCTGTAAGTGATTGCCATATAACTACTGGATTCTAAACACATAATTTTAGCGGGAACAGCGTCTCCAGAAAGCGATGACAGAGCATATGGAACTAAGGGAGCCCATGTAACATTGCTGACCTCCTTCAACAGCCACTTAACCAGTGTTTTAACCAGCAGGGATCTGCCATACAGGCAGCTTAGGCAGCGAAGTTCAGATGTGAGAGCACCTCAAAAATCCAGCAGACAAGAAACACAGGAAGCAGGGGAAGCTCTGTTGTAGGCCAAGCTTTAGTTTTCTTTTGGGAGCATAACTGGGGTGCTTGGGAAAGAACGTGAGATGGGAGAGAAACTCAAAATGTGGAGTATGCGGATGGCTTTCTTTGGTGGTCCTCTTCATAAGTGTGGGGGAAGGCAAAAACTGGTTGAAGTCTGAGCGGCCACATTTTGACACTGAGCACTACTTTGGCCTGCACAGCACACATCCTTCTGTAGTTAAGGCTTCACTCAGGAGAGCTACCCTTCCAGCACTGAGAACTTTGAACTGTCCCACTCTAATCTGATGCAGTAGGTTCAGACTGTGGTGAGTACAAAGTCAAAGGCGGCAGAGCTGCTGGGCGTGGTGGCTTAGGCCTCAAGACCATGCAGCACACACTTAAAGGAGTAAGGGGGAAGACAGGTACGCCTCTGTGCACATTCACCTGGCATTTTAACTAAAAGAACACATCGAGGGAACATGAACATAGAAGTTAGAACCAGGCATAAGGAACACACCTATAAATCAAACACTCGGGAGGCTGAGCCAGGAGGGACACTGAGTTTGAGGCCAGCATTGGTTACATAGTACCAGACTAGCCAGAGCTACATAGCAAGATCTTGCCTTAAAATAAAAACAAGACAGTAGTTAGCCCCTAAAGGCGCTTGCCTCTCTGAGCAGCTAACACTACTACAACCCAGCCATACCCAGTCATATGGTTCTGTGGTCCAATGATGTACTGTCGACTTCAAGAGGTAAGTGATGTCTGTTCCAACAACATGACTTAGAATTCAAGCTGTCACCTTTGCTAAAGCTAATAGCAATGTCTGAAGTTGGTCTGCCGTTTCGCTGTTACCCGGGACTGACAAGTTCAGTGGCTAATGTGTATGATGACAAGTCTGATGGAGCTAAGTTCTATCCTGCGACCAACATAGTAGAAGACAGAGTCACACAACCTGCACACACTACGGCACACACACGAAATAAAGTGCAAAGCTGGTGGCTCACAGCCATCTGTATTAAAATCCGGTGCCGTCTTCTGGCCTGCAGAGACACTGGCAGGCAGAACACCACATAATATAAATCTTTAAAGACATGCACCAAGCAGTTATTGTGGCTTGCAACAGAGCACAACTTGAATGGGGACTCAAGGTGGCACTACTCGGCGGGTGTGTTACACAAGTTTCCCAATGACGACATCTTCAGTGACTTGCTGAAACCCAAACTAATGGTATGGAAGACACCCTCTTAACTTCAACAACAAAGTCATTTAGAAATTTTCAGACAGAAGGAAACTGCAAAAGTTTATTGTAAAAGTACATAATCTGGAGTGAAATGTGCCACCATCTTACTTTTTTAGGATCTTTGCAATGTAATTCTAAATTTGTGTAATATCGGCTACCTTTCTCATTGCCATGACCAAATACTGTCGTCCTTTTTTTTTGGCTTACAGCTCAATGGGACATACCCTTCAAGGCAGGGAAGGCATAGTGGCAAGGGCACGGGACAGTAGATCACACTGTTAATCTAACCAGAAAAAAACAGGACATGAGAAGCCAGCCTGATATATATAAAACTTCTAGTCACCTCGTGTTACAGTTAAGATTCCATCTCAAAGAAAATGTGGTCAAGACACTGCAGTCCCACTTCCAATGGCACATGTCCTCCAGTCAGATCCCATCTTTCAGAGGTTCCACTACCACCCCACCCCCATGCAAAATGCCCAAGGTCATTCCACATTTAAGCCCAAGCAGGTGTATTTCATTGTTAAAGACCACACGAAGTGCAACTTTAGCATTTTAACAATCCTTGGCAATTTGTTCAGCTCTACTGGGAAGCTACAAATTTTAATCAGAGACACCGAATTTTCTTTTTTGCACGTGTGTGTTTACACATTGAGGTGTAAATGTTAAGGCGGAAGTCAGGTTGACCTCAAGCATCCTTCTCAATAGCTCTCCATCTTACAAACAGGCTGGGCCTCTGGCAGAATCTGCAGCTCCCTGGGATCCCATCTCTGCTTTTCCATTGCTGCAGTCACATATGGGCCAGCATTGCCACCCAGTGTTTACATGGAAGCAGCAAGTATCCTACTCACTGAGCCAGATCCACAGCTCATACATTTTTATTACGAGCATACATGTGTTGTAAATACTTTGTAAGTTCAAAACCAGCCAGGGCTACATAACATACCTTCTCAAACACCAGGAAAATATCACGTTTTCATTCATTTTTGCGGTACTGGAAATTCAATTTGGGGCCCCTTTGCATGCTAAGCATTCTGTCACCTACCTTTTGGGGGTGGGGGCTTTTAGGCAGGTTTCTGTGTAGCCCTGTCCTAGAACTCTCTGTAGACCAGGCTGGCCTCAGTCACCTGCGGCTGCCTCCTGAGTGCTTGGATTAAAGGTGTGTGCTACATTAATTCGATCACCGGACTTATATCCCAGGATCTTTTTACTTTTTCAGACAGGGTCACAAACTCCTCTGTAAAGCTCCAAGGCCTTTAACTCCAGCTCTTCCTGACTCAGCCTCAGTAGTTGGAATCACAGGCCTATGAGAGCACAGACTCTTCCACATCAAAGTTTACTGAAATTTAAGACTTTCAATACAACAGCCTTTATAACCTTGCTTGAAACATGCCATTTTAGAAAATCACCAAATCATCTAATCAGATGTATTTCAGAAACGTATTTATTCTAATGTCTGGCTCACTTTTCTGGTAAGCATTGGTTCACAAAATACAGCACAGAAGAAACTTCAAGGTGGTTTTACAATTTACTTATGTTATTGCTCTCCACAATATATAAAGATAGTCAACTTACAGAATATAGATTTTGCCCTGGTATCCAATGAGCCATCCCCAAAAAACAATTTTAAAAGGTTATCTGGCAAAATACAAACATCCCTGATTATTTCAGTTCAAGCACAGGAAACTAAGCATCTTTATTATTCCTAAACTACAAAATAATTTTTACAAACTTAAATTGTGCTTATTTTCAACCCTCCAAGTTCAAAACAACTAGTGGATATGAGATGCCTCTTCTTTTCTGTATATTATCACCATTACTGATCAGTGTGCAACATCTCAAAAGCCAAAGGCTACCTAAGAATCAATCACCTAAGACACAAACAAGATTCTATCTACTTCATTACTAACAGATGCAATTCACATGAGATCAATCATTAAAAGAACTGACCATGGCTCTCTAGTCTTCTCCACATTCTTCTGAAATCTGCAAATACAAAAACCACCTGGTTCTAGATACAAACTTTAACTTCCCTACCAATAAAATTATGTGTATCACTAGGGAAACTACTTGGTTGTAGTTTACTATGAATAGTAGTGAGAAACCAAGTTGCAAGACTGGGTTATGACTTCAGGGCAGGAGGGGAAAAAAAACACAACTTCTTGAAAAGGTAAAATAGCTTAAAGCATTTAATATCTAAACAAATCAATCTGTTAATAATTAGTAGTCACAAAATATGCTTAATATAGAAACCCACATTTGTTTTAAGAAAGTGTAAATTGCATTTTACCTCAAAACATAAATTAACCTGCTTAAGAATCAGCAGCAGTCAAAACCATGGAGAATTTTAAACGTCAGAATAAAATAACAATAAGTACTTTATACTGTTTTGTATCTAAAAAAAAAAAGTTTACAACTTCTCATGAAAATAGTTTGAGGCAACCATTCTTTTATTCTTTAACAGATGTTCAATATTGTGAGCAACATTCTTAAAACCTTGTCTTACAGATTTTCACACATTCAAATACTGTGGTCCCCTTTTCTTTGATGGGATTTAATCAAGTTAGAGGAAAAAAAAGCATGGTAGACAACTTAATACATTTCCACCAAATTGGAAATAGTACAAAAATTTTAAGGTTCTACAGGACTACACATCGTACCTAATATATCATTAAAAATAGAAGACAGTATTTTCTTCAGCAAATAAAAGCACATTGGTGTGCTGTCAATGTATACCCTTTAATATGTACTGTCATTCATAAATTATTTACAACTTCTACTTTACTGAAGAGAACTAGAATTTAAATTTTCTGCAAAACTGGAAAAAAGCAATACAAAATCTGTGAAAGCCAGTGTTTTATATCATATAAAAGCCAGTTCTCTCCGAACACCAGCTACTGGGCGCAGTGGTGACTTGGAGACACTACAGTAACTCTTGAGGATGCTTCAACGCGGGAGGCAAGTTTACAGGTCTCGACTCCTCATCAAGGAGTACTAGATCTTCCACCTCACTGCCTCTGTACTTCCTTTTACATATCTTTACCACCACTTTCTTCTTGAGAAATAACTTCAGTGCTTCTCTCGATGCAACTGCCTTTGCATTTTCTTTGCTTTTTCCACAGCCAGTGCCCAAATACACTGACTTACACCTCAACTCACAAACAATACTTTCTTGAGAGCTCTTATTTTGAGGCAGATCTGCCAGTTCTTTCAAGGGGACAAAAACCACATCCAGTGTTGCTTTCAGAGCTTCAATAGCTGCATTTAGCAGCTCCCCATGATTCACACTGGGGCTAAAGCCCCCAACAGCTACCAGCTTCCACGCCACTGTTTTATACAGTCTATTGAAGAAAGGCTGCTTCTGCTTTACATCCTCACTGGTTAACTTCCGGCAGGAGAATCTGACCGAGCTCTCACTGGACTGGGAGGTACTCTTAGAAGGCAACTGTGAAGTGCCACTCTGAGAGCTACTCTTAGAAGCTAGCTGAGACACGCTTGCTAAGGAAGTGCTTTTGGAAGCCATAGCACTGCTCTGGGAGCTGCTTTTGGAAGCTAACAGTGAAGCAGCTACCTGAGAAGAGCCTTTGGAAGTCAGCAGTGAAGAACTGGTTGAACTGCTCTTGGGAGTTAGTAGAGAGGTGCCTGATGAGGAACTGTTTTTAGAAACTGCAGGTGAAACACTTGCCTCTGAACTAGTTTTGGATGTTAACCCACTTGAGGCTGTCTCTGAACTAGACTTAGAAGACAGCAATGGCAGCTCTACCTCTGAACTTCCAGAGGAACCCAACAAGGGCACCTCAATCTCTGAGCTGCTCTGAGAAGCCGAGACGGAAGAACCTTCCAAAGCACTCTTTTTAGGTGATCCGCTCTGCTGCCTGGAATCAGTGGATTGGCTCACATGACTATTCATACTGGATTTCAACAACGAAGAAACAAATGATGCTGAGCTGTGTTTATCTGCAGCTTCTGGGTCAGAAGCTTTTCCAGCCCCTGCTGTTGTTACCTGAGAGGAATTGCTGCTGCTCTGGCTGCAAACAGATCTATCTCCTTCACCTGTGGAGCTATTCTGATTAGAGACACCAGAGCTGCTCCGAGCTGAAGCCCCACTACTCTCTGATTTGGTGGACGACCCTGTGGATGCCGAACTGTTTTCCTGAGGAGCTGACGAACGATCTGTTTTAGCAGATTTCTTTCCATGATCTCGCTCAACGGAAGAATTGTTTTTTCCTTCTATGACTCGTTTTTTGGAGGGCTCTTCTATCCCTTCTAGAAAGAAGAAAAACACAGGTATTTCACTAGGAGTCCCACACAGATGTCAACTCATTAAGAAACATTCATTAAGAAAGCACAAAGGCTAGATGGTGGTGGCGCACGCCTTTAATCCCAGCACCCGGGAGGCAGAAGCAGGTAGATCTCTGTGCATTTGAGGCCAGCCTGCTCTACAAGAGTTAGTTCCAGGATAACCAGGGCTGTTACGCAGAGAAACCCTGCCTCCAAAAAGTACAAAGAGCGGCTCTTCCAGAGAACCTGGGTTCAATTCCCAGCACCCACATGACAGCTCACAAGTGTCTGTAATCCCAGTTCCAGGCGATCTGACACCTTCACACCAATGCACATAAAATAAAGTTAAGTAAGTTATTTATAAAAGAAAGAAAGCAAGCACAAAGAGGAGCTGAGCAGTGGTGGCACACTGCATTGAGGCAGAGGCAGGAGAGTATCTGTGAGTTCAAGGGCAGTCTGGTCTACAGAGTCAAGTTCCAACACAGTCAGGGCTGTTACACAGTGAAACCCTGCCTCGAAAAATCAAAATAAATAAATATAAATTTTAAAAAAGCACAAATAAAAATATCTCAGGACTAGCTTCTTTTAAAGTATAGAAAAACTTCATTAATATCTTATGATATTAACAGGATTAATTTCTAATATTAAATTAACAGCGTCGGACATTGGACTTTAAAATCTAAAGCAGTCAAAGCAAACTAACAAATTCAGCACCGAAAACAGACAGACACAGTTTAGCTTTAACATGTCAACTAGATTAATACATCATACACACTCTGGCTTGTTAAAAATTAGTAAGGACAGCAATTCCTAATTATATCACACTTATTTTCTAAACTCCTATGTATGTTCACATCTATGATCTGCTAACCATTGCTACTCGATATCCCTCTTTTCTTCACCTTGGCAACCAGTTCGTCTCGTGTGGTATGGATTGGAGCATCTGTCACTTTGATGCCTTCAGCCATACTAAGAATTTTATCCATAACTTTTTGAGGGTACCTGAAAAAGAAGCAAAAAGTCGCTTTCAAGGAGTGTTATGCGGAACGACTGGCAGTGTGCGAGGCGCGGGCCCTCGGAAAACTGCAGTTCCTGCCTGCAATCAAAGCATACCAACCACGCGACAACCCCTCGCCCCGAGATGCCACAAACAAATGCCTCGGGCGCTCGGGAAGCGAACCCCTAAACCGGGAGTCTCCCGAGTACCGTCGGCTGCACCCACCCCGGGTACCCCGCCGACACTGAGGTCGGCGCTGCCGCAGACGCCCTCCGAGTGCCGCCAGGGCCACAGCTTCCCGCGCTTCCCGCCCCGCCCTCCGCAGCGACACCGGTCCCCGGCAGCGCCCCTCGCTCACCGGCACCCCAGGAAGACATGGTTGGCCCAGGCCATGGAGAAGGAGACAAGCTGCTGGAGCTGCCGACGGCGGCTTCCGCTCTCCGCGTCGGCCGCGGCTTCCCCGGGCGTCGAGGGGACCAGGTCTCCGGCATTGCGGAGCAGGAACTCCCGGCGGTGGCGCCAGTGTTTGTCCGTCTCGCCCTCGCAGCGCAGCGTCTCCGCCCAGGCGGCTACTCGCGGGTTCTGGCTCAGGTACTCGGCCACGTCCTGCGCCATGTTGGGCCTGCGGGACGAGGAGAGTGCGAGCGCACCGAGCCGAGGGAGGCCGAGCGGCGGGGCGCGGCCCTGTCAGCGCGGCCTGCACCGGCGAGCCTCCCGAGACCGCCCCTCCAGCAGCCCGAACCCCAAAACAACAGAGCACGGCGCCGACGAACCGCCCACTTCCGCCGGCCGCCGGCCCGCTCCCTTTTATCACCTCGCCGCCGCCGCGCGCTCGCGCGTCCTTCCGGCGCCAGCCCGTTCTCCCGGGGTACTTTGCGGCGACGCCGAGCCGCCCGCCACTCGGAGGCAGGGCGAGCCCGGCCGAGGCGGGGCTGAGGCGACCGAGGGGTGGCGTCCTCCCGCCAACCTGCGAGGCCGCGCGGCGCCGGGTGCGGCTGGGGCTCGGCGTTCCGGCGGCGCTTTGTGACGCCGCGCTCTGCGTCCGTCCCGGGCCGGGGACAGTGGGCGGGGCGTTCGCCTGCGCGTCTCCGCCCCCCGGAGCGCGCGCGGCCAAAATAAACAAAAGCTGGTGTCTCTGCCCGCGCCGCGTGCTGCGGAAACTGGACCAAGGGTGCCGAGCCCCGGGCGAGCTTCGGGGCGTCTGGGGACGCGGGGACGCCTGTGGGGTCGGGATTAAGGAATAACAAGCCTGCGACCAGGCTCTAGGCTTGATTTCCGCGGTCTCTTAGGTTCCGGGGTCCACCCCGACCATACACGCTTCCTCTAACGTTTTTGATCCGAAAACCATAAATAGCCCTGTGCCGACAGGCTCTGTAGCCGGATGGATTCTTTGTGGAAATGAACTGTTACCGCCAGTTGGGCCGAAGCGGAAATGTGCCGGTTTATCTCGTCCGCCCGGCCTCAGGGCAACGATTTTTTTTTTTCTTTCTGATTTATGTGTGTGGATGTTTTCTTGCACGTGTGACTGTGCTTCTTGTGCGTGCTTGATGCCCTTGGAGACAAGAAGGTGATGGCTCTCCCGGAGCTGGAGTGACACGGGATTTCGAGCGCCATGTGGGTGTTGGGAATTGAACCCAGGTCTTATGGAAGAGCAACCCATAGTTTTTTTGTTTTGTTTTTTGTTTATTTCTACTTTTAGGTTGTCACAGTTGAAAATACCCGGCAGTTCTGACTTGCTAGCGTTTCCAAGTCCAGATGTACGCCTAATATTAGTGAACTCAAAGCATCATTATTATATGTAATAGTCATGAATTATAAAATCGATTTTCCTTCACTAGATACTTGCGTTTTGTTGTGAAAATGCGTATCAGAATAATCAAGCAAAATGAAGTCATTTTGTGTCTAGACTTGGGTAGCCTTGAGCCTGGGTTCCAACGCGGTTCAGCCTTAATCAAGTAAAAAGGCCAAATCAGCCAGGCGGAAGTTTAGTCCCAGCGGGGAGGCAGAGGCGGGTGGGTCTCTGTGAGTCTGAGGCCAGAGTGAGTTCCAGGAAAGGCTCTAAATCTACAGAGAAATCCTGTTAAAAGAACCAAAAAACAAACAAAAAAAAAACCCCACCAAATTTGTTTTGTGATGGGGAGCAGAAAATGTCTTTCAGTTTGGCCACAAGGATCCCCAGTGACACCCACCCCACCCGAAGTAGGTCTTTGGAGCCCTGAAGAGAGATTTAAATTAAAATAGAAAGTCAAGGATATGCATATTTAAGATCTGCGCATCTAAACAGCGACCAAGGTGTGGCCCTGCCCGCTATTGAGTCTCATCCTGTAAGGTGATTGAGACAGTGGTTAGAACTATGAAATCTTTTTTAGGATTTCCTTCTCCATAAGATTCTTGGGGAAAATCTCATTTCTTAGGGTCTATTGTTTCAACATTCTAATAGAATGAGAATCAAGAGCCTCTTTAAAATACTTTGATTTTGGTTGACCGTTTAATTTTGTGTGTGTGTGTGTGTGTTGTGTCACACACGGACACAACAGCAGCAGGCCAGTCTTTCTGAGTTCAAGATCAGCCAGGTCTATGGAGCTAGTTCCAGGACAGCCAAGGCTACACAGAGAAGCCCTGTCTTGAAAAATAAAAGAGAAAGAAAAACCAAACAAAAACTTCATTTCTATCAAGCCAGTTACAATTTTAGATATGCAACAAAAACTATGTAGCAGGCGATGCACACCTTTAACCCCAGCACTTTTGAGGCAGAGGCAGGTGAATCTCTGGGTTCAAGGCCAGCCTGGTCTATACAGTGAATTCCAGGACAGCCAGCGCTACCTGTAGAAACCCTGAAAGCAAACAAAACACCATGTAATTTATATACATGCTGCAGCAATAAAAAACAGCTATTTCACGAAAACTACATTGCCTTCCCAGTCATACCCGGAAGAAACTACAGCAAGGTCAAAAGAGAAATTGAAGCTTCGCTGCTGTTATCCCATAGCTTTACCGTTAGTCTGAGCACTGAAGACTGTCGGAACGCTTACAGTTCAGGAACTTCATCAATTTCTTGACAAGGGGTTCAAAAGAAAATACTCGATGACTTCATAACTAAATGACATTGTTAAATTTTTAAAACGGGACATTTTTCACTGGTCACCCTGTGTCCTCCAACTGACTGACTTCAAGGCCCTCACAGGAAAGCAAATATATGTAACATTTTAACAGCGAAGTTTTTCTCTTTGGAGACAGAGTCTTTGCTTTCTCTTAAATGGCCAGGAACTGGTGACCTTTCTGGCTCAGCCTCTAGGGTTTACCCGTCTCAAATTCTCACAGTTATAATAAAAGCAAAAATAGTCTGAAAACCATAGAGTATTTAATTGCAAAAGTCGGGTACTTTACAGGAAAGATATATGTACTTCTGCTTCGGATTTTTTTGTTTGTGTTTTTTAAGACAGGTTTTTCTCTGTGTAGCTCTGGCTGTCCTGGAACTTCTGTAGACAGGCTGGCCTCGAACTCAGAGATCCGCCTGCTTCTGTCTTCCTAGTACTGGCATTGAAGGCATGCACCACCACTGCCAGCACTTGTTTTGGATTCTTAAATTGTTCGGTTTAAGACTAGTGAGTGGCTAAGAGCCCTCTCCTCCAAGTTCCACCTCTGAGTCCTATACAATGAGCAGAGAACCAGCATTTGCTAATTGTCCTCTGTGGTGGTTTAAAACAAAACTATCCCCAAAGAGAGTGGCACTATTAGGAGGTGTTGCCTTGTTGGAGTAGGTGAAGTCTTGGAGGAAGTGTGCCACTGTGGGGTCTCATATCTGCTCAAGACAAGACCAGAGTTCAATTCACCTCCCGTTACCTTCAGATCAAGATGTAGTCTCTCAGCTCCAGCACCACGTTTACCTGAATGCTGCCCTGCATCCCTCCATGACTGTAATGGACAACATCTCTAAACTGCCAGCAAGCCACTCGATTGATATTTTGTTTGTAAGCTAACAAACAAAGGTTTCCTGAAGACCAGAGTGCAGAGCCAAGGCACTAGTTAGCCATAGAGGCCAGGCAGTGGTGGTACACACATTTAATCCCAGCACTCAGGAGGCAAAGGCAGACAGATCTCTATGAGTTCAAGGTCATCCTAGACTACTGCGATTGAGGCAGTCTAAAAGAGAAACAGCTGGACAGTGGTGGCTGACACCTTTAATCCCAGCACTGGGGAAGGAAACAGGAAGGGATATGGGTAAATGGAGAGAGGAAAATAAGGTGGGAGTAGACAGTAGCTCAGAGGCAGTCTGAGGATTCAGTCTGAGCATGCAGTCCGAGGTTTTGTAGAGACAGCAACAGTCTGAGGACCCCTAGAGACAAGTTCTCCCTTCCAGTCTGAGGACTCGGCAGAGGTAAAAGGTCTCTCTAGTGACTGGCCTCACTGCTTCTCTGATTCTTCAGCTTTCGCCCCCTAACATCTGACTCTGGGTTCTTATTACTGAGAACAATTAGAATTCATGCTACAAGCCACCACAACTAAATGTTTTTCTTTATAAGAGTTGTCGTGGTCATGGTGTCTCAGTGACAACAATAATGATTCAAACTGGGTGTGGTCGCATATGTATGGCAATCCCAGTGCACAGGAACTGAAGGCAAGAAAGCCAGAAATTCGAGACCTTCCTGACTGTGAGACTCATTCCACCTCAAGAAACCAAGGGCTAGGGATTTTACTCAGCACTTTCCTGGAATTCAGCAGGCTCTGGGTTCAATCCCCAGGATTACAAAAAGGAATGTGTGTGTGTGTGTGTGTGTGTGTGTGTGTGTGTGTGTGTATGTGTGTGTGATTTAAAATGGAAACAAAAAAGAATATTGATTGGCCATCATAGTCAAGAAGGCAGACTGTGGAAGGCAGGGATTCAATATAATCAGGAAGCCTGTTTCTCTGGCTCTGTTGACCTTGCTTTCTCTGAATTAGCAGGAATCTCAATCAAGCTTTTGAAGGGAATGGCAAATGGTTCCTAACTCAATGCGTACACTCTTCAGGGCTCAGCGAGCTCTGGAGGGAGTGAGCCTGTAATTCGTGACAATTTCCGCCTATCTGCTGAGGCTCCGCTGGGAATTTGTTGAGTTTGCTGGCTCATGTCTCTATGCCTTAAATAAACACTCTGACAAGGGGTATGGGATAGTCTAATTAGAAAGGTCTGAGTCATATTTCTACCCCAAGAATAAAAAAACATGAGAAAGGTTAGAATCATGGAAGAAAAATAAGACACTCAATACATTAAAGAATTTACACCGGAGAAAACAGAGACAGTTGTGCTGTGACTCTTAGGAAAGTTTTCTCTACTGAGCTGAGGGTCTCACCCTGTAGTCTAGTAGATCAGAGCTAGTTAGTAGTCCTGCTTCACCCTCCCAAACACTGGGGTTCCAGCACGCCCAGTATGTTCAGATACCTGCAAAGGTCTTAAGGAGTGGCGGTAGGGAGGGACACAGGACAGTGTTCTGGGAGGTACTGGGGCCCAGAGGACTTCCTTTTCTCCACATTTTAACCAAAGTGACAAACGTTTTTGAAATAGAAATTTACATTTCTTTATATGGTATTATACCATTTCATCTTATCGAGTTCCACATTCCTTCTATTGGCAAAAAGATGAGGCCTTGCTACACGTTCCCTCCCCATCCCTTGAGAAAGTCTCTACTTTATCCTAGAATGGGCCTGGTTTGAACCTAGGAAGAACACACAGAGACCAGAGAAGAGTTCATGTCTGGAGGGGTGCAGTTCAGAATGGAGACGATAATAAACCTGACTCTGATTCTCCAGAAAGTGAGATCTCAATGGGACCTGAAGGACATTTGGAAACCAGTCTTTCGAAGTGGTTAATGATTGGTTAATGCTCGAACAATCATGGACAGCCAGCAAATGCAATGGGCTTCTCATCTTCTTGTTCAGGTCTCTGCCTTGGTGATCTGACTACAGCAAAGGGTGGTGATTATGAAACACCTAGGAACTCAACCAAGACTTAGCCCAGTGCCTCAGATCACAGTAGGAATACTCTGGGCATTTGGGAGTTAGCACTGTGAACGAGTTTCTAGAAGGCAACTGTGCCCGCAGAGAATCATTGGCTGGTTAGAACTGCCCAACTCAAGCTGGGCAGTGGTGGCGTGTGCCTTCAATCCCAGAACTCGGGAAGTAGAGGCAAGTGGATCGCTGTGAGTTCGAGGCCAGCCTGGTCTACAAGATCTAGTTCCAGGACAGCTAGGACTGTTACACAGAGAAACCCTGTCTTGAAAAACCAAAACAAACAGCCAACCAACCAACCAAACAAACAAACAAACAAACAAAAAAAACTGCCAAACTTAAGAGATTGGAGAGTTGAAGGTCCAGAGGCTAATTGCCTTATCTCGGGCTAATTTTAGCCCTCTAGAACAGCCATTTCTTGCCCATCTCTGGGCCTTAGCTAACATCTTGTAATTAAGTGATAAAAGCCTTTTGGAATCTATTAACTCAGCCGACCACCAGCTTCCACCCACTCCAAAAGCTAAATCTGTGTTCCCAGGCTATGGTCATTCAACGTGGCTTCAGAATGAACCATAGCTTACTCCCTTTAAGATAAGAGCTGTGGTTTTGGTGTCAACGGCTTCAGGAAGAAATGAGGGGTTCTCTGCTTCCAGGGCTCCAGCGTATGAGTGCGTGGTTGCCGTGCTGTAAGCAGCATGCTAGCAGGAAGAAATCGTCCTGAAGGAACCCTGGGCCCAGAGAGCATACATCAGGTCACTTAACTTGGTTTAAGGAATGTCTTTGTGAGTCAGACATTCCTCAGTTCGAATCTCGGTTCCACTGTTTAGCAAAACTGAGGTCTTAGGTAAATTATTAACTTTTCTAAATTTGTCCCTCTACATTTGTAAGATGTGGATACAGTCGCTTAAGACTCACGCGGAAAAGAAATACTGTATGTAAAACATACAGTGCACATATTAAACAGATGAACATTTGTCCTTTTTTGAGATAGAGTCTCATGTAGCCCAGGCTGGCCTTGAGCTCTCTATACAGTCAAGTACAGCCTCAAATTCCTGACCCTCCCTCCTTTACCTTCCAAGTGCCGCGGTTCCAGATGTGCAAACCCAAGCCCGCATTCAGTGAGTGGATTTTAGACACTGGATGAGTTGTTGCTTGGCAATAGCAATGTCGTCGTAGTCTTGTGTTTATAAGATTGAATTTGTTTTCTGCCTTGAGGTCCATTCTACCAACTGATGACAAGGGATTCCGGCCTCTCAAGATTTTGCTTTCTTGGGCTGGAGAGATGGCTCAGAGGTTAAGAGCACTGACTGCTCTTCCAGAGGTCCTGAGTTCAATTCCCAGCAACCACATGGTGGCTCACAACCATCTGTAACGAGGTCTGGTGCCCTCTTCTGGCCTGCAGGCATACACGCAGACAGAATATTGTATACATAATAAATAAAAAATTATAAAAAAAAAGATTTTGCTTTCTTCACTGATTCTTGCTGTTGTCCTCTCTACTTCATCTCTGTTGCGGAAATCTGGCTGTGCCCGACTCTGAGTTACACAGATTGTGTAAGACAGTGGTTTCTAAGGCAGTGCCTCGCTCTGTACCATTTAACAAGCAGCTTTTGACTCCATTTCGAGGGCGGATCTACAGACAACACCATCTGTCTGGCACCACCCGCACAGTACAGGCTGATAAAAGACTTATTCCTGAGACTAGAAACGTTATTCAAGCAAGTTGAGACCATAGGGACATATGGGCACACTAAAGTGATATCAGAGACACCGAACCAGGGAACTTGTTACACTTGCGTCCCCTTCACCTGGGCCTCATCACACATTGGGGACTAACACTGAGTTGGTTTGTCCCCACTAAACTGTCATCTAATACCTGACATTGTGACATTGTGACCTGCTGTGGAATATTCCTTTACACTCTGATTGCTGTAATAAAAAGCTGAACAGCCAGTAGCTAGGCAGGATTTCCAAGCACAGAGGTCGCTGGGAAGAAGAAAGGCAGAATCCACAGCCAGATGCAGAAGAAGCAGCAGAAGCAGTACATAGATGAGTTAAAGGGGACGGCTTAATTTAAGTTGTAAGAGCTAGCCAGTAACAAGCCTAAGCTATTGGCTGAGCTTTTATAATTAATAAAAAGTCTCCCTGTCATTATTTGTGAGCTGATGTCCAAAGAAAAATCCACGAGCAGTGAGCTCCAAGTTGTTCGTGGGGTTTTAGCTCAGGTTGGTCCCCACCATTGATACAACCTACCCAGCTGTTATTTGCCCCTCTTCCCACTCATTCTCTGGACGCTGACCTGCCCAGTTCTGCCCTTTCACCTATGCAGCCGATTACATCTCCGCCCCTCATTACTCTTCGGTGGCCTGGCTCTACAGCAGTGGTTCTCAACCTGTGGGTCGAGGCCCCTTTGGGGGTTGAATGACCCTTTCACAGGGCTGCCGAAGGTCATCAGAAAACACAGATATTTACAATACAGTTCAAATAGTAGCAAAATTACAGCTATGAAATAGCAACAAAAATAATTTTATGGCTGGAGGGGTCACCACCATATGAGGAACTGTGGTGGAGCATCGCAGCAGTAGGAAGGCTGAGAACCCCTGCTCTGCACCAGCAACTGGTTTGGGTTCATTATCCTATCAATGCAGACTCTATTTACATTTCTATCAACCTGCTGTTGAGACCTTTGGAACCCCACAGTAGCCTCTTTAACTTCTATCTATCCTCTAGCCCACATATAGGCGATATCTTAGTAATCTCTCTATTGCCCAAGAAAATGTTTACTGGGGCTGACAGTGTCAGAGAGTGAGTCCATGACCATCGTGACAGGGAGCATGGCAACAGGCAGGTAGGCAATGGCGGTGGAGCTAAGAGCTTGTATCTGATTCATAAGCAGAAGGCAGGGAAGAAAATGGTTAACTGGGAACTGAGTGAACTTCTGAAATATCAGAGCCCACCCCCAAGTGACACATCTCCTCTACCAAGGCCACACCTCTTAATCCTTCCCAAACAGTTCCACCAACCAGGAACCAAGTATTCAAACATATAAGGGTCGATCTCATCCAAACTGCCACATACATATATAGAGATAGATATATTGACTGCATCTGTGTGATATGAGAGTTTATATTACTAATTCAGATCACAATAAAAGAACCTGCATTCACCTCAACGAGATTACCAAGGTAGGTAGGATTATCTGGCAGGTTGCTGCCTTTGAAACTTTATCTTGTGAATGTATTGTTGTTTTTTTTTTTAAGATAAAATTTAACACTATAAAAAGACAGAAACATTTTCATTTATGTTTCTGACTAGTTCGCTAATGACATTGTAGAAGGACCCTCTCAGATCAATGCTTTCTCCCTCCCTGTCTCAGGCACAAGCAGTTTATATTGCTCCTTGGACCTCTTGGGGGTGCTGGAGGAGGCTGTTTCTGTCCCATTTGTCCAGATGCGCCACGTGGTTGTTTCTGTTATGTTCCTTGTATTCGTCACTTTTGGTCCTTGTGATAAAACACTTGAACTAAACAAAACAAGTCGATGGGTGATCCATCTGGGTCATAGTCTCAGCAGCCTCAGCCTCTGGGCCCCTTGGCTCTGGGACTTCTAGGCTGTGAAATGACAGAGCATCCTGGTAGAAGAGCGCAATGGAGAAAACAGATAACCTCACGGCAGCTGGAAATAAGAACACTGCAGGGAAGGCATTTTTCTTTTCTTCTTCTTTTTTTTTTTTTTTTTTTTTTTTTGGTTTTTCGAGACAGGGTTTCTCTGGGGCTTTGGTGCCTGTCCTGGAACTCGCTCTTGTAGACCAGGCTGTCCTCGAATTCACAGAGATCCGCCTGCCTCTGCCTCCCAAGTGCTGGGATTAAAGGCGTGTGCCACCACCGCAGGGCAAGGGAAGGCACTTTTCAAAGGCACGCCCTCAATGGCTCATTTCCTCCAGTCAGACCCCTCCTTTCAGCTTCTGCTGTCTTCCAGTATGGGTCCATCAATGCAGTAACCCACTAATGAAGTCAGAGAACACGTGATCCAATCACTTGCCCAAAGCCACACCTCTGAGCATTGCGTGGGAGACCACACCTTTAATACCATGAGCCTTTCGGAGGGACATTTCATATCCGAATCGCGGTCCATGTTGTGTAAGGAGAAGACTATGTTCCCTGGTATCCCTGGGTTCTATTGGCAGATCTTCCTTCCCTCCCTCATGCAATTCAGCATTGGAGGTGGAGGCAGAACACAGGCCCTTCTGTAGGGAAACATAGCAGCCGCTGAGTTCTCTTGGTTTTTTTTCCCCAGATCTCTCTCTTTGGAGAATTTCTGGATATGAGCAGCCTGCTCTTTGTTTTTCAAAACCTACGATTAGTATGTCTTTTTGGACTTTGGCCTATAGAAGTCAGGACTTCACCTCTTTTGCCTACTACATATCTGCTGCAAAGACCCTGCAGACAGATACAAAAACTGGAACCGCCTCTGGAATACCCCAGGAAGAGAGAAGGGAAGGATCTTCAGCTATTAACTACCACCCCCCCCCCCCTCAGACATTAGTACTGGAGTTTAATTTGCTTTGTTTCTGTAGACTGGGTCTTTGTACCCCAGCTGTCCTGGAACTCACTATATAAACCAAGCTGGCATCAAACTCATAGAAATCCACCTGCCTCTGCCTCCTGAGTGCTGGGATTAAAGGTGTATACCACCGCACCTGGCTCAGTTTTAATTTTTAATGAGCAATTACTTTACCTCTTGGAACAAGTATAATATGCTGGTGGCAAACGCACAAGTCAGTAATGAATATCTAGGTCGGCTGAGTCTTTGCTTCACTCAAGCAAGTATCTATTAATTAACTCCCTTCCAAGGCCAGAGCCACAAAACATAACAGGAGGGAAAGAAGACAAAGGGGCCGGAGAAGTGTTCAGAGAGTAGGCTAAATGTGAAGAACGAGCTGGAAGCCGGTGATGGGCGACCAAAGACCACATTATAAAATCTCATCTACTTTTCCTTTTGCCTTCTATGGGACTGTTGGTTGAGTAAGGATGAGTTTTGAAAAACCTCAATTAATTTTAAGGACGGAAACAAAGTAAGTGTTTTTCTTCTCACCAGGGAAGGCAATTTTGATGCTAAACACCTCATTGATGGCGGTAATACCATGCAGTTAATTTTAAAGATAGGAACAAAAGCCGTGTTTTCGTTCTCACCAGGGAAGACAGTTTTAAACACCTCATTGAGGGTAGCACTGCCAGGCTCGTTGGGGACTTGAAAATAGCTCCTATTGACAAGACAATATGGAAAACACAGGGTGAAGCCCGCCAGCACTTAGGCGGTTGTCACCCCCACCTCCTAGATAGCAGAGGCACACTTTCCCTGTTTGCGGAAAGGCATGTTAAGAGCACAGTGCATTCCAATTAGTTTTACAAGGCCAAGTCCCAGAGCGTCTTGCACTGAGTTTAGGAAGACGTGGCGTGGTGGAATCAACTCCATGAGGCTTTGATGAGAGTGGGGCATTTTCATTCACGTTTGTTTGTTTATCCAGGCTTTGGCATAAGAGGGGAATCTTCTGTTTGTCACTGCCATCTGGAGCTAGAATCACTGAACAGGGAAAGAATAAATAGTTCTGTTACCCTCATGGTCATGGATTTGCCCCTCGTGGGGCTGGGGGTGGGAGTCAGGCAGCATTTTGAGGGAACTTTTCACCAAGGGAATGAGTGAGTCAGACACTGTAGTTGGCAGGTTCAGCTTAGACTCGCAATATAGTAAGAGGAGGGAGCAGAGTGGGCCGTGTCCCACTGCTCGGCTAGCTTAACCCCCGAAATAACTACACGGAAATTGTATTAATTTAATTTTTTGCCTGGCCCATTAGTTTTAACCTCTTATTGGCTAACAATTACATATTTGTTTACCCCATCTCCATTAATGTGTATCGCCACTTGACTGTGGCTTACCGGCAAGAGTCTAACCAACATCCGTCTCAGACAAGAGAATCATGGCGTCTGCCATAGTTCCCTTCTTCCCAACATCCTTTTCTGTCTACTCCACCCACCTAAGGGCTGCCCTATCCAAAGGCCAAGGCAATCTCTTTATTTAACCAGTGAAAGCGACACACAAACAAAAGAACCTCCAACACCACCCAAGGGACGCATACTGTCCAGGGTAAGAAGTGTTGTCATGGTCTCAGTGACTCAAGGTCAAAGGATTCCCCACCTCATGTCACCCCGAATTGTCCTAAGAGCCAGAGATCATAAATGCTCAATTTATTGAGTCAGTAAGAAGATGCAATATATCCACCAAAAACTAAAGCAACCCAGTTCTAATTATCTGCGTGAGAAACATTTGAAGCCCAAATGCAGTCTGTGTGCAGTCTTCTTGGGTGTGACTGAGACGAGGTCCTCACTTTTAGGAAAGTGAGCAAGGTTAGGAAACAGGTGCGGGACAGGCATTGAGTGATGACTAACACTTGAGTTCTGGGCCACCATTCTGTTCTTTCACTTTCATTTCTAGAAGAGAAGGGGTCAAGTTCCTAGTAGAGACAGAAAGATCCTTGATTCCTAGTGTTGATTACTTCCCATTACTATAGCAAAATATCTGAGATAATAAGTTTAGAAAGAGAAAGGGTTTGTTTCAGTACACAGGGTTTTTGTTTTCTCTCTCTCTCTCTCTCTCTCTCTCTCTCTCTCTCTCTTTTAAAAGATTTATTTATTGTGTATACAGTGTTCTGTCTGCATGTGCACCAGCAGGCCAGAAGAAGGTGCCAGACCTTACTACAGAGGGTTATAAGTCACCACGTGGGTACTGGGAATTGAACTCAGGACCTCTGAAAGAGCAGCCAGTGCTCTTAACCACTGAGCCATCTCTCTAGCCCCTTCTTTCTTTTTCTTTTTTAAGATTTATTTTTGTGTGTGTGTGTTCATGTATGTATGTGTACTACATGTGTGCCTGGCACCCTTGGAGCCTTGAAAAGGGTGTCAGATCCTTGAAACTGAAGTTACTGTCAGGTTCAAAAGAAACTCCACTTCGGCATATTCCAAAAGGCAGAAGGGACAAGGGGCCGTCTGCGGTGTCTGTTAGCATCTCCAAGTGCATCATGGCCGCCAGGCTCCCTCAGTGTCACACGTACTTGTCACACACTTCTGAGTCTCTATTAGCACCCTAGCCCTTCTCACATCCTCCCTACCCTAAACTCCCCAGTTGCTCATTCTCCTTACAACCCTGCTAATTTGGCTATGTTGTCTCTCTTTGTCTTTCTCTTAATGCCCACTCTCCTGTTTTCTATCTCCTTCTTTCTCCTCCTCTCTGTCTCCATCTCTCTGTCTCTGTTCTGCCCCAGCTTTTCTTGCGGCCATGACCAGTCTGCTGGCTGTGTTCAGTCTCCTTCTTTCTCTCTCTGCTCTGGACTCTTCCAGCTGCCTCTGACTGCCTCTCGTATCAACAACAAAAGTCTCCCCTTAACCGTACTACAGAGTGGTCATGCTGTCAACTTGCACAGTCACAACCGTTGTGAGCCGCCATATGCGTGCTGGGAACCGAACCCCTGTCCTCTGGAAGAGCAGCCAGCACTCTTAGCTGTTGGCCATCTCTCCAGCCCCATGGGTTTTGAAGGTTCCTGTTTATGGCCTTTTGCCTTGGGCCTGTAATGAGGCATATCACAGGAAGAGCCTGTAGTGTAGTAAAAACATTTACTTTGTGGCCAAGAAGCCAAAGAGAAAAGGAGACCCCATGAAGGGCACTGCCTTCTAAGTGCCACCTCCTGAGAGTTTTATTACCTCCCTCCCAACAATCCCATCCTAAGGGCGGTGCCTCCAAACCACACGCCTGTAGGAGATGCTCAAGATCCCAGATATAATGTCCAGGGTACAAGGTGGTTTAGAGATAAATTCACTGTGGAGATTGCTGCTGCCTGAAAAGACAAGAAGACAACAGAAAAGAAGCCTTCCCATACCCCAAAGGAAAGACCTTATTTGAGGAACTGAGCCCAGGGGAGTGGAAGGCAGAACCCAGGACCCTGGTTCTGTCTCTTCTCTTGCCTGGGAGGGGAACCTTGCATTAGAAGTCTCTGGTCCCATCAGGCACTCTTGAAAGAGAAGTAGGTTTGAATACATCACAAGAAAATATGATAAAACAGTAAGACGGTGTCAGACAGATGCCCTGTTTTTGAGATCCTCGAAACTAAATTCTCTCTAGAAATAGGAAGTGTATTGTTTTTATTTTGTTCCAGAATACTACAGATGTGATTACATTAGTTTTTACAGTATAAGAATGTTTTCCTGCTCAGAGTGTAGTGACATCTTTCTCATGACAACAGATGAACTCCCATGGCTTCAAATGTTAATACAGTGTCTCTGTGGACTCTGCCACATCACTGCCTAGAGAGTGCACTCTTGAAAGCTTTCGTTTCCCTTGGGGGAAGGAGGTTTTCATGGCTGCTCGGTGTTTTCTCAGCTTGGGGGAAATCAGAGGCCCTTTCTCATGGTCCTAGCCTCTGCTTCTTTGTTTGCTCTCAACTGATACTGCTAACACTTCTTTGAGATTGAAAGAAACCCCACCTGCCAAGAAGTGCATAGGCCAACACGTCCCTCTTAGCCCCGTCCAATGCACAGGCTAGAGGCTCATCTGTCTCTCACAATTCTGGATTCACACAGAAGCAAAGAGACACTTGGGGACAGTTGTGTGTTCCCAGGAGACTACACTCAAAGTCCCCAAACCAGGTCTCTAGCTTCAGCAGGAGTCAGGGACTTCTCAAGCCTAAGGCTGCTCCCTAGGGCTAGCCTGTTGCCCTATCCTGCGGAGACTTTTTGAAGACCCTGGCAGAGTCCTCCCTCACTTCCTTCCCCACCACTGCTTGCAAACCAGAAAGGCTTCCAAGTTACAATAATGGAAACACAGGGATGGGCCTCATTTTTCTAGTACTCGGGGAAATTGTCTTAGAAAATGGACTACTAATACTCTTTCTGATTTTTTTTTTCTATTTCAAGACAGAGTTTCTTTGTAGCCTGTTCTGGAACTAGCTCTTGTAGACCAGGCTGGCCTCGAACTCACAGAGATCCACGTGCTTCTGCCTCCTGAATGCTGGGACTAAAGATATGCGCCACCACTGTCCAGCCTTTCCGATGTCTTCTAAGCAGTATCTTGGGGTTATTGTGATGGCGTTCACTGGTGGAGGCTTTGACGAATAGGGAAATGCTTGCTTGTGTCTAATGTCAAGGTACAATGATTGTTTAGAAATACTGGATTAGTCAGTCCCTGAAGCGCTTCTTTGAGATCATTGATCCCAGGCCTGGAGGATGGAGGTTTGTTGATGGAGAGTGGAGGTCTGTTTAGGGATGAAGGGAAGGTAAGGAAATTGACTCCAAATGGCATCTTTGTCACCTGCTTCATCTCTGTAATTTAGATAAGTCTCAGGGGACTGCTGGGCTTGTGTGTGTGACAGAAATAAGTAAAATTCTTGTACAAATATATTAAAAACACTCAAATTTCCCCAGTCTCTTAGATTCTATTTCAATATCCTCCTGTTGCCTCAAAATAGAGCTCACACTTCATCCTGGACTTTGAGACACCATCATGAGTATTAGTCATTGCCCAATGAGACGTGCATGGACCATATGGTAGACTCGGTGGAGTTTTCGTGGGCATTCATCCCTGGTTAATACACAATTTAATAATGTGTTCATTAGCGTTCTGCCTGCTGCACGTCTGTGTGAGGGTGTCGGAAGCCCTGGAACTGGAGCTACAGATGGGGATGAGCGACTGTGTGGGTGCTGGGAATTGAACCCAGGCCCTCCAGAAGAGCAGCCAGTGCTCTTTGCCGCTGCGCCACCTCTCCAGTCCTGCATTCGCCACTGTGAAGGCTGAGTAAGAGCTTGTGTTCAGCTTGGAGCTCATGGATAAGGCACCAGGCCTACTTTCAAGAAACTCACTATATGGAGGGGACACAAGGCCACCAAATGTTCAAATGTATATAAAATATGCATAAATATCATACAGATGCTCCTTCAGGTGCTTTAGGGTTTCAGAGCAGAGCGGGATGGACAGGGTGTGTTTGAGAATGGTCAGGGTAAGGGCGGGTGGGGGTGTATAAAGATCAGAGGCTCCCAGAGAAGAGTGGATTGGCTATTAAAGGACACAAAGGGGAAGGAGGAGAGGAGAACTCTATTACTATAATTGTTTGTCCCCGGGCAATTTACTTAAGACTTGCTTGTTCATCTGTGAAACGGAATAATAAGCGGTGACTACATAATGGAAGGTTCTGGTGGGGTGCTGACATGAAAAATTCCATTCATTTCTTAGCACAGTACCCAGGATTTCGCGGCTTTTCCATAAAGAGGGCTGCTGTTCATCGTAAACTGTTTTAATTGGAGTCAGTGCTGTGTGCTGGTGAAAACTAAGGGGTGTGACAGGAGAGAGGCACAGAAGATTAGCAAGACGAGACTGGGCTGTGACATTTGTGACTGTGTTGACCCTGTTACTGTTCGCACCGTACCTTTGGTCCGATGTCAAAGTTTGGCTGTTATTTTTGCTTCTGGAGACAGGCTTTCTCTGTGTAACCTTGACTGTCCTGGAACTTGCTCTGTAGGCCAGGCTGGCCTCGAACTCACAGAGATCTAACAGCCTCTGCCTCCCAAGTGCTGGAACTTAAAGGTGTGTGCCACCACGTTTTTAGAACCCTTACTGTGTCTCTGTTATGTCAGCTTTACATTGCTGTGACAGAATGCTCAGGACAGTCGACTTGTAATGAGGAAAGATTTACTTTGACCCAGCAACTCCAGCTTGTGGTCAATTGGCTCTATTGCTTTATGGCCTGCAGTGAGACATGACATCATGTTGGGGAAGGAGATAGTGGGGAGCAGATGAGGGAACAAACCTCTTCTCCTCACTGTAATGGATCCCCAAGTGGCTGCAGCGGCAGAAACGCTTAAGGTCACTGAGTGGCGGCAGTGGGTAGCGGGTCCTGAGAGCAGCCAGTCTCAGGGCAGGGACGGCATAGTTCCTCGAGTGGCTGTAGCAGGCCACGAGGAGAGACAGACAGATGGGCATGCCACGAGACCATGCTGCAGGTCTCCAAAGGCAGGTTCCTGGGCAGGGAGCCACGCAGAGAGACAGAGACATGGATAGGCACACCATGCAGAGTGAGGTTGGATATTTATTTAGTGGGTTATGGAAGGGAAGGGGAGAAGAGCAGAGAGAGAGAGAGAGAGAGAGAGAGAGAGAGAGAGAGAGAGAGAGAGGAAAGAAAGAGGGAGGAAGAGAGCAGGAATCTACCGATGAGCAGCCACGTCATACTGTAGGAGCCAACCATCATAAGCTAAATATGAACAGATCACCCAAAGAAAGTTCTTTACTTCCAACCTTTATCACCTGCTAGAGTAGGACTCAGCCGTCGATACATTTAATACAGGCCTGAGTCTCAGTAGTTTACCCTGAAGCAATACCTGGTTGCAGGAAGGGCCATGAACTAAGATTACCTGAGCACCACCCAAAAACAGACCATTCAAAGGAAACGCCTAACGTTCCAACCGCTGTAGATAGGATCATCTGCCAGCACACACTCACCAGGACACCCCTAGACAAATGTCAGCCAATCAGGGGTCCTGAACCTCAGAAACCCCACACCCCTACGTTTACTACTATAAAAATCCAACTATAACTGATTTCAGGGCTCTCTGTTTCTTCCAATATGTTGGACGTGCAGAGAGACCGAGTTTGCAAACTTGCATAAAATAAAGGCTCTTTGCTCTTACATATGGGACTCGGTCTCCTTGTTGGCTTTTGGGGGACTTTGTGGATTTGGGCATAACAATATCACTCACCAAACATGTGATCTAGTTAGCTAACATTTCTGAGTCTCATTGTTCTTGTTTCAAAAATGAACTAATGAAGGCGCAGCTCCCAGCGGTGCCAAGTGAAGCGAAACATCCCACTTGATCAGGTCACGTCAGAATACTGGCTTGCTCACACTGGAGTTCCCTGAGTGGTCGGGGTAGTGGATTGTGACCAACCGCTTCAGAGATTGCTGTGAGGCCTTTGGAAATTTGAACAACTTAAACAATCCTGGGATCTATTAGGCCTGAAGGCCGATTGCAGATTTCCCCTGTCGCTCTTGGAATTTAGCACTTTAACCTGTCCTGTGTGGGGAGATGTTAGATGGGACTCCCGGCCCTTCCTGCCTTGACACACTCCACTGCAGCACTGAAGAGCCCATAAATAGCGAAGGTTTTATCTGGACTCTCTGATCTCGGGATTTCAAAGACTGTTAGACAAATACCTAGCAGCAGATAAGATTCTTCCTCATTTCCTAGATAAATAATCTGAGCCCCACTCACCAGGGAGTAACAGATCCACGCGTGTAATCTAGGTCAAATGCGTCAGAGTGGAGAAAATGTCACAGATGGTGCTGACGCTATGCTTTTTAAATGTGCGGGGGGGGGGGTGTGTGTAAAAAAAAACACACGTAAAAACCTCTCAAACTGCACATCTGTGGCTGCTGTCCACACAGTCTGACTGGGAAGTCTGGATGTGGCCCTAAATTCTGAGTTTCAGTGTAGGCTCTCCGAAGTGGGTAGTGTGTGTATGTGTGTATGTGTGTGGTGTGTAGTGTGTGTGTGTTGTGTTTAAAAACTACTGATCTAGAAGAATCAGAAGGTTGTAACTTGTTGGATGCATGGTCTCTGGGATGGTCAAGGGGACCACCTCTGTGGGCTTTATCTAGGAACAAAATCAATAAATGCATGCCTCCTAATTCTGTCCTCTAGGGAAAAGGCATGGCAGATGGAAACTCAAAGGTCTTAGGCTGTGTGTGTGTGTGTGTGTGTGTGTGTGTGTGTGTGCTTGCACTGGCAGGATACGTAGCTCAGATTCACTGTGTAGCCCAAGCTGGTCTCGGACTCTTGATCTTTCTGCAAACACCTCTGGAGTGCTAGGATTACAGGCATGCACCACCATACCCAGACTAGCTGCCTTTAATAATGAGATGAAACAGTTTCCTAAGGGTGAGTGTACCCAGGCAGGTTCGGGGAGCGATGCACAGGAAACCACCGGGAAGCCTCTGTTTCCAGGTACTTTTTTTTTTTTTATATTTATTTATTTATTATGTATACAATATTCTGTGTGTATGTCTGCAGACCAGAAGAGGGCACCAGACCTCATTACAGATGGTTGTGAGCCACCATGTGGTTGCTGGGAATTGAACTCAGGACCTTTGGAAGAGCAGGCAATGCTCTTAACCGCTGAGCCATCTCTCCAGCCCTGTTTCCAGGTACTTTGAAGCCAGGTCCTGTTGTACAAGGCGCAGAATGGCCAGTTCAGGCAGGAGCTGTACTTCCAGCTTCAGAGGGCGCCTGGTGTTCCTTGGCTGTGGCTTTGTGACTAATCTCTACTTGACACCCCTCCCCCCCAGCTTGCATATCACTGAGAAGAACCTATCATGGCTAGATTTAGGTCCCGCTGTGAAAACCCATTGAGAATTATCTCTCTCATCTAAATGATTATCCATCTCCAAAGACTTCTAAGAAGAAGCTTAAATTAGGGACCACAATTCCAGCCCTTGGACCTCTTGGTGACCACTATATTCTCTAGTTTCTTTTGGCACAATTTGGTGTCAGTCTTCACCACAATCTGTCACCCGAAAGGGATGGCTCTCAAAGAGAGTTCGGTAGGTCCCTGCATCTAGAACACACTAAGCCTTCAATCTTTGTTTAGTGAATGAATAAATTATATGAATTTGTCTGTTCGTTTCATACTTAACTATTAGTATAGTTTAGTAAGACGTATAACTACTATTGCTACCTAACTACTGGATTTATTTACTCCTAAAGTTTAATAACTAATTATGATGCTTTGAATAAAAATGACCACCATAGCCTCATAGGAGGTGTGGCCTTATTGGAGGAAGTGCATCACTGTGGGCAGGTTTTGAGGTCACAGATGCTCAAGCCATGCCCACTGTGGTAGTCTCTTCTTGATGCTTGCAGATCAAGATGTAAAACTCTCAGCTTTGTGCCCAGCGCCATGTCTGCCTGCATGCTGCCAAGCTTCCTACCATGTCGACAATGGACTAAACTTCTGAACTGTAAGCCAGACCTAATTAAATGTTTTTCTTTATAAGAGTTGTCATGGTCATGGTGTTTCTTCAATAAAAACCTATTTTTTTTAGCAATAAAACCCTAACTAAGACACTAATACTATCTTAAGGATTCATCTTTATTTTCTATGTGCATTGGTGTTTTCCTGCGTGTCTATGTGAGAATGTCAGACCCCTTAGAACTGGAGTTATAGGCAGTTGTGAGCTGCCATGTGGGTGCTAGGAATTGAACCCCAGTCCTTCGGAAGAATAGTCAGTGCTCTTAACTGCTGAGCCGTCTTTCCAGAGCGGCCCCTAATACTGTCTTTTACCTGTGACTATAAATGGTACATATTATGTATGTATACTGTAACACACACATATACATACACACACACACACACACACACACACACACACATATGTTTATTGTGGTGGTTTAAATGGGAATGGTGCCCAGCCCCCAGCCCATAGGCCATTTATTTAAATGCTTATTATTTAAATGCTTGATCCCCAGGCAGTGGAACTGTTTAGGAAGGATTGGGAGGTGTGTCACTTGAGGTGAAGTTTTAAAAGACGACACCATATCCAGGCCATGCTGTCCATTGTGATGGTCACGGATGAACTTTAATTCTCTGCAATTGTAAGCTCCATAGTAAATGCTTTCTTTTACATGTTGCCTTGGTTATGGTGTTTCATTGCAGCAATGGAAATTCAACTAAGACATATATATTTAGTAGTTAGAAGTAGGGAGATGGCACCATAGTTAAGAACACTAGCTGCTCTCCCAGAATACCTGGGTTTGATTACCAGCACCCATGTGGTTGTTCACAATCATCTACGACTCTAGATCCAAGGGTTCTGATACCCTCTTTGGCTTCTGTGGGCACCAGGCATGCATATGGTGCACATACATACATGCAGGCAAAATGTCCTACATACATGCAGGCAAAATATCCATACATATAAAACTTAATTTAGCTTGTTCTAGCCAAGGATGGTCTCGAATTTCCTCTTACTTCTACCTCCCGAGTGCTGAGATATTATATTATATATTGTATATTATAGGTATACACTGCCACATTCAGTTTTATGCAGTTCTGGGCTCAAATCCAGGGCTCTGTGTAAGTTAGGTAAGCGTTCTGTTAATTGAATTACATTCTTAGATATATACTTAGAACTTATAATTTTCAAAAACGTACTTCAGCATTGTTGTCAAGATCTGTGCTGGTTTTGTTTGTTTTTTTTATTTTTGTTTTTGTTTTGAGACAGGGTTTTGCTATGTAGCTCTGGCTGTCTTGGAACTCACTATGTAGACCAGGCTGGCCTCCGCAAACTGACAGATATCTGCCTTCCTCTGTCTCCCAAGTACTGGGATTAAAGGTATGCGCTACTTTGAGGCCTGTCCTGGTTGGTTTTTGCCAGCTTGATACAAGCCTAGACATATATGGGAGTAGTGAATCTTAACTGAGAAAATACTGCCATAAGATTGGACTGTAGGCAAATCCATAGGTCATTTTCTCTAGACCACTGGGGGTAGCGGTATCCTGGGCAGGTGGGTATATCCCTGGGTGGTTTAAGAAAGCAGACTGAGCAAGCCATGGGGAGCAAGTCAGTAAGCAGCCCTCCTCACTGACTGATGCATTGGCTCCTGCCTCCAGCTTCCTGCCTTGACAGCCCTCAGTGATGGCCTGTGACCTAAGTATGATAAGATGAAATAATGCCCACTCCCAGCCCCACCATAGTTGCTGTTAGTCATGGTGTTTGCCACATCAATAAAAACTTTTATTAAGATAAGATCCATTATCACCCAGAACATTCACCATCAACCCTCCTGTTTGGAGATACTAAATAAAATTCACTCCACACAGAAACAAGTTTAGAAAGAGCAACCGGGTTGCAGTAACAACACTTCATCCGGAAGCTGTTGTGCTCTTTGATGCAGGCGAGTGCTTCGGTTCGGCTTGTGTGGGTGCAGGGAGGAGGTGGAGAAATACGCCAGAGTCTAGTCAGGATGCCGCTCTTGCAGGGCTGAGGCTAAAGGCTGCTCGGCTTCCGGCTCAGCAAGTCTTCCCTGGTGCTGGATTGCTGTCCCTAGTAGCTCTCTGTCCTCAGAGTGCTCCAGGCTTCTCTTCTAGAGAGAATGATCATCTTACCCTACACTCCCAAGAACTACAGGATGGGATACACTATGAAGGAAGTCACATGTGGGATTCAGTCTTGGGACAACTATGACCTGAATATTTCCTTCGGTCCTCGAGTTGGCATCTAAGCTTCAATGCAATAATATTAATGCCAGGAAGAAAAGAAACACAGAGAACTACTTTCCAAAGCCTCCGTCTCCGTGGGAGGTCACTACAAAAAGTGTCTCTGAGGAATGACGTGTCACCAGGCCTGGAATCTGCCAGCACCTTGGTCTTCCCAGACTCCAGAAGGGCGAGGAATGAATGAATGTCTATGATTTACAAATTGCCTAGTCTACGGTATTTTGTTATTGCAGCGGGAGTGGGCTAAGAACCCATTTGCACCATTTCCGCCCTTGAACAACGTACTTTAGCTAGGACTTTGTTTAAAATTTGAGCCTGGTGTGGATGGGCACACGGCAAGACATTCGTCAGATGTTGGTGCCAAGGTCGTACCGACTTCAGGAACAAGACAGGAAACCTCCCGTCGTCTTTTGAATGCCAGAGTGGTGCTGAAACACGAACTCCCAGCAGTACCCACCTGTGCTGGCCTCATGGAACGTGCGCAGACAGAAGGACTGAGAACTCCCTCAGGCCAATGCTCTGCTTTGCCACAGCCCATTCTGAGTCCAGATGTTTGCCATGGGAAACAGATTGCGTCTCCATGGTTTCTCTCTGGCTTGGGAAGTCAACTCCATAGACGTCAAAGTTCGCTTGTCAGAAGGCTGCAGATTTTCCAGTCTCCGTCCCCACCACTGCCCCGAAGCTGTCGCCGTCATCTCTACACCGTGGAAGGTAGAAGGGCTTTGAGTTGCCAATCCAGAGGCAGTAGTGTCACCTACGAGGGAAAAGGCCGCAGTGCAAGAGGGCAGAGTCTATCATTGGCTTTCAAAATTGCGTTCCCAGCTTGTCTTAAAAGGGAAAAGCAGCCTATAAGCAGCAAAGGGATTAGGCTCTGAATCAAGTTTTCTTTATCTTTGGTGAAGAGGCTTCATTGCAAAGGTTTTATCACCAGTAGGCTGACAAGCCACGACAGTCACTGGTTGCATTGAGAAGGACCAGAAAGTAATAAAAGCCCTCCCTATTACAGGCCCACCTGCGTCTGCAGGGTGACTAGATGTCCCGAGCAGCGGGGGTTGATGAGAATACACGGAGACAAGAATAAAAACCCAAATGACTTGTTACAGCCACGCTTTTTCATTCCGAGCCTGACAATTATATCTATCTGTATGATAATATCTAACATGAAAAATGTCTACATGAGGGAGCGAGGAAGCGTCATTTCACTTCATGGACTCCGTTCATTTCAATATATGGACATTTGCACTAAATTACATAATGTTTTTTTTTTCCCTTCTAAATGTCACCTCGGGGTTTATGAACGAAATGCCATTCTGACATGGTTCTAAATGACCAGATGAAGATTTATCATTGGAGTGCAAAGTGGCTGGAATAATACTGGCATAGAAAGAATTGCTTTTTGGCAGGTGGTCATGCAGCTTCATGATTAGACCTCCAAATTCAATGCCAGCAAGCTGTCCATAGATGCCTTCCCTGGATCTTCATGAAGAATGACATGTTCCTCCCAGAATCTACCTTCCTGAGGCTCATGGGCACCGACAGAGCGTAACCAGGGCTTTGGATGAACACCCTTCCCTTGCTTTTCCAATGTCACAACACATGTTAGCATAGCACTGTCTTCTCATGAACACGGGACTATGCAGCTGACGTGTTCATGTTTTCAAGTTGTACAAATGAAGAAACGGGGGGGAGGGTAACAGAATCACGTGCATTAAATCCTCCCCTTAGAAGTCAGCAATATTTAAGAGACTGAAGTCCTCTCTAGGCAACCAGGCGCTGGAAAGGTTTCGTCCCAGGTGAGGGATGTGTCCAAACAGCTACAAGCACGTATGTATGAGGCCCACAAAGATGGGTTGCTAAGAATATGCTTTAGAGTGTATCATAGTTACTTTTCTATCGCTGCAAAGAGACACCACAGATAAATCAACTTAAAAAAGAAAATGTTTGGGCTGGAGAGATGGCTCAGTGGTTAAGAGCATTGCCTGCTCTTCCAAAAGTCCTGAGTTCAATTCCCGGCAACCACATGGTGGCTCACAACCATCTGTAATGGGGTCTGGTGCCCTCTTCTGACCTTCAGGCATACACACAGACAGAATATTGTATACATAATAAATAAGTAAATAAATAAATAAATGTATTCCTTAGCCATTTGAAAAAAAAAGAAAAAAAGAAAATGTTTAATTTGGGCTTGATGGTTCCAGAGGGTAGTAGAGTCCAAGGCTGTCATGGAGGAGGCCACGGTAGCAAGCAAGTATGGTGATAGAACAATAGCTGAGAGCTTACATAGTGAGGCAACAACAAGAAGGCAGAAGAGAGTCCAAAACTATTGTGGAAGGAGAGAGAGAGAAAGAGAGGGAGAGAGAGAGAGAGAGAGAGAGAGAGTCAACTGGAATGATATATATAGGCTTTTGAAACCTTCTCCAACAAGGCTGCCTCTCCTAATCCTTCCCAAATAGCTCCACCAACTGGGGACCAAGCATCCAAATGTAAGAGCCTGTGGGACCATTCTTATTAAAACTACCACGGGATAGAATGAACATTTCATTTTCATCAGAAACTCTTATATATCAGTCCTGCTCTGGCTATTGAGGAGATAGAATGAAGAGACACAAATGCTGGTTTCCATCAATTTATGTCCAGTGGGATTTAGTTAACAAATAAGAAGAGTCATGTGTCTGTTAGCTTTCTTGCCTCTGTGACAGGTTGCCTGGCATAAAAAGAGGAAGGACCAATTGGCTCATGGATTCGGAGGTTTCAGTCCACTGTGGTGGGGATGGGGTGGTGGAGCATTACACATCGAGCCAGACAGAAAGCAGAGAGAGGAGAGCCTGGGGAAACAGGTCTAACTCTCAGAAATACAATCCCAGTGAGCTCCCAGCCAAATTAGCACAGGTAGAGATCAAGTGTGGATATCCCGTGAAGGCTATTTCACATCCAAACCATAGCAAGAAAGAACTGTCGAATGTTCACAGTAGCCCAAGAGCGAGAGAACTGCCAGAAAGACAGAAACAAGATGATTTCAAGGAAGAGAGAAATAAATGGGCCTGATGCTGACAGTCAACGTTGGTCCCTACCCATCTCAGACGGAATGAGGGTGTGGCTAAACCAGGTATCAAGGTTCACAACAAGCTAAGTTTTAGTCCTCTTACAATGATGCTTATTAAGTACCTGCTTTGTGCCAGGCTTGTATGGCCACTGGCAATGCCACTTTAGCCATTAATCAATGTCATTCCAGCGGGGAAATGTGGTGCAATAACTCAGCCTCCACAACACAATTAGAGGGCTACGCACTCGCGGTAAATCCACCCAGGAATTATGCCGGCTTACAGCCTATTAACTTTTACCACTTCCTTAATACAAAGAGAATTTTATTACCAATTATGCAGCAAGTTAAATTAATATTTATAAGAGTCTCGGAGGCCGAGCGGCATGATGAGATTTCTAGATGTGCCTTGCTGGTGCTGGATTTATTTCCCCCTTGCCATCCCGTGGTCCCTCAGTGGGGATGAAAAACACTAAGTAACAGGAACCGTGATTCCCATGAAGGATTTCCCCCCTGAAAGGTGGAAATTGGGAAAAAGCCTTTAAAAATCCAGCAAGAAACTTAGTATTGCTTACATTTCTATCATCGAGCTCGTATTTTAGTAATCCCAGGGAAAGTCCCACGGAACAGCTCCGGCTGTCCCAGCCCCGTGTGTCGCCTTTGGATTCCAGGCAGTTCCAGCCCCTGGGGTTTGTACAATGACCAAAAGTCACACCCTTTCCCGCCCTGAACTTGGCCAGGCCGCTGTCTCTGGAAACCTTTGTAGTTATTAGCTTTCTTCATCCAGCGTCTTCCTCGTGGCCCCGAAAGCTCTTCAGAGGCGGCTGAGTTCCACGTGGCTTACAGCTGGCCCTGTTAGGTAAGGGAAGGGCCCTCTGTGGAAGGCAGCAGATGGGAACTGCCTGGACTTTCAAGTCGTCCCGACGTCACGGGACCTGACGCGGTAGCCAATTAGCTGTGTGAATTTGTACGCAAAGGTGGACGCGTAGCGTAGCCCGGCTTCCATTTTCTCCTGGTAAAATGGCGGCACCTTCCTTGCAAGGACGGAGGGGGCACACCTTCATCACAAGCCCGTTCTTCCCCCTTAGCAAGGCTCCACCCCTCCAACCCACCCACTTCAGGTGATCAGTTTGGAGGGACTGGGTGTTGAGGAGCTGGTGAAGGGGAGGGGAGAGGAGGTGAGGAAAGCAGGGAGGCAGAAGAGGAGAAAGAGCAGGGTATGCTGGGGAGGAGAGGGTGTTGAGGAAGATGAGGGGAGACGAGATCAACGTGAGGAGCTGAGCGCCCGTGCAGTGAGTGAAGGGGTTAGGATGACTGGACCGAGATAAGAAACCAGTCAAGCACCATGGAAATCCTTCCACGGTTTGGGGCAGAAAGTTGTTCTCTAGACGGGGGATAGATAAAGAAACACCTCAATGAGCCACACCCAAAGTAATGGCACAGGGCTATTGGAAAGGTTTCTCTGTCTCCCAACCCAGCCACCAGCATGACTGATACTGATGGCCACAAGGTCCCTGTATACGAGCATGCGGCCCATCGCGGTTTCTCCAGATCTTCTGGGGGTGTCTTGTGAGTGTCCTGCTGCTGTTCCTTCTCATGGAGAGATGGGACTAACATCTTCTCAGTCCAGATCGGGCACAGACCGCATACCAATGACTCCATCTGAGTCTAGTGTGGTGAGCCAGTGAGTTTATTGGGGTTGTTATTGGGAGCTAGAGTGACCCAAGCTGCTGCGTCCCTAAAATTCTCACCCCAGCACAGCTGATGGCTGGCAGGCAGCGCCACCCGGCGTCCTCCCACACCCAGAGATTGTCTGCTGTTTATAACCCTCTGGGCAGGACCTTTTGAGTCTTGTGGCTTCCCTGTGTGTTTAGGAGCTTTTCTTCCTTTTCTTCAGGAGATAATATTTCAGTTCTTGGGAAAGAGCTGTCCAGCAACCTCCTTATTCTTCCGGCACTTGTCTCGAAGGATGTTGAGGGTTGTGGGCGAAGCTTTCCTGGGGGTGAAAGGGAGAACCTTTGGGGTGGATGAGGTCTCTGCACCATGAGGCTCACGCAGGTGCTCCAAGGCAACAGAATAGAGGTATCCGGAAGGAATATAGCAAAGTGTTCACTATCAAGGCTCCCAAGCTCATTTGCTCTTAGCTATGCCGGCAAAGGAAAGTCAGGTTCAATGTTATTAACAAAGTTTAAACAAGAGTGGTGTGTGTGTGTGTGTGTGTGTGTGTGTGTGTGTGTGTAGGGGGCACGGACGACAGCAGATAGCCACAGAGAGCCCTTTGTAACAGTTTAGTAACCTGAACAGAAAAACCTTTGATAAACTCACCAGAGAGCTTAAATATTTCCCCTCTCTCATGGCCCAGGTAGCGATGCCAGTCGTTCATCCTGAAACAAGATGACCTACTCCATCAGCCTCAATAAACCCTAATCCTGGAGGAAGGAAGTAGGGTCTGGTTTCCACACTCGCTTAAAAAAAAAAAAAAAGCAAAAAACCGGGCTTTGTTCCTCGGGATTTCTCTTCCAGGATTTGTAACACACGGAGATTTGATTTGGCAGGAAAAGCACCTTCTGAACACAAAGGGTTGTTTTACATGCTTTGAGCTCCGTTTGCCCGGTCGGTGGTGGGCGCTTGTCATTTCCTCTTGAGGCCACTAGGTGGCGCTAAAGGAGCCGGGATTGCCAGTAAGATTTGCTTCCAATTCCTGTCGGAACCGATTTGGGGCAATGTAGTCACACAGGTACCAGGTGAGCGGGTGGGAAGGAGAAAAGAGTCAGCTCCCTCTCAAGTCCACTTCTAGTATGGACAGTTCATACTCCGCTCCCCCCCCCCACACAATATAAATAAAGAATTAAAGTGTGTTTAGAAAAGACGCTTTTATTTGCAAAATGTTCTCTTTATTGGAGTGTAAAAGACCAGAAGAATGAAGAAAGGGCAGAGCCAGCTTCATTCAAGTGCCCTGCTATGCCCCTTCCAGTTTTCTGTCCTTCCTGAAAAAGTTAATGGCGGAGTTTTACATTTACTCCCTCCCTCTCCTTCCTTTCTTCTTTCCTTCCTCCTGTGTAGTCCTCAGGCCTCGGTACCACCATTGCTCACCAGCATCCCCGGATTCTGAGTACCAGTCCACCCCGACACCTCCCCAGGGATCAGCCATCTCCTCTCCACTGCTCTCTTGAAAACCAAAATTTGCTTAGCAACTTCATGTCTTAAAAGACTGAACTAATCTAGGATCTCCATCCCTAGCCCCACCTCCTCCTTTGGCTACTCTTGGTCTGTCTTTCTTCCCTTCTCAACAAAAGCTGACACTCCCAGCTTGCCTCTTGTCTACTCTGACGCATTAGTTTGGTGTCCATCCCCGCAGCGCCGCTGAAACCCACCACCCATAGTCAAATCTAGAGGTTGGTGCCATTTGGAACTACATTTCCCACAAAGCATTGCAGTAGCAGTAAAAAAAGAATTTCAAAGACCTTGGTCATAAAATCAGGCTTGGGCCCAGGAGACAAGGTGACCAGAGTTCTATCTTTCCATTTTCTTTTACTAAGTTGGGGCAACCTTGGCCAAGTTTCCCGACTTTCGAGTAGGTCCCCAAGATCAAAGGATCCAGAGGGGAAGATTTTGATTAGTTGCTGTAACAAAATACCTCTGAGCAGAAGATCTTAGAAGAAAAGTGAGGGTTTTGTTGCGGTTGCTTGCTTGTCTGTTTTTGTGTGAGACAGACGCAGTCTCACACTTTATGGATAATCTGAAGTTCATTGTCCGTTAGGTGGTCTTTGAGGTCTTTCTCCTCCAGCATCGGCTTCCTCACTGCCGGGATTGCAGGTGTGCCCCGGCGTCCACGTTAGCATGAAGTGTGAACAGGAGTTTGGCATGCAGGAGTCTCACGGCTGCTCCTGAGGCACCGGCTGGGGCAGCTGCAGTGGGGCAAGAAGACCGGCTTCCAAGGTGAACCACTCACCCTGCTAGCTGTAGGCAAAGCGTCCAAGCTGGGGCTGGGGGGAAGGGCCCTTGGTTCTTGTCCCTGTGGCTTTTTACGATCTGAGTTTCTTCACAGTGTAGGAGCTAGGGCCCAAGGAAGATTCTCAAATAAAAGTTGTTAGACTTTTGTTGTTTTAAATTTTTTTTTAAAGAAAACATTGTGCATGTGCGTGTGTGTGCGTGTGCGTGTGTGCACACACGTGTGTGTGTGTGTGTGTGTGTGTATGTATGTGTGTGTGATGTGGCAGTGACATGCACATGGAGGGCAAAGGACAACTTTTGGGAGCTGGTTCTGTCATTGCATCATGGTGTCTTGTGATTGAACTCAGGTCCTCTGGCGTGGTGGCAAGCCCTTTTACCCAGCGAACCATGTCACTGGCCCATCTCCCATTTTTTAAGTTCTGGCAGTGTTGCTGTGTTTACGAATCAGCAGTGTTGTGTCCCCCCCCCCCCCCCCCCCCGAATACTCTTCGCTAAATGGTAGCAGAGCTGAATTTCAAGAGGAGGCCACGGATACCGTCTCTCAGAGGGGGCAGCATCAAAGAATTTGAGCCTTTTTGGTTTTCTCTATCGTCCTGGTCTGTATGCTGACTCAGTTTCTCCCTGTGTCTTCTCACAAGACTCAAGAGTCTGGAGATTCCTGCTCACGCAACAAAAGCAAAATCATCCCGTTCCCCAATGGATTTGCTGAAAACGGGAGACAAAATCGTAAACAACTCCAAAAGAATATGAGAAGAAGCCAAGCCGGCCCTGCTAGGATTCCCACAGACATGAAAAGATGGTCGGGGGTGCTGAAACTTCCCCTGGGTGGAGACTGGTGTTACATACTGTCTATGTAGACCAGACTAGTCTTGAACTTACAGAGATCCACCTGCCTCTGCTGTCCAAGTGCTGGGAATAAAGGCGGGTACACCATCATGCCAGGCTTTGGGCATGTTTGATTGAGAATCTGATTTGCCTTTGATCTGCTCTACGTAAACAAGTTGGTTGGCTTAGTAACAAATTCTAATTTGTTTAAACAAAAGGGGAGGGCATGAGCAATGGCCCTTGCCTCTAATCTCCACATTCAGAAGGCACAGGCTGGCGGCTCTCTGTACCTCGGAGTCCATCCTGGTCTACACAGTGAGTTCCAGGCCAGCCAGGGATCTATGGTGAGACCCTGTCTCAATTTAAAAGTCATAATTTGGAGGTCATGTTTCAAACTCTGCCCTCATTTTTCTTACTATTGGTCCTTATTTTTGTAAGTTAGGACTCAGGGGATGGGGAAGGCAGTCACAAAAGTGGAACGCAGAAGCTCATGACCATGGCCTTAGGCTCTCTTTTATTTCTCTACCCCAATCTTGGGACTTTTTGCCCATAGCCAAGGCCAAGCTCCCAGGAGAAAGAACGGCTGTCAGTAGCTTGATCCACTGCTCCTTCCAGGCGGGTAGAAACAGCAAACGCTGGCGCTTTACGTAGTCTGATACTCCCCTTCAATGGCCAAAACATGATGGAGTCAAGGGTGAATAATGATCAGAAATGTTGGAGCTAATGAGTCAGGGCGCATGTGAGAGCCCAGGGCCCAGGGCGGCTGACCTTCCAAGCCCAGAGCAGAATCCCCGCCCACTCCGTTATTGTGGCAGGGGGATTCTTACCGCTCTCGTCATCGGAATGATTTAGTTGTTTTGATTTGTTTCAAAGGTAACAGAAATTCATGGTCATGAGGTCCTGGCAGGCCAGGTTTTTCCCTCTGAGGCTGGTGACCTAGAAGTAAGGTACCATGCCAACTAGGGTAGGCATCAGGGCGGCAGATCTTAAGCTGAAACGACTAATTTGCTGGCCCAACCCTGCCAAGGAACCTTAAAGGGTAATGACTCCGTCTCTTTCTGGACTCAGACCGATTTGAGCCTGTGACCTTTAGTGACACCAGGCTCTCCACGACTGCGTAATGAAGGGGAAAGTCATGAGCGGTCAGTGCAGTGACTATTTCCCGTGATGAAGGTGACAAGGACATAAATGCACCAGGGGCTGAGATCTGCAGGGAGAGTGGCTCAGTCAGTGACCATGGTAGGGTTTACACTCATTAGGTCTGTCTCCCTGAAACAGTCTTTCTTCTGCAAGCACCGTATTAATTTCCTCATGCTCACACACTCCTTCACCCCCATCAGTTCTGGGGTTCAGCAATGACCCACACCCGTGGGGAATTTATAAACTGCAGTGGATCGGGTGAACTCTCACGTTCAAGGAATTTCTCCTCGAAGGGACGAAAGGATCCGGAATGTCACTTGATGTCCGCTTGGGATTCAGAATCATCCCTTCAGGATCCTACATCTTTCAAAACTTGTCACAGGACTTTGTGAAGGGTCTGGTCTATGCTTCAGCCTTGTTGGAGCATCTCAGTCAGAGGGATTGGGGAAATTTTGTCAGATTTCCCACAGACTTTGCTGTTCCATTGACCGGGGCTCAGTTTTTGGCTACACTTTTTAAAATGATATTAATTTTTCAATTTAAATTATTTTTAATTTCATTTCATATGCATTGGCATTTTTGCCTCTGTGTATTTTCTGTCCTTTTATATGCCAGCAGAGGGCAGCAGATCTCCAGGACTGGAACCACAGATGTTTGTGAGCGGTCATGTGGGTTCAGAAATCAAACCCAGGTCCTCTGGAAGCGCCAGATCCTTTTGCTCAAACAAGACTCTCCTTATATTTCAGTGTTAGTATCTAAAATGTAGGAATTAGGGACTAAAGAGATGGCTCAGCAGTTAAGGATACTTATTGCTCTTCCAGAGGACCTGTGCTGTAGAATAATCTTTTTGTATACTGTGGAGATTTGTCACTTGGACTGGTTTAATAAGAAGTTGAATGGTCAATAGATAGGCAGGATTTTCAGGGCAGAGAAGACAGTGGGAAGAAGAAGGGTGGAGATAGGGGAAGAAGCCAGAGAGAGTGGAAGGAGTCTGCACAAAAGATGGAATAGAGATAAAAACCACATGGTAGAATGGAGATCGGTAAAAATGTGAGCTAGTTCGATGGGTAAGAGCTAGTTAGCAACAAGCCTAAGCTATCAGCCAAGCTTTCATAATTCGTAAGAAGTCTCTACATGGTTATTTGGGAGCTAGCATGCAGAACAGAAAAATCTATAGACCTAAATTCAGTTTTTGCCACAGAAGTTGAGCCCCTCACAACTGCATACAACTCCAGCTCCAGGGGGACCCAACACCCTCTTCTCTCCTCCTCAGAAACCTTCACATATGTGGTATATGGTCATACACACACATGCGTCCACATATGCAAAAACAAATCTTTAAATGGTGAGGATGGGTTAAAATGCTTGCATCATACAGTTCACTGACTCGTTCCACCAAGATCCTTCTGCCTTAAGTCATTTTGGGACAGGAGTAGGAGAGAGGTGAGGCAGGTCGACAAGATGGCTCAATTGTCCTTTCTCACCTTGGCCTAGCTAATAGGGAAGGAAGCAAAAGAACAGGTGAGTTGAAAAGGTGAGTAACACCCATGCTTAAGCAGGCCCTCGAATGTAATTTTTTTTTTAGGTTACTTAAAAATTTGTCCACATTTTTAGAAGAGCAAGTTAGCAACTTGTATTCCAAGATTTGTGGTCTTGGAGCGGATTGTTTCACATGAGCAGATTTGCTCTCAATATCTGAATTGAAGCCGGAGGACAGCAGGGTATGGGCAGTTGTAAGTGGGGGGCTGCAGGGGACACTGAGGTGCTCTCCACATGCGGGGTAGGAAGATGGGATAGGGTAGGCTGCTGGAGCCCAAGGGGACTGAGGGAGCAGCGTCTGCAGGAGCCAGAGAAAGACGGCAGAGCCCAGACAGCAGGTGGGGGGCGGCGGCGATGGAAGACCGGATATAGGGAGATTGGTGCTTAAATTCCTGTGTCAAGGGTGAAGGGAGCCAAATGTCTCACAGTGAGAACTCCAGAAATGGAGAAGTTGAGATGCCGGAGGTGTGGAGTGAGAAATGGGACTATGGGTACAGCTTGATGCTAGCAAAGCTTACCAGGGAAACACAGCCCCTTTCCTAGTCTCAAACACATCTTTTAAAGATCAGTGGGCTCCAGCAGCTTTTGTTTTTGCCAACCTTCTGTGGTCAGTTCCTCCTTGATAGTGCTCCTTTCCTCTTGGATCTTGGTCAGCTTATCCCTGCATTCCCAGCTTCCTCAGTTTTGGGACGCATAGTTTTCAGTTCAAGTTTCCCCACTCATGTGTTCCATCTTAGAAACAGTTTTTAAAGCCCAGACACCACCACCACCACACCCCCCCCCCCCCCCCCCCGCCGCCCCGTGTTGACCTGGGCTGTGATGGTTTTGATCCTTTGACTGACTTGGGAAGTACCTGGGCGATTAGGCAAGCGCACTTCGGAGTACGGCTGTGGAGGTGATCCCAGAGGGCATGAATTAAGGATGGGGGGCTTGCTTTGTGTGGGGCAGCAACACCCAATAGGTGGGAGAACTGGATGGAGTTAAAGGAGAACAAACACTGCCATTTCCAATGGTACAGCGCATGCCTATGAAACGGTCATTCAATATGTCAAACAAGGTCGAAGGTGTTTTGTCTGGGGAGAGGGTGCTCTTTCTCTCTCTCTCTCCCTCTCTCTCAGTAGCTTCTCCCATGTCTCCTCCCGCCCCCATGATGCTCGCCGCTCCTCAAACTCAGCGTAAAGCGTCCTACTGAACTTGATCTGAAGCCAATGAAATGAGGAATTAAAATAAGCCTTGTATTCTTCTGAGGTTTTTAATGTCAGGAATTCTGTCACAAAGAGAAAAACAAATACGTAGGCATTTCTGATTCGCTGTACACTTAGTGTGTACTGCCTCTGGGGGTTGGGTGGCCCACTGCCTGGTAACTAGGAAGGCCTGGGTGGTTATACTTCCCTGTTCCCTGACTAGAAACCAGCCCTCCAACCCCACCAGTTCTGTACCTGTCCATGGGGAGCCTGTGAAACCCACCTCAGAAGTGTGAGATAAGAAGGGTTGGAAGCCACTGATTCCATTGCTTAGAGTATACCTGGCCCAGAGTAAGTTCCCACTAAATCTGTAATACTATGCACTATATATTATATATATAAAATGTGTCATCAGTCTCTCAAGATGTAGACTTAAATCGGCCCCCCTGACCCCATCCCTCATTCAGCTTGGGGGTGTCTCAGTACCTTCTGGCTTTTTCAGCACGGCTGCCCTGGTAGGCTCCATGAACTTTTTCAATAAAGGAAGCGACATGCACTAGCACACTTGGGTACACACACAATGTTTAAATAATTAACCAATGGAGGATTAAGAACAGAGAGTTCTTGGCTGGGGCTGGAGGAAAGCCAACCTCTTTCACAAAGAGGAGGCTGAATGGCTGTAACAGGGCCCTGAAGGGCAGGACCAAGGCCAGTCAGCCTGTGTGACTGCCCAAGGGAGGGGAACATGGATGAATGGAACAAACTGTGGGTATGTGGGTACATTGGTCAGGTGTTCACGCCTCACTCAGTTGACCTTGGTGAGGGGTGAGGACCCCAGCAGGAGGCCCCAGATAGTCATGACCAGGCCCATTGGTGTTCTTGTGTGGTGAGGGGATGATGCAAGATCTAGAAAGCCCCATGAACGGCCATAAACTAGAAGGCCTCAGCCTGTCTTTCTTTGCTGGCACAGCTTCTGCCGCCTTGGCCAGTTTTAGCCCATGCTTCTGGTATACTGCGCAGCCAGCACTTCATCATCTTTGCTGTCAGAGTCGGTCAGCGTGACCTCATTCCGGGTCCCGCGCTCACCGCTGGGAGAGGCCAAGTGCCACACCCCCCCCCCCCCCCCCCCCCCCCCCGCCGGGAGACAGCTGGGGCTTGAAGGCCCTGCCTCAGCGGCTCCTCATCAAGTCAAGATCTCCGAGCAGACACACTTATATTTCAACCCTTATATTTGGTCCCGCGTCTTTTTTTTTTAAAGATTTATTTTATTTTAAACTACGCATATGTGTGGGGTGCACACATGTGAGCCCTGGAGCCCTCAGAGTGCAGAGGTGTTGGAGCCCCAGAACTGGAGTTACAGATGTTTGTGAACAACTCTATACTGAACCCAAGTTCTCTACAAGAACAATGCTTAACCCCCGAGCTACCTCTCCGGTTCCACTCCCTGTGTCTTTATTGGGGACAAGGAGAAACGGGGGAAGGACAGATCCTTTGGATCGTTTGTTAGATTGTATGTATCATTTCCCATAATGCCCAGAGTCTGTTGCTTCACGTGCTCTCTTTTTACAGACTTTTCTTTCAAAACCCAGCGAGGTGGTTTGGCTGATAAAGGTGCCTGCTGCCAGGCCTGATGACCCGAGATCAGTCCCTGGGACTCACGTGGTAGGAGAGAACTAGCTCCTACAACTGGTCCTTTACTCCATGCATTTATGTTGGATACAAACTTACACACACACATACACCACAGACACACATATACACACACACACTCACACGCATACACACAGACAGACACACACACACGTGTGGTAAAGGAAATGCAGAAAAGAATTAAAACTCCCGTTTAGTAGCTAAACTTTATTTTGTAACTGTTTATACCTTCAGACAAGGTTTCTCTGTTGCTTCTCAGGACTCCCTCTGGGCCTGTATTTCCTGTTCCTCTTGTGTTTGTTTATTTCACCAATGGTTCCTAAGTTACTGGCTGGCTCCACTCTCCGGGTGCTAAGTTTACACATTATCTTAATATGTTATTTTCTTATCTTAACTGATGGTTTTATCTTCATGACCAACACACTATCAGATCTCAGGATCTCGTTTTTCTCACCTCCAGAATCTTCCTGTCCTTCCTGTGGCTGTCACCTTTCACACCTCACTCATTCTGCCCCTGACGTCTACTTCTGGGAAACAGTTCCTCAAGGACTCCCATAGGACAGGCTAAACCTGAGGGTTTCTCCAGCCGTTTTGGCTCGTTAGTCTCAGTGACACAGCTCCTAGTGACAGGGCGGACAGGCGTTTTGTTCAGCTATGGAACGTAGTTAGAAGAACAAATCAGGGGCTGGAGAGATGGCTCAGCGGTTAAGAGCATTGCCTACTCTTCCAAAGGTCCTGAGTTCAATTCCCAGCAACCACAGCCATCTGAAATGAGGTCTGGTGCCCCCTTCTGGCCTTCAGGCATACACACAGACAGATTATTGTATACATAATAAATAAATAAATAAATATTAAAAAAAAAAAGAAGAACAAATCAAAGAAGAGCAGATGGACGGAGAAGGTCAGAATCCCTCTGTCCTAGTTTGGTTTTTATTGATGCGATAAACCGTTGATGACAACCGACAGGGAGCAGAGGGTTTATTTCATCTTAAGAGTGACAGCCTGTGGTGGTTTGAATGAAAATGGCCCCTACGGGCTCATAGGGAGAGGCATAACTAGGAGGTGTGGCCTTGTTGGAGGAAGTATGTCGCTGGGGGTGGGATTTGAGGTGTTAACTACTCAAGCCAGGCCCATTGTTCTTCTGTGCCCCCCATCCCTCAGCCTACTGAGAAAAACGTCGACCTCTTAGCTGCCTCTCCAGCACCATGTCTGCCTGTGTGCCGCCATATTTCTTGCCATGATGATAATAAACTAAACCTCTGAGCTATAAGCCAGCCCCAGTGACATGTTTCCCTTTATAAGAGTTGTTGTGGTCTCTTCACAGCAATAAAACCCTAAGACGTAGCCCATTAACAAAGGAAGCCAAGCCAAGGCAGGAGCTTGAAGCAGAGACTGTGGAGGAATCTATTTCCTCTAGTTTGCTTAGTTACCTGCCTTTTATAACCTAGGACCGCCTCTCTCTCTCTCTTTTTTTCTTTCTCTCTCTCACACACACATGCATGCCTGGACACACACACATGTACACACACACACACACACACATACACATGTGTGTGCATGCACACATGCATGTACACCCCTCTACAACAGGAAGTTAGAAATCTGCATGTCTATGAATCCCTGCTATATCTATTATCCATGACATCTCTTTCATGTCTTACAAGTCTATTAACATATGCACATATGGATGCTAGGTGAGTTATAATATTCCTACACACAAATCTGCAGTTAGAATTAAAAAGAATCTCTGTATTTGAGAACAAGAATCTGGAACTACCCAATGGTTTTAGGAATTCTATATTTATGGCCGAGAGCAACATTTTTCTTGTCATATTGGAACAGGTCTTGGTTTCATGAACCAGGGTAGCATTGGAATTCTTCTTCATTCAAATTCTCGCTGTATTACTTCCTTCTTCCCAAGATATTCTATACAGAAACAAGTGTAATAAAGATGCCCAGCGTATTAGTTATTCATGGCCCTGCTCCCAAGCTAAGGATCCAAGAGACCCTGAAATTCCATACCAGCATTTATTTTGAAGACGAACCTTGGATCTCTCCCTTGGACCTTTAGAGAACAGTAGTTTGCTGTCTGGAACCATTTCCAAGACAGGCCTCAGCCTCAGTGAAATGCTATCTGGGGGCTGTAGTATTTTACTGGGTGGATGCCCAAGGAAGCTGTGTGGTTTTCAACAAGATTGCGGGAGCAATGCTAATAAGATTTCTCTGTCTCTCTCTTTTCATTCATTATTTGGGAAGTCAAGAGGGCCTTTGTCAGTCTTTTTTCCATGGCACTCTTCCCAGGCCAGGACTGGAGGGGGGTGGTTAATCTGAACTCAGCGAACCTTCGAGAGATAGCGTATTAAAAGTCAGCTGGTAGGCATGCCCACAGTGCCTTGGGACACAGCAGACTCGGCATGTTGGCAGAGACAATGAGGAGCAACTAGCTTGCTTTTCTCCCCAGGACGCATATATGGAGTCATTTCTGAGGAGAGATGACAAGAAGAACATTCTGTTACTTGGAGAGACAGATGCCGTAGATTCAAGACTCGGAGCCAGTTTCAAAGACGTTGCTCCCCTCCCACTCGCCAGCGAAGACTGGACTCTTCTTCCGGGTCTAGCCCCGCAGACCCTCAGAACTCACTTCTGGGCTTTCTCTGTCTCGGGTGCTATGTCAATTACTTTCTGTCTTAGCTCATTTGGTGTCTGCCAACATAATGGCTGTGGTAATCTGCAGAGTTCAGCATTCAGCCTAAGATCGTACAGGACTGAAAGGAAGGAACCAGGATCCCAGAGCAGGCATTGACTCTGGAGACTTTGAATAGGTGGCAGGGATGGCAAGGGCTGGTGACGGGCTGGGGTCGGATAGGTCCGACGTGCCTAACAAGAGTGAGGCTTGACTCTTAGAGGGTGCTGGGTGAGTGGTACAGGGTCTGCTTCTAGGTCTGAGACCACACTTGAGGAAGAACAGCACACACGTGGGTCACTTAACTGCACAGATTTTTCTTTAGTAACTTGTCTGTCCATAGTCTTTGTCATTAGGTCTTCCTACCGGGGTTTTACTCTCTGTCCTCGAAGATTTGTTAACTGTCTACTTCTCAGAATAAGGGAGATGGTTTTAGTCTGTATGGCTTATTTCTTTAGCAAATCTTAAAAATGCTTATTGTATGAGCATGCACATGTGCTTATGCCAAGGTGCAGGTGTGGAGGTCAAAGGGCAAAACGTGAGACCAATCCCTTCTTAATAAAGCTGGATCTGCAACCATCACTGCTTCTCCTCACGACTGGTGGAGCTCACCGCGTAGACCAGGTTGGCCCCTAAGTCACAGACATCTGCTCGCCTCTGGCTCCAGAGTGCCGGGGTTAATTTAAAGGTGTGTGCCTTCTGATCTGTTTGTTTGAGACAGGCTCTCTATACACAGCCCTGGCTGTTCTCGAACTCACTATGTAGAGAAGGCTGGTGGTGGTTTTTTTTTTTTTACTCTTTTGCCCTTTGGATGGCCCGCCACCCAGTTCTCAAATAAATAATACACACAGAGCCTCATTATTTCTTTTCTTTTTTTTTTTTAAAGATTTATTTATTTATTTATTATGTACACGGTATTCAGCCTCCATGTATGCCCGCACACCAGAAGAGGGCACCAGATCTCATTACAGATGGTTGTGAGCCACCATGTGGTTACTGGGAATTGAACTCAGGACCTCTGAAAGAACAGTCTTAACCTCTGAGCCATCTCTCCAGCCCTTCTTTTTTTTTAAAAAAAATATTTATTTATTTATTATGTATACAATATTCTGTATGTGTATAGGCCTGCAGGCCAGAAGAGGGTACCAGACCTCATTTCAGATGGTTGTGAGCCACCATGTGGTTGCTGGGAATTGAACTCAGGACCTTCGGAAGAGCAGGCAATGCTCTTAACCACTGAGCCATCTCTCCAGCCCCCTCATTATTTCTTATGTATGCCTTCACTTGGCTTATTTCTGAGCAGCTTTCCTTAAATTATCCCATCTATCTTTTGCCTCTGGGCTTTTATCTGCTGCTGTTCTGTATACCTTTCTTTCCTTCTTGCTCCATGGCTTGCTGTGTGGCTGGGTGACTGGCCTCTGATGTCCTCTTCTCCTTCTTTTCTTGCTTCTCTTCCTCTCCTCCCAGATTTCTCCTTCTATTTATTCTCTCTGCCTGGACGTCCCCCCAGCCCCCATCCTTTTTTCTGCCTCACTATTGGCCACTCAGCTCTTTGTTAGACCAATCAGGTGTTTTAGACAGGTAAAGAATCCCAGCTTCACAGAGTTAAACTAATGCAACATAAAAGAATGGAACACGTCTACGCATCATTAAAACAAATGTTCCACAGCATAAACAAATGTAACACATCTTAAAATAATATTCTACAGCAGGCTGGCCTCCAACACACAGAAATCTACCTGCCTCTGCCTCTGGAGTGCTGGGATTAAAGGTGACTGGCACCATACACAACCCTGATTTTTTTTTAAGACAGTATTTTTATGTATGACTTGGGGACTCTTGTAAAGAAATAAAGACCCAAAGAAATAGTTCACTGCTCATTACTGCCGATTGTAATCATGAAAGTTATGATACAATATAGCATAATCTTAAATGTTAAAATCCTGAAAGATCAAATTCTGTAAAAAAAATCTAGAGTCCTCCAAATCAAACCAGAATCATAAAAGATTAAAATCCCAAATGTTGAAACTGTAAAAGCCCAAATTCTGAAAACCCCAGCTATTTCGTGCATTTGTTGGTCTGTTCCGTCTGTCCCTGTCCGTGTTTCTCTGTGTATATGCATGTCTCTCTGTCTCTCTATCTGTTTCTATTCATGTGTGTACATGTCTCTGTGTGTCTGCCATCTCTGTCTTTTCCTTCTTCCCTTCCTTCATTCCCCACTCCATCTCCCCTCTTCTCTCTCTCTCTTTCTTTTTGGCTATTCAAGACAGGTTTTCTCTGTGTAGCCTCACTCTGTAGACCAGGTTGGACTCACACTCAGAGATCCACCTCCTAAGTGCTGGGATTAAAGGTGTGTACCATGACTACCCAGCATTTTTTTTTTTTTTAAAGTCGGGGTCTCTCAATATAGTCCTGGCTGTCCTGGAACTCACCGTGTACACCAGGCTGACCTTGAACTCACAGAGATTCGCCCGCCCATCTCTGCCTTCCAAGTGCTGGGATTAAAGGCGTAAGCCACCACTGCCTGGTCTCTGTCTCTCTTTCTGTCTCTGTTTCTCTCTCTGCCTCTCTCTGTGTGTAGGGGCTGTATAAAGAGAAGAAAGCCAAATTCCAGAGAAGAATTAGCTACACAATTCAACAATAATAAAAACGTTTAGTTCAAAAATGTCATTTGTCTATGTCCCTAGTTGGTAAAATCCTAGGAGCTGTTAATGCATTCAACTTGAACGAACTGTTTAGAAGGCAGTGAGAACACTGGCAGATGTTGAGACTTGTGGTGGCCGAGGGACAGACAGCGGCGGTGCTCTTCCACAGCTGTGTGGGTTGCATCAAATCGATGGTTTCACATGTGTGCATCCCGAAGAAGTTTGTATACACAGTGACCAAAGACAAGATGGGAGACCCAGAATATCAGATCATAGAAGAATTTCATGAGTGGAAACGAATGCCAATGTATTCTCTACAGACACCAATCCCCTAAAACAAAAGAGCAGCTATCTTGACTTTAAATATCTTTATTAATATTAAGACTAAAATATCTTTGAGATTATGAGTTTGGCCAGCTCTCAATGGATTCCCTCTATGTAATCCATAGTCTACCACTAAAAGTACACTTTGGTATTTTAAAAAAATCATTCTTGGTTTTATTTTTTTCAAAAGATTGCATTTCTTTGGCCCTCTCTGGCTTCCCTCCCCCATTTTTTACATTTCTATGATTTTGTTAGCTGATTAAAAAGTGTTTTTCCATACTATATATCTTACTCTTGCGTTATTTCCAAGGCTGGTAAAGTTACTTTGAGGTGTGAAGGCTGGGAGAGAATTGTAATTCTTGTTATCCTTTTTACAAATTTGACTTCAGGCAAGTGAATTATCACAGCGTGTTGACTTTGTGCGAAAGCATTATGCAGAAATAATTAACGAAAAATGTTGAAATATCCTAAAAAAATCCAAAACGATGTCCTTTTTCTACATTTGTGGAAGACAGAATTTCTCAAGGTCTCAACTCTCTGGTAAATTGTGATTCTAATGGTGTTTTTTGATGATGTATTCAAAATGTTAGGCTGTTACCGTATCTCAAGTGACTACAGGCACACAGTTGGGTGCACACAATACCCAGCATAGTGGTGTGTGTGCACACACACACAATACCCAGCATAGTGGTGTGTGTGTGTCTAACCTTGTGACACACACACAATACCCAACATAGTAGTGTCTGTGTATCCAGCCTCTTGACACACACACCATACCCAACACAGTGGTGTGCGTATATCCAGCCTCTTGACACACACACCATACCCAACATAGCAGTACGTGTGTGTATCCAGCCTCGTGACACACACGCACCATACCCAGCATAGTGTGTGTGTGTCCAGCCTCTTGACACAGCTCCTCTGTGAATATGGTTCACCTGCTCAGAGCTGTATACTCACCCAACTGTTAGTGTATCTCAGTGTTCGTGGTTGCTAAGATATGTGCTATTATTGTTGCTGATTTTATTACAGAAAACAGTCCAGGAAGTGTTCTATTATATTTTTTGTTTCTGAAACAAATTCCTTTTTAAAATGCAGAGCTCTGGACTGGAGTAATGGCCCAGTGGTTAAGTGTAACACGAGGGCTGGCTTGTTGGGGTTTCTGTCCCACCCGGTACCCCACAACTGGCAATTCCCCAAGAGAAAATCACACACAGGACTCCATAACATTATAAACTGATTGGCCCTTAGCTCTGGCTACTTATTAGTTCTTATGACTTATCTTAACCCATTATTCTGATCTATGTTAGCCACATGGGTTCAGTACCTTTCTCAGTGTGACAGCTTACATGTTGCCTCTTCGGTGGTCTGCACAGGAATGGCAGAGGAATTTCCCTGCTTCCCAGAATTCTCCTGTTCTCATTGCTCCACCCCTACTTCCTGTCTGGCTTTTCCACCTATACTGCCTGCCTGGCCAATCAGCATTTTATTAAAATATGATTGACAGAATACAGACAATTCTCCCGCATCAGTTAAGAGCACTTGCTGCTCTTCTAGAGGACGAGTTTCGCTCTCAGCACGCATGTCACAAGGCTCACAACCATCTATCACTCCAGCTCCAGGGGCTCTCATGTCCAGGGGCCTCCGAGGGAACCTGTAGTCATACACATACACACATGCAGGCGCACATACCTATACATAGTTAAAAATAGCAACTAATAAAATCTTTAAAATAAAATAAAATGCAGGGCTAGGTATGTAGCTTAGTGGTAGACAGTATGGAGAGCCAGAGCAAGGCCCTGGATTTTAATCTAAATACCTCAAAACTTAGATAAAATTATAAAAGATATTTTAATTTTTTAAAGATTTATTTATTTATTACACATACAATGTTCCTCCTGAGTAAACACCTCCTTGCTAAAAGAAGGCACCAGACCTCATTACAGATGGTTGTGAGCCACCATGTGGTTGCTGGGAATTGAACACATGACCTCTGGAAGAGCAGCCAGTGGCTCTTGACCTCTGAACCATCTCTCCAGCCCCTGTAAAAGATACTTTTTAAAAATTAATTTTAATATTAACATTTAAATTTAAAAATGTGATTTAAATTTTTAATTAAAAATATTATGCTTGTTTATGTGCATGGGCATGTACAGTTCATGACGAAGAGGGGTGGCGGCCAGGAGCCCACTTTGCAGAGTCCGTTCCCTCCACCTGTGTGTCCCAAGGATGGGATTCGGGTCACCAGCCTGGCTTAGCACTTTCAGCCACTGAGCCAGCAACCATGCACCTGGGGAAGAGCACACCACTAGATTAGCCAATACCAAATGGCCAGCCCTGAAGACATACATGCACACATACCGTTCTATGGACTGAGCAGGTGGCATTCATACGTTTAGGAATATATAACAACAGTTAAAGAAACGAAGGCCATGAATTTGAAGGAAAATGGGGGTGTTACATGGGAAGGGTTGAAGGGAAGAAAGGCAAGGGGGAAATGGTGTAATTATATTATAAGATAAAATTTAAAAATTATTAAAAACAAAACAAAGAGCCCTTGTCGCCCAGTGGTAGAAGGCTTACCTAGTATATATAAAGTTGAGTTCAATCTTTAGCACTGTAAAATATAAAACAAAGCAAAAACTGCTTTATTTCTTTTTTTTTCCCTCTAGAACTTTAGCTTTGGGATTTTTTTGAGCATTCAGGATCTTGGACTTGAAAACTTTTGTTCTTTTGCATTTTTTTTTGAGACAAGTTTTCTTTGTTACGCAATTATGGCAGAACTTGATCTCACCACATAGACCAGGCTAACCTTGGACTTACAGAGACCCACCTGCCTCTGGAGAACTGGTATTAGAGGAATGTGCCACCATGCCCAGCTTGCTTATAATTTCAGCCTTTGAGATTGCTGTTTTTGGGACAATTTCTTTGTGGATTGTGGCCCAAGCCATAATTTCTGTACTGTATTGATAAAGAATAATTAGTTAAGGCAGCAACTACACCGTGTGTGGAGTCTGGAAAGATGGGCTTGCCTAGCCAAGGTCGCGGAATTCTTTTGCTTTTGACTTCTCATCTTTGCGGGTGAGGATGGGTCATCACCCCAGCATGGGAGGGATTTGATAGGAGAGGTCTTACCTTTTGCTCCCAATAAAAAGCACACAAAGTTCAAAGTGACCTTTTGGTACCTGCTGTTCTTTGAATATCATTTGGCTTAAATAGTCAAAATGCCAGAAGAGAATATTTTAATCTCTTTGGGAGAGAGAGAAGAAAAAGTGAAAGGGAGGGAGAGAAGAAGAGAGAGAGAAAGAGGATGGATATGGGTTAAGTAGTGGTCTGATTTGGCAGATCCAGTGAGGAAGGCAAGCAGACGTGATGAGATTTAATATAGGTAAATAGAAGGTAATACCCCTGAGCAGAAGCGATGACCTGAAAACACATGAAAGGGAAGAACGCTATTCAGAAGCCGCAGTGCAGGAAAGAGCAAGGGAACAAGGGTACTTACTTCCTCACTGAAGCTCTGAGTCTCTCCCGTGGCTGCTACAAAGAAGGCTGCTGTCGTCTGGGACTGTGTATGTAAAGGGTCCCTTGGAAAGTAGAAATGGCAGGCCCCGTGCCTGGCAGTGATGTTTGCTCTGAAATGCTACTGCAGCCTTGCAGAAAGGAGGGCTGTAAAAAGGACATTAAAAAAACAAAACAAAACAGTGCTGAACATTGAAAACAGAATATCCGGAATGCTGCCTCAGTGACTGGTTAGAGCAGCAACCCCTCAATAAGACCTCATTGTTGGTTGGAGGAGTCACACCCAATGGGGCTCGTTTTTCTACATCAGGGTTTAAAGTTGACCCTGGTTTGATATGGTTTATGCTGATGTATTGGGACCAACCTCTATCTAAAGGGAGAGGTATGTGAAATCACAGCAATACCAAGCCATAAATGCATAGTTTTCTATAATACATATCTGGTGATAAAGTCAAATGTGTAGACTAGTCTCAATGAGAGATTAGCCACAATGATATATACTGTATAGTGTGGCAAAACTACATGACATATTGCAGTAAAGATACAACAGTGAAGCTACATGTGGCTCTCGCAATGCCTGATTGTTCACCCTTCTTATGGTGGCCAGGGATGATAAAATGCTTATGTGATGAGATGAAGGAAAACGACTCATGGGGACACGGATTGGAGCATACCTGAAAGTTATCCCTGGAACACTGAAACAGTCTGCTGAATGACAGCCGGAAAGTGACTAAGGAGAGGGTAGCATATACAGTGCGGATACACTGGACGAAGAGGTGACTTATGCTCTGGACAGAACACTGCAGGACAAGCTCAGTAAATAAAATAAAGAAAGCTGTGGGAATTGCTACCCCAAGTTATATTTCCCTGCCCCCATTTGAGGTGCTTATCTGCAGAGAATCATAACTTCCCTCTGCTCCTGGAGTTGGATGAGGAAGTTTGAGTGCACGTGATTATTCCTTGATCCCTGCTGGGGTCAGGTGACAGTCCCTACTGGGGACAGGTGAAGGTTGAATGCACATGATCAGTCCTTGACCCCTACTGTGGTCAGGTGAGAGTCCCTCCTTGGGTCAGGTGACAGTCCCTTCGCAGCCCCCTCCCCATTTGGTGCCATAGTATAAAAACTAGCCCCAGCAGAACAATAATCGAGCTGCTGTTTCACCTAAACCTCGTGCTCTGTGGATTTCATTCAACCTGGACACCCTCCGCCGAGACTCGTGGTTCCAGACCGTGTTGGTGCGGTAGAAAGCTTAGATAGAAAAGACAATGAATTTACTCAGTCTTCAATATAAGGAAGATTTTATTCAAGTCATTTTTTTTTGCAAAAAAAAAAATGATTTAGCGTAATGTTACATTTCAACACTCTACCAAAAAGGAGACGTCTACAAGAGTGGGGTTGTGGGAGTCTGAGCAGAACAAGACATTAGCTCGGAGACAGGGAGTTTGTTCTTCCACAGGCTTTACCACCTGAAAGTGAGGAGTTCTGTATGGCATCTCAAGCAAAGGACAACTCGCCAAAATAATGAAATGAAAACTCACTTGTAGACTTCTATACAGGAGACTTAATCCTAAGAGACACGTCAGAGCCGTTGGACCTGCCCACCACAGGCCCTGGATTCTGAATTCCTACCTAGGATTCTGGCTTCAGTTATTAAACTTTCTGTACATTAGGTATCCTCCTCTTTCTCTTCTTCCAACTTCTCTGCTGAGTTTTTCTTCTCTGCCTCCTCTCCGTCATCTCCTCCTCTACCACCACCTCCATTTTCTTCTCCTCTTCTTCTCCTCTTCTCTATCTCCTCCATCTTGTCCTCCATCTCCTCCTCCCTTGGCTCCTCCTCCATCTTGTCTTTCTCTACCTCCTCTTCTCCCTCCTCCTCCATCTCCTCCTCTACCTTCTCCTCCACCTTCTCCTTCTCTGCTTCCTCCTTCTCCTCCTCCTCCACCATCTCCTCTGCCCCATCTCCTTTCTCCTCTTCTTCCTCTCTTCCTTTCTTTTAGCCTCTACCACTTTCTTCTCTTCCTCCTCATCTCCCATTAACCTCACCTTCCTGTTGCCTGATCCGCTTCTCCTTCTTCTGAACACCTGTTTCCTTAGGTCCATCCTTGAGGCTCAGTGCCAGTAAAGTCAATTCTGGGTATGGCCCAAGAATCTAGAGGTTCAGCTGGTACCTCACATGATCCAGATGTGTCACAGCTACATGTTGAGAAATTCCAAACCAAGAATCGTGGCTAACATTATGGGAGATACCTGACCCCAGTCTGGCTAGCCTGGAGGAATCCAGACAGGTCCTGCAGTGTGTGTGAAGAATCTGGAGTGGAGCTTTACGTCTTCTAGCCTCCATTCACTTCACATTTCTTGCTTGTACTTCAGTGAGTGCTCTTCTTCCAGGTCAGGGGTGTGACAAGAGACCCAGGCCAATTAGAGTACTGGATCTCCTTAGCCACACACAGTGATTGTTTGGGAAGATGGCTCACTGTGCTCAGAATATGTCCTGGGCCTTGTTCAGGACTTGAGTCTGAGGGTCTGGTTGCTGGCTGCCAAGAATGGGGTTATTTCTTTAAGAAGAGGCCAGAGGATGGAAGGTGTAGAAGCCAGCTCTGATGGGATTGTTTAAAACCACAGTACAGGGCTGGAGAGATGGCTCAGAGGTTAAGAGCCACTGGCTGCTCTTGCAGAGGTCCTGAGTTCAATTCCCAGCAACCACATGGTGGTTCACAACCATCTATAATGGAGTCTGGTGCCCTCTTCTGGCATGAAGGTATACATGCAGGTGGAACACCATATACTTAGTAAATAAATAAAAAATCTTTAAAAAAAAATAAAACCACAGTACAGCCATATTGCTAAAGCCAGTCATATCCACTTTTGTATTTTGTTCAGTTTGAATGGGGGGAAAACTTTCCACCTTTTGCTCAAAGCAGCTTGAACGAGTTTTCTGTCTCTTGTCACTGCAAAACTCTGCCATCATGTGACAAAGCATCTCATGGCGATGCCACTGAGCCACTGCTTTGGGAAGACATACATAAGGGCCACATGTTTGAGAAGAACACAAAGTAATTAAACTTTAATTTAGATTAGAAGAAGCTATTATGGAGTGTCCTGGGGAGGGGGCAACAACTAATAATTTCTATTATCTGCTGACCATTGACATATTAGCTTTGGGATTTCTATTCATCATTTCTTACCTTTTTAGGTGCACATGGTAAATATCTACATTTAAAATTGAGGAGGTTAAAAAAAAAAGGAAAGATGCGGAGGTTGACGCACAGAGAGATCAAGGCCCTCGTCTAGGGTCGTACCGCAGGTAGGACCTGCAATGAGACATCTCCCCTCTATATCACCAGCTCACTTGGGCATCTCCAAGATCTCATTTCATGGGCCTTCTCAGCTCCTCGTTCTTCCACTGCAGACCACAGTGTGCTCAGATTGCAATCTGCCAGCTTCCTCCTGCCCAGAAACTGACATGGAAGCTCCCAAACTGTTCTGCATCAACATTGACTTCTTTTCTTCTTGAAACTGGCTTAATCTTCTTGGTGAGTGAATAAAAACTTGGCTCACATCCCCTCAGGGAGCCCTCAAGTTCTCTTCAGCCTTCCTCAGAGCCAGCTGAGACTTCCCGAGGTCGCTGTTCAGGTCTGGGAAAGCATTGCTCCAAACCGGCTCAGTCTTGATTCATTTCTCCAAACGCCCTGCTCTGCCTTGCAAAGGAACACCAACTCATCCACACTCGCTCACTGCCGGGCGGTGTTCTATTTTCTCCTGCTCCTAACCCTTGGCCAGTCACAGCTTTGTCCATCTCCCTGCCCCCCCTGCCTCATTTTCAGGCTGTCTTCATTGGCTTCTGGATGGCAGCCTACGTGGCTATAGGAACTGGGGTGTGATTCAGTCCATTTGGGGATGCAACATGCAGGCATAGATACTGCATGTTGGTATCTATGCAGGCCCACCCAAGTCCTTTTGATTCTTCATGGTCTTCCTTCCTTCCTTCCTTTCGTTCTTCCCTCCCTCCCTTCTTTTTTTTTTTTTCTTCCTCTTCTCCTTCTGTTTTATTTTGTTTTTCTAGACAGGGTTTCTCTGTATGGCCCTGGTTGTCCTGAAACTCTCTATATAGAGCAGGCTGGCCTCGAATGTCCACCTGCCTCTGCCTCCAGAGTGCTGGGATTAAGGGTGCACACCTTAATCCTAAAGAATAATTGGGATGTTGCGATCACTGAGTTGAAAACATGTGCCAAATAACATGCTAAACTTACAATATTGCTATTGTAATTGCTTAAATCCTTCCACAGATGGTTAATTTAACGAGACCCGTGAACGGTCTGATCCTTTTGTATTTAGCAAAACAGACCACTAACACTTAAACCTTAATGCCGGGGATTCTGGGACTTCCGGATTATTTGCATTAACACGGCTCTGGTTTTCTCCACGCTTCACCCACCCTCCAAAAAAGGATTCCCCCCGCAGGAGAGGAGGGTCTCGGAGGGAGGAATCCTGGAGGCTCTGAGGATTTTTATAGCTTTTCTCCTGTCAGCTATCAACTGAATTTTATTGGCATTCTGAGTGAGAAAGAACATTTTGGGCAGCGAAGGGCCGACTGGCACTCTGTCAGGCATTAGCATTCCAGTGCGCCACCTAATAAATGCTAGTTTGGTAACAGCCAAGAGCAAACAGCAAACGCACTCCAACATTTCCAAACCCTCCTCGGAGGGCGGTTACTGTTCCTGGTTGGAAATTTCTAATTATGCTAAGGGAACAGGGAGTGTCTGGGGGCAGGGTGTGTGTCGGGAGGAGGGGGAGTGAGGGGGGGCAGGCTGTAGATGCGCTCTCTCCATAGCAATGCTGGGCTCCTGAGTTGTGAGCTACGAGCTTCTAGCAAAATGCTGAGGCTAAAGAACTCCATAAACATTTGCTAATGAGCTGTCATGTCTCGCTCACCGAGGCTAGAGATTTTATATCCTCTACCTTGTGAAAAGCCTGAGGTGGTGCTTCATCCAAAGCCGTGAGACCGCTACGCACTCAGAAAGCATTATCGCTGTTGACGAAAGGGCAAACTACTTCCCGTCAGATCCAAACAACCAACAATGGCTACAGCTACATCCTCTTGGCTCTTTGCCTCTGTTGCCTTTGGAGAGACGGATTCGTTCAGTGTTGGGGTTAATTACTTGTCCTCCCATCTCAGGCGCTGGGGCCTGTTCAGGTCAGTGAGCAGTTGTGGGGGCCGCTGGGAGGTTCCCTTGGGCTTCCGCTAGGGACTCAGGCTGCTGGCAGCACAGTTAGACTTTTAAGGAAGGGAAAACTTCGTGAATAAGCTGAGGAGAGAGGAACAAGGGCAGGCCCCAGAATCGGGCACCCAGAGTCAGGGAGGCTGTGGTGCGAAGCAGATGAAGTGGAGGTGGAAGAGGCGGAGTGACTCTGAGCGAGCAACGAGGTCAGGGGTAGTGTGGCACGTCCCTTTTCAGGATCCTTTTCAAGGTCTTTGAAGTTCTTGTTACTCCTGAAAATGTGGAGAATGTAGGACCCAGGCGTGACAAGCTCAACAGAGGCCTGAGTCTCAGTAGTTTACCCTGGTTCTGAGAAAGACAAACTGAGATTACCCAGGCATCACCCAGGAACAGACCATCCAAAGGAAATTCCTAACATTCCAACCACTGTAGATAGGATCACCTGCCAGCACACACCCACCGCTTTTCACTAGGACACCCCTAGACAAAGGTCAGTCAATCAGGGATCCTAAACCTTGGAAATCCCTCACCCCCACCTTGGCTACTACAAAAACCCAACCCCAACTGAGCTGGGGGCTCTCCGACCGCCCCGTTTGCTCCCCGCCAGTGTGAATGGTGATTGATCTCCTATTTAATTAGCCAGGGGTGTTAGATCACAAATTGCAAGCTGTATTTTCTTCTCCCTTCCCAGGTGCACAGGATGTGGATCAATAAATTTTGGAGAGCAGGATTTGGATCAATAAATTTTGGCAGAGCCTCTTTTGGGGAGTGGCGAAGGACCCAAGAGGAAGTCGCCAGGCTGGTTTTAATGACTTTGCTGGAGGCCACTTTTCCAGAAGTGTCAAAGGCAGCCACAGAGCAGTGAAAGGCCATACTTATCTGGGCACATTAGTACATGAGGGTGTGCAACAGGCCAGTTCTTGCAGGAAGATGTGCCAAGGCGAGCGTGACACCATGCAGGTGGGACATGGGTGCCCACTGCCGAGGGCTGTCTCTCTCCTCTTACCCTGGAAGTCAGAAGGAGTTTATCCTCTGAGCTTATTCTGAATGTCATCCAGGTGTGTGCAAAGAAACCAGCAGGTTCGCTTGAGTACTTGTAGGAAAAGGAGACGGCATACTCTCGTTAAGTCAGAATTTCTGCCTGGATCACGGGCATCATTCGCTCTACACTGGGCAAGCGTAGGGATTAGTACCAGAGACGCTGGGCACACAGCGCGGCTTACATCTGGCCTTGCGGAGTGAGGTGGTACTGCTGTGGCGGGGCAGAGGGAGCACAGGAACAAACAGAATGTTTAGCTGGCTGACCAGAAACTGTCCTCAAGATGCACCCAAGGAGCAGGGGGCAGACCCAGGCCCTACAGACAGACCATTACACTTATCCTTTAGCCAATTGGTTAGCACCATTTGTGTGGTAAGGCAATACTGAGTATTGAATCCAGGGCCTCAGGTATTACAGGCTGTTAAATTGGAAGCATAGCCCCCAGCCCCTTGCATACATCCCAGCCCCCAGGCCTGGGAGTTATATTGGTCTGGACTCCAAATCCCAGCATGCCAGGCCCTGCCCCCCCCCCAACGTATTTAAGTGAGCTCCCAGAGCAGAAACACGTGGTTCCCCACCCCCACCCCCACCCATGGGGCCACCCGAGAGCACAGGGATCCCATTAAACCTGGATATTTCTTAATTTGGCTTGTTGTGATTTGGCTTGGTTGGAATTTTTGCGTTGGCAGGGAGCTCGCTTTAGGAAAAATTCCTAACACAGGCAAGCATTTGTTATTCATCTACACCCTGGCCCTAGATCATTGAACTCTGCATGTGCTAATGGAGTTCACCTGGCCAGGGACTGTGTTAGAAGGGAGTTGAAGCAAGTATGGAAAGCAAAACAAAACAAAATGAAATAAAATAAAATAAAAAAAAATGACTTCAATAATATAACTTAAGAGTTTGCCTTTTCCCACCCATTCGTCCCAGCCCCTAAAATAAGTACAGGGGTTGTTTTTTTTTTTTTTTTAAAGTAATTTTATTAAATTATAAAAGTTTCCATTTACACCCCTCTTCCCAACTTACAGGGGTTGTTTTTACTCATGGCTGAATCCTTAGTGTTTATCACAGTGTCTGAAGGTGATCTCGCAGGCCCCAGCTTGATAAACGTGGCTCTGGCAGTCTTGCCCTCCCCCATCCCCTCATCCTTGTTAAACCTTTAGATTACGGTCTTAAAGCTAGCTACCAAGGTCTACGCCCTTATTTGGCCACTTCCTCCTCCTGAGGCTGATCACCAAGGTATTGAAAAGGTACTCTCAAAGTATTGAAGTTCAGCAATCAAAAGCCCCCTCTGGCTCAGCTAATTAACATGCCCAATCAAAACAAACCAACTCATCCTAACACAGAGTGTCCCCCTTTCCCTTTATAAACTGCTGTTTGCCTGTCGGCCACAGCTGCTCCTCTCTTTCCAGAGGCAGCCCTTGCCCCTCTCCCTTGTTCCTTCCCCCTTCTCCCTCATCCCCCCCCCCATCTCCTGTCTTTGTCCATTATCCATGCCCTTTGTCCCCCTGGAACAGATACGTCTCCTTTGTGTTGAGAACTCGGTCTTGCTGTGTCCTGTGCTGACTCTGGTCCTCCAGTACCTAGCACTAAATTGTAAATATTTAAGGATAGCTCATGTGTTGGCTATAGGATGAGCTTGGAAGGGCAGAGGCAGAGCTGTTTAGGTTCAAGACCAACCTGGAGTATAGTGTTACTAGTGACATAGTAAGACCTTGTCACACCAAGCAAAACAAGAAAAATGGGCATAATTGGGCACCCTTAGAATCCTAGTACTCAGGGGTGCAGAGCCGCAAGATGCCAGCCTGGTCCACACAGTGAGTGAGTTCTAATCCAGTGAGGACCACAGAGTGATATCCTGTCTCAAAAAGTCAAACCAAACAAGATAGCAACAACAACGAAACCATTGATGATTAGCTGAGTGATTGGCCGACTCAAAGAACACCACTTTGAACCTCATGAACGTGCATATTTGCCTTTAAAATGGTAGGCATTTCATGTGGCATTGGGTGCCCAGAGCCTGTTTTCCTGACATATCATATGGGGTTCTTTAGAACAGCAGCAACAACATCCCCACATTATTTATTATCCCTGGGGGTGTGCAGGTGTGCATTTGTGCCACGGAATGCATTTGGAGGCCGGGGGACAAGTTGCCTTGAAAAATCCCCGATTTGGGTGTTTTCCCCTCGGGGACCACGACGCCCAAGAACCAAGACTAGTCCGCACTGAATGCAAAAGCAAGAAGTATTTTTATTCACACAGGCGCCTGGCGGACGCTACAGCCTTCGGGTGACTGCGCTGTGCCGGGCTAAATTCGGGGCTGATTATATAGCAAGAAGCGAGCTTACAGAAGCGGATGCATTCTCAGTGGTTATTTCAGATAAAACGGTGGGGTCAGGTCAGGGACGGGTTGTCTATTCATCTTGAATACCTGGGAATAAGTGGAATAAGTTAAGGCAGCCCACTCTGGGCTTCCTGCTCCCTTTATGTCTTCCTATAGGCCGGCCGAAGGCTGACCTCCAGGTATCTGACTACAGATATCCTGTTTTCTCATCATCAGGGACCCACCTGGTCTCAGGGTGACAGATATCCTGTTTTTCTTCTCAGTAGGGGCCCATCTGACTTCAGGGCGATTATGCTCGCCTGGGAACAGCTTGACCTGGTTTGGACTATAGCTACAATGGGAATTCCCCGAGGCAGGCAGGCGGGGGTCTTTTCAGTCTGAGTCAGTTCTCTCCTCTCAGATGACTTTGAGGTGGGGTGGGGTGTCGGAGTCAGGCCGCGAGGCTCATGGGTCAAGCGCTCTTAGCTGCGAGCTTTCCTGCTCTCCCTACGGGATTCCTTCCAGCTTCAGTCAAGCTACTTCTGTGTGGTGGCGGAACGAGAGCAGAAGATTCCAAGGAACTTTTGACAGGGCAGAATGACTTCCTGTTGACTTTCCATGGTGATATTTGTCAGCGGTTACCCTGGGGAGCAGGCTATGCCCTTTGTTTTTTGTCTCCCGTTCTGCTCATGAAGTACCTGGCAAACCGAGTACTGTCGAATGGGGGTTTCTAGATCATGGTCCACGGATCCTTCTCTCCCAATGAAGGTTCTTGAGGCTTTCTTCTCAGATTTGTTAAAAGCATGAAGGAACGCCAAGTGTGGTGGCTTAAACCCGTAATCCCAGCACTCGGGGAGCAAAGGGATTGAGTTCTACGGCTACTTGAGGTACAGCGTGAGACCTCTGCGGGAGGGCGGGGGAAAACTTGTACAGCACGGAATACTTTCAATCAATTGTCTTTTAACTGACCATCTGACTTATTTTAAATCCTTAACCAGTGCATGTGTATGCCTTCAGGAATCATGGCCACACCGCTGCCAGGTCTGAAATACATTGTAATACATTTCCAAATGACTTATCTGTAGGAGCATTTACTGGAGCCCCCACCTGAGCTAGTTTTCTGTTGTTCACAATACATGAGCAGGCCGGGACCAGCAGAGATGTGTTTGTTAGGGGCGGAGGAACTTGCCAGGAAGTCTCCATGCTTGAGTGGAGACTGGAGAGGCCAGGCATGGCAACTGGGCAGAGCTGTGCCGTCCCCAGAGAAAGAAGAAGCTGGGTTCAAAGATTCTGGGTGTCGGGAAGTGTGGTGGGGGCTTTTACTCCAGCCTGTGTCCTACCCAGTCTCTTCATGTATGTTTTCACAGACAGAAAAAAGATTCGAAGTAAAAAAATCCCAAGTCCGTATTGTAATACTTGTGATGAAATACTCGGGCTGAAGCCATAATACAAAACATGCCTCCCTTTGGCAGAGTTTATTGCTCCGTTTGGAACCATGAGAACTCAGGTGATATCACTTGTGAGAAGCAATTGTATCCTGAGCACCAGTAAGAGGAGGCACAATCCCTGGTGGGACAGCGGCAGCCCCAGCATTGGTCCTGTGTGAGCTGGCAGGGCATAGACAAACACCCCTGAGCATGCCCAGGGTTTCTTACATGGCAACACAGAGTGGTGGTGCTCCAGCATCTGCAAGTAGAAGTTGAAACCTTTGACAAGAGAGACATTCCTCATAGGATGACTGCCTCTGCCCTTAGGGGAGACTTAGAAAACAGCTAGGTTTCCAAGTGAGAAAAGGGAAAGGAAGAAAGAAGGGAGGGAGAGGGAGGGAGAAAAGAGGAGAGAAAGAGAGAGAAAGAGAGAGAGAGAGAGGAGAGAAAGAGGGAGGGAGAGAAGGGTGGGTCCGTTGGCCAGTGGCTAATATATGCCTTAGTAAATTATATACCAATTAATAATGGTATTATTATTATTTTTTATTTATTTTTTTGTGAAAAGTTTACTGAAAACTTTTATTGTAAATTGGTATTATTTTTTGTCATTAAAAAAGTAGAACATTTTTTATAAACTCACAAAATGTATTTACAATATTTTAAAGAAGATTTCAATTTTAAGAAAGTGTGTGTGTGTGTGTTAGAGCACCTAAGATAACTGTGTTGTGGAATATTAACTGTGTAAAGTTGTTACATTTGTTTTTGCTGCCTTTGTTAACCAGGTAAAGATTGTTACATTTGTTTTTGCTGCCTTTGTTAACCAGGTAAAGGTGTGCTACATTTGTTTATGCTGCGTTTTTGTTTAGTTATGTAAAGATGTGTTGCGTCTGTTTTACCTTGCCTGCCTAAGGCACCTGATTGTTCCACTAAAAAGCCAAACGGCCAACAGCTAGGCAGGAGGAAGGATAGGTGGGGCTGGTGGGCAGAGAGAGTAAGTAGGAGGAGAAATTTAGTCTTCAGAAGGAGAGAGGAGACTCCGGGGCCAGCCAGGCAGCTGCCAACCAGCAGACAGAGTAGGACGTACAGAAAGAAAGGTAAAAAGCTTCAAGGCAAAATGTAGATGAAGAGAAATAGGTTAATTTAAGTTAAAGACAAAAAGCTAGCCAGGAATGAGTGTAAGCTAAGGCCAAGCATTCAGAACTAATGAGAGGTCTAGGGTTAGGGTTAGGGTTAGGGTTAGGGTTAGGGTTAGGTCTAGGGTTAGGGTTAGGGTTAAGGTGTGTCTGTATTTGGGAGCTGGCTGGTGGTCCAAAAGAAGGCTTGCTACAGAACTAGGCTTGGTCCCTTCATATACTCATCCACACTGTGTGCCCAAGTCTGCCTAACTTCAGTACTAGCTTCCTTTAGTACTATTCTATTACTTAGTCCCTGAGACAAATCTATAAAGCACCAGATGGAGTGAGTGTGGAATGGGAATGGAGAATTCCAATTCCAGATGAGAGGAAGCATCATGGGAAGCGGAATAGAGAATTAAGAACCTTCTCTAAGAAGTAAGGCCTCCTGGGGGCCTTCTATGCACCAGGTACATTGATATTCAATCTTATTTACCAAATGCCTGGTACATACTGGACAGCTTGTAACCTAGCTCATTTGGTCTTCCAAATGCTCTCATCTAGGAAATAAGCAACCGAGGTTCAAACTGCAAAAAACCACCCAGACAGTACCAGAGTCCTCACCATAGCCCATAGAATTGACCACAAAGGTCACAGAGGGCTCCAGCCTGGCAGACTGGGGTGCAAACTAGTAAGGAAGGGAGGAAGCAGCTGACTGACTGGTGTGGGTGGAGGTGAGTGGGTAACACTGATGGAAGTCACTAGGTGGCAGAGAGGGAGTGGAAAGGGTGCTGATTTCAAAGGTGGGGGTGTCAAGATGGCGAGGAAAGACAGGCCAATAGCTGATTCTCATAGAATAGTGTTTGAGTGTCAACAAAACATGGCATATCAAGTTGGAGTAAGACTAAGCACCTCCCAGTATGAGGAGTTGCCTTGAACCAGCAAAAGAGTAGGAGGGAGCCCCTGTTCCGCTGTTAGGAGTCCATAAGAGGACCAAGTTACACACCTATATACTCAGAGAGCCTAGGTCAGTCCCACGCAGGCTCCCTGGTTGTTGGGTCTCTGCGAGCCCCTATGACCTCAGGTTTGTGAGTTTTCTTGTGATATCCTTAACCCTTCTGTCCCCTACCTTTTTTCCTCCTCTTCTGCAAGACTCCCCGAACTCCACCCAATGTTTAGCCGTGGATCTGCATCTGTTTCTACCAGTTGCTGGGTGACACCTCTCTGAGGACAATTGGGCTAGGCACCGATCTGGTCACAGGAGATGGCCAGTTCAGGCTACATATCTGCTATTGTTAGGAGTCGAAGGGGAAGGGTTTTTTCTTGCAGATTCCTGGGAGATTCCCTTGAGCCAGGTGCTTTTTTTAAAAAAAACGATTTATTTATTTATTTATTTATTATGTGTACAACATTCCTTCCATGTGTGCCCACATGCCAGAAGTGGGGGGGGCATGTCTCATTACAGATGGCTGTGAGCCACCATGTGGTTGCTGGGAATTGAACTGAGGACCTCTGGAAGAGCAGTCAGTGCTCTTAATCACTGAGCCATCTCTCCAGCCTCTGAGTCAGGTTTTTACCTGACCCCGAAATACACCCCTTTGCAGTAGTCTCTTTCAGATCTCTCTATCCCTCTCTCCCGTACTCCAGCCTGGTCACTCCTGTGCCCACCCCCACCTGCCTTCAGTCCACTCATGAAATCTCTGTTTACCCTTCCCAGGGAGATCTGGGCATCCCCCACGAGCTCTCCTTATTACTTACTCTCTCTGGGGCTGTGGATTGCAGCATAGTTATCCTTTATTTTACAGCTAATATCCCCTTTGAGTGAGTACATAGCATGTTTGTTTTTCTCATTCTATCCTACACAGAAATATGCCACGATTTGTTGACACTCATGGTAGACCTGCCCTTTCCTAAACGGAAACAGAGGAGGAGTGGATTTTGGAGGGGGGGGGAGGAACTGAGAGGAGAGGAGGGAGGGAAAGCTGCAGCCAGGATGTAAAATAAGTAAATAAATTTATTTTTAAAAAAATTGAAAAAAATCGCAACACCTAATGTTAATAAAAGTTTTTCAAACTAAAAAAATAAAAAAAGGACAAAAAATAAATTAAAAAAATGGCATTTGAAGGAGGAAAAGAAAGAAGAACAAAGCATAGAAAACATCTCCAGTAAGAGAGTGCAGACAGGGAGCCCAAGCGGGGTAAGAAGGGCAAGGATGGGGTAGAAGCATAGAGGTTGCACACAGGCGGATATCCACGGTAGGTTTTGTAGAGAGCTGCTCAGTAGGTTTGGCAATCATATTGGAAACTGTGAATTGATGAGTCCCTGGACAAGCTGAACCTCCTCTGTGGTCAAAGGTTCTGCTTTTATTACTTAAAAAAAATTACGTCCTGGCTGTTTAATAGCCTGGATTTTGCAGGCTGATCACTGTAATTATTCTGAAAGAATTTATTGCCTGCTTATTTTTTTTGAACTATTATTATTTTTGTTTGTTTGTTTTGTAGAGAGAAGACTCACTTCCCATTTTATTTTACAAAGAGTTCAGCGTAGAAGACCTGAGTGCCCTACGGGATCCTGAGCACCTGGGGTTAAAAAGATCATTAAGCAAAGCACAGGGCCGCTCCCCCACCCTCTGGAGTCCCTGCTAATTTGTACGTAAAGACCTCAACTCGAGCAGAGTTAATATTTGCAGTGCGGTAATACATTATTTACACGGACTCTGGACACCAGAACATCTATAAATTCACATGTAGTTAACCTCCTTTTGCTCCCGCCTTCCCATGCTCATTAAGTCAATGCAAGACCTGTTCTATGATGGGATGTAAAGATCTTAGTAGTTTCACCCCCAATCCCTTTAAGAGGAAGTGGAAGATGGTTGCTAAGTTTCCCCTTTAACATGAGGCTTCCTTGTAGCCTTTAGAGCAAGGGGTTCTGGCTAAGGCGCTTAAGTGGGTAAATGACAAAAATGGGAGGAAAAAAGTAATTATTGACATTCTGTCCTTGGGAGAAATGGACTCCAACAGATGAAATCTTTCCCCAGCCTGTGACAAAGCTATTCTAGATCTCTGGGGGCTAAGTAACTCTGAATATGAATAAAGCCAAAATAAAAGGCAAGTTTTTCTGTTTAACAACATGTGAGTTCCATAACATGAACAGACAGGTTGCATGTTGCACCAAGAATTCTTTGGGGGGAAGAGGTTGACTCAGGGTTTCTCTGTGTAGCCCTGGCTATCCTAGAACTAGCTCTGTAAACCAGGCTGGCCTGGAACTCAGAGATCCACCTGCCTCGGCCTCCCCAGTGCTGGGATCAAAGGTGTGCACCACACTGTGCCTGGCTTTGCACAAGAATCCCGCCTCCCCCCCCCCCCCCCACCTGACACCCATTTCTTTCGGCTTCAACATGTTCTTTTATTTTTCTCAGTGCCAAGGATCGAACCTGGGGCGTCATGAATGTTAGGTAAGCACTATGTTGCTGAGCTATATCCCCAGGCCCTTCTGCTTCTTTTTAATTAAAAAACAACCATTGCATTTTTATTTATTTTGGGTGTGTGCACATGCCTGTACGCATGTGAGCACACACTATGTCGGAGGACAATTTGCGGGAGTCAGGTCTCTGAGTTGCTTCTCACCTTTACCATGTTGCACAAGAGTTCTTAAGCAACACTTTGCAACCAGTTAGTAAAAGTCTGCCCTTGCTGCGACTCTTCCTGTACCCCCCGTGCTACCTGAGTACCCCAGAAGTCTAGGGTTCCTTAAGTGTCTACTGCATACTCAATCCAGCTCAGGCTGTATACTCCGCTTGCCTTCGGGGACAGGAACTAAGAGAAACTCTCACTGTGTGCACAGCAATGAGATAAAGGAAATCAGTTGGTGAGGCCTGTTGGTGTGAAAACGGCAGCCCTATTTAATAGCTGGGGCAGTCAATTTAGGAATTTTATAGAAATGTTCTCAATCTCATTATTCATAAGCCCCCAAAAGCTCTAACGACTCGAACGACTGCAAACTGATGATGGATGACTAAGTTGCAGCCTATTAATTCAATGCAATTGTCGTCAACCATCAGAAGGAATGAAGTAGTCACGTGTTATAACCCAGGTGAAAATTATCAGTACTAGGAAGGGCAGAAGGGTTGCTACTACAGGCCCTACAGACATTGAAAGCACAGTGAGGGAGTATCAGGAAAATCTTTAGACCAATGCAACCAATAGTGTAGATGAAATTGGACAAACCTAAATAACTTAGACGACCTGGCACAGAATGAGACAGAAAATCTAAAAGACCTTGAATTTATTAAACTTTATTAAAAACCTCACAAAGAAACCCAAAGCTCAAGCTACTTCTCTAAAGAGTCTATCAAATTGTTAAAAAAATTTTTTTTCTCAAAAAAGAGAGAAAGAAACCACTCTCGAGGACTGGAGAGATGGCTCAGCGGTTAAGAGCATTGCCTGCTCTTCCAAAGGTCCTGAGTTCAATTCCCAGCAACCGCATGGTGGCTCACAGCCATCTGTAATGAGGTCTGGTGCCCTCTTCTGGCCTGCAGGCATACATGCAGAAAGAATATTGTATACATAATAAATAAATATTAAAAATAAACCACTTTCAATTCATTATATGAAGGCAGCAAAACCCTAATATTTGTAAATGACAAAACATGATGAAATGGAAAAAAAAATTAGGGTCACTATTCCTCATGAATATAGTTGCCAAAGTTCTTATCAAACCATTAGCTAATCAAATCAAGCAATGTAAAGAATAAAATATCATGACACATAAATTTTATTCCAACAGTACAAAGCTAATTTGACATTCAACAATTTGTGTAATTTATCCTATTCAAAGACTATAAGAAAACTATGACATGACCATTTCAAATAGATAAAATATATTGGGGGAAAAATCAGAACTCATTCACGCATGTGAAATAAAATATGAACCAGAGCAGGCTAAAACAAGACAAACTGAAACAACAAACAACCCCGACCCCCGTTATCCAAACAGAAGAGAAGTCACCAGTGTCAGCCTGATAAAAGGGATCTATAAAACCTGGATGTAACACCTTGCTTAATGCTGAAATACTGGATGGTTTTCCCCCAAGGATCAGGAACAAAGTAGAATGTGTGATTTTCCCATTTGCACCCAAGGTCTTGCCTTCGCAGTAAGGCCAGAAAAAGAAAAGGCATGAGGAAGAGAAAGAACTCAAGTTGTCTGCATTTGCCAGAGTAAATGGTGGCTATTATTTGTGATAAGTAACCCTTACTAACTGAAGGTCAGCCTGTAGAAACTGCTTCCTGAAGATCCCAATTTAAACACTAGTGTTCCTGCCAGGTGGTGGTGGCATACACCTTTAATCCCAGGCAGCTCTCTGCAAGTTTGAGGCCAGTCTGGTCTACAGAGCAAGTCCCAGGACAACTAGGCTACCACTAGGCTACAGAAACCCTGTCTCAAAAGACAAAACTAAAACAAAAACAAACAAAAAAGCATTAAAAACTACTGTTCCTGCGTTGAAGACTTCAAGTCATGGCAAGGGTTCCTGCTGTAATCCAGAGACTGTGTGTATGGGGGCATTACACATTTTCTTTTTATATTTCAGATTTTGTTGTTGCTGCTATGTAATGGCTTCTCACTATATAGACCAGGCTATCCTCAATCTCAAAGGGGATCCACCTGCCTCCTAAGTGTGGGGTTGAAAGCATTCGGCACCATACCTGGCCTTTAATCTGTGTTTTATAAAGTCACCCAGCTCGTGTGTTTTGGCATAGGGATGAAAGCCAGACTAATACAGGCATTACTTTCTGTTGTGCGCCGTCCTCCAGTTCCCTAGTCTTCTGAATGTGCTTCTCCTGGATGCTGCCAGGTAGGTTCCCCTTTCCTATGCGGCAAATTCAGTGTGGATTAATAACGTACAACCACGGAGGGCAGGCCTTATCCTTTCCACACACCAGGAAGATACTCAGCAGTCAGTGAGATCACAGAATTGAGAAGCAGAGGAAATGGAAGCAGAAAGCCCCTCCCTAATCCCGTCTTAGTCTTTTGGGCTGTTCCTATCAGCCATGGGGGTCCAGGGCCACAAGTGCAAGTTGCACAGGATCCTGAGTTTTATCTCAGCTGACAGCTACTAACCTGTTTCCAGGATCTCCTTATTCATCCTTTCGTACAGTTTAAAGGAAACTGTGACCCGAGAGTTCTGTAAGCTCCTGAACTCGCCTTTGTTTTCCTAGCCCATGTTGCCTGTAAATCTTTATATCTGCTTATTTCTGACACTAATTCCTCGTCTTCCGTGTGGGTACTTTCCATGTCAAGAACAGAGACTGTGGTCAATCAGTCGGTACTGGATCCTACTGGGGTGCTGGATCAGCAATATCCCAGAGAGGCACGGACTTCTACAAAACGAAACAAGTTAACCCAAGCTCCCAACATTCATTGTGTATGCAGCAGTGTGCTAGATAAAAGCCACCCTCTTTCTCTTAATGCAACCTATTGAATGACATTAAATACGTCAAAGGAAAGACAGATGTTTCTGGGGAGATCTTACCAGGCAGAGTTAGAAAAGTCTGTTTTATCATGGAGGCTTCACTTGTGAAATGTCAGGCCTGTTAACCCTTGAACTGCTGTGTCTCAGTGGCCAGTTAAATATATGCAGAGAGACCTTGAGATTTTGCTCTGAGAAGATCGAGCATGGAATGGGTCCATTTACGAAGGAAAAAAAAGAGCCAGTGTTGAAACAAAGCTCCATGGGAGGGAACAGAGTACTAACCCCAGTGCCCAGGTTCCAGTTTAGACTCACGTTGGTGGAGGCTTTCCTTCCACCGTGGTCAGAAGCATTTTATTAAGTTATCCTTCTGATCCTCATACTGAAAATGTTCGTGGAGAAGAAAAAGCCAGAAACTTCCCTTCCTTTAGAGTCTCATGTTTTCTGGATCTTCTATGATGTGTTTGTAAGATGAGTGTATATGTATGCAGGTTCCAGTGTGTGTGTGTGTGGGCACACGTGTGCTTGTGCTTCTGGAGGTCTGTGTGTGTTGGCACGTATGTGTGCATGGGCTTGCGGAGGTCAGAGGTTGATGCTGAGTGTCTGCCTTCGTCACTTTCCTCCTTATTTTCCCAAGGCACTCTTGTTCAACCCGGCACTCGCCAGTTCAAGCAGTACTGGCCGGCTCACCCTGCGGTCCCGATTTCACCTTCCCGGTGCTGGGTTGTGGTGAGCTGTCATAGCTTCCTAGCTTTTCTGTGGGTTCTGGGGATCTGAACCCTGGTCCAGGCTCCTGTGGGGAACACCATATCCCCTGAGCCATCACCCCCACATGTCGCCATCACCCCTACATGTCCTTGAGCTTTTGAATGGATCGTGTTTTATTTCTCTGATCATATGTCAGCGTCATTAGGAGCTGGAGAACCACAAAGCCTTCCACACCCGCTACCTCTCCCGTTCTTCCTCTCTGGCTTTATTTCCCCCTGGTTCCCGAGGATTCTTTAGTTTCAGCTCCTCACAGGGCTCACTCCCAACACTTGTCATCCAATGCTGCTTTTATTGTATCTCTCTCATTTTTGAAACACTCTGTTCTTGTGTCTCACACTTTAAAAGATCCCCCGCAGCCTTCACCAGCGGCATGCCTTCCGCCTCCTCACACCTCTGCGTGGAGCCAGGAATATCTTTCTTACAGGCTTCGCTGAGGGTGGAGGTGGAGTTGAGAACGCTGGCTTCTGACGAGTTTCTGCCTTCTGAACCAACCCATTTACCTGAACGATTTTATATTTTAGTTCTCCAAATCAAAGTGTATGTAGCCCCTTACAAGTAGAGTGTTGGAGGTTGCAGAGACGGCTCAGTGGTTAAGAGCACTTGTTCTTGTGGAGTGTTGGGCCTCATGAGGCCCAGTGTAACTTCCTGAGCCTAACTTGAGTTTGGTGAGGCCCAGTGTAACTTCCTGAGCCTAACTTGAGTTTGGTGAGGCCCAGTGTAACTCCCTGAGCCTAACTTGAGTTTGGTGAGGCCTAGTGTAACTCCCTGAGCCTAACTTGAGTTTGGTGAGGCCTAGTGTAACTCCCTGAGCCTAACTTGAGTTTGGTGAGGCCCAGTGTAACTTCCTGAGCCTAACTTGAGTTTGGTGAGGCCCAGTGTAACTTCCTGAGCCTAACTTGAGTTTGGTGAGGCCCAGTGTAACTTCCTGAGCCTAACTTGAGTGAGTTTGGTGAGGATTGACTCAGCACAGCCTGACCTAGGCCCACTTCTGCCCACCCACCTTATTCCTCACTCCACCTCACCACACCCCAAGATTCCAGCCCACTACCTCAGCTTTATATAAGTCCCTGCCTTGATGCAATAAAATGAGATCCTGCTTCGACAGACTCCTGGCTCAGTGTGTGTTTCTCCCCATGGCCAGGGGGGTGGTCTGGATCATCCACACTCACCATCACCATCCTGTTCAGCCCCAGGGAGAGACCGGCAGGACCAGCTCTGCCTCAGCCTTATCTGCTGAAGAACCCAGCAGACGAGGAGTCTTGTTTAGTTACCAGCATGCACCTAGTGGCTCACAACCATCTGTCTCCAGTTCCAGAGGATCTGACACCCTCTTCTGACCTACGAGAGCACCAGACATTCATGTAGTGCACACACATACGTGCAGACAAAACATCCACACGTATAAAATAAATCCTTTTTTTAAAGGTAGATCTCTTAGTCAAAAATAGCTTTTCCTTTTCTTCTAGAATCATTCACTAGAGGGTACCACCTTTTAAAAATAAAAATGAGAAAAATCCCAGCCCCCTCCTGAGCTTCACTCAGCACTCCTTCCTACATATTCATCTCTAGCCAGTCAGAAGGGTGCTTTCAGCTCTTCTTTGATTATGGGGAAACACAAGTTAACAAAAAAGGTACATCATTTCTGAATTGTCAATATCAGTTAAAAAGCATCCACATGCATTTTGGTCATTCTGTAACCACCCAATGTAACCCTGTTCCCTTCAGAATGTTATACCTGCTTCTCCAGAGCAGCTCGTCGCGGCCTGCTGAGCCCCGGCAGCCTCTTGACACCGTTCTGCTTACCACGCCAACGAGGTTTCCACGTGGATTGATGGGTTGTTTTTCACGCCCTGAACTGGATTTTACTGGGTTTTCTCCAAACCACTGGCTGCCTTTCTTTCACAGGCTCCGTTGAGAGAATTCAAAGTTGAGCAATTGCTTCAGTTTACAAACAAGAGAGCATTTCCTAACAATATCCCATATATTTGAAAAGACTTTATCCCCAACACATTTGGGCTGTTTCATTGAATTACGTAATCGTTAACCTTCTGTTCTTCAGAGGTTCTGGGTCCAGTGAGAAGTTACCACTGTTCAGTCGAGTGGAGCTGTACAGATAACGGATGTGGGAAGTTGAGTCCTGAATTCTGCTTCCCTTTGCATTCATGTTTCCTTCGCTGTGATAAACACCCAACAGAAACAAACTTAGGAAAAAAGACTCTGTCTCTCTCATAGTTTCAGAGGGTGCCTTCCTGTCTGTGGTTCTTTGGCTCTATTGTGTCATAGAATAGACATATTCTATGACACATATGACATAGAATAGACATAGAGGAAGAATATCACAGTGGGTAGAAGAGGCTGTCTATCCCTAAAAGACTTCAAAACCACACACTCGGGGACCTATTCCTTCCTGCAAGGGTCCTAAAGTTTCCAAACAGTCCACATTAGCATCATCACGAGATGTAAACCCAGGCTCCGATGCGTGAGCTCATGGGGGGAGCATTTCACATTTCAACCACAATATCTTTAGCTGTTCTTCAGGCTTATTGATAGAGACGGGGCAGGTTCAGGAGTGAAGCATCATGAGTTATTGAGAGTTACCTTTTAAAATAAAAATAGAATAACTTTTAATACACACATTTGTTCCTGAATCTCTGGATGGTTTTCGCCTTTGCTTACACTGTAAGCTTCAGAATCCTTTACCTCGGTACTCAGTTGTCATTTAAAGATAGCTACTTCCATTGCTTGTCTTCTTGTTTCTCTGCTTCCGGGCTTCTGAGAAGCAGTTATTTCTGGCACTCCAAATGAATGCTCTGCTCCCGAGGGTCTTGGAAACAGTACATAATTCCTTTTTTTTTTCCCAAAGTTTATCAAATTGTAAAAGTTTCCATTTCCGCCCCTCCTCCCAACACCCTCCCACTCCCCCCACTCCCTCTCCTCCTCCCTCTCCATCCCTAAGAGCAGTCAGGGTTTCCTGCCCTGTGGGAAGTTCAAGTTCCTCCCCTCTCCCTCCAGGTCTAGGAAGGTGAGTATCCAAATAGACTGGATCCCAAAAATCCTACATAATTCCTTTTTAACACAGGAAGAATGAATGCTCTGGGGGACAGTCCCAAAGAAGAAGGAGAGTTTACAAGGCAAGAAGAAGAAGGTCTCACCGCTAGTCTGGTGTCCTTGGGCAGGAGAAAGCTGGCTCCTGACAGAAGTGAGGGCTCGGCCCTTTGTTTATCATGGCAGTTGGCATGGGAACCACGTGTGGAACTTTCAGTCTCTACCTGCTCCACAGGAGAGGTTCTGAGAACCCAAGTTGGTGTGGTGGTTTGGCTAGGGAATGGCTTTGGGAAGTGTGGCCTTGGAGGAAGTGTGCCTCTGTGTGTGGGGTGGGTTTTGAGGTCTCCTATGCTCAAGCTACGCCCAGTGTGGGACACAGTCTCTCCCTACTGCCTGCGGATCAAGATGTAGGACCCTTAGCTCCATCTCTAGTACCGTGTCTGCCTGCACGCCACCATGTTTCCTACTGTAATGATAGTGGGACTACACCGCTAAGTGTAAGCCAGCCCACGTAAATATTTCCCTTTTTAAGAGTAGCCATGGTCATGGTGTCTCTTCACAGCAATAGAGACCCAAACCAAGACAGAACTGTTGGTCATCCAGCAGTTACTCAGACGAGACGGATGTGAACTGAGGGGGCAGGGTCAAGATCATGTGCCACACTCAGGAGAATCAGAAGTTCTCAAGCGGACATTGTTGTTAGCCTGGCTTCAATACCGTAACTCTCCACTCCTTCTCAATGACACAGACAGTAGAGCGTTGATGTTGATGAACTGTCCAGACCCACGGTAGGCGACCACCAGCTGAAATGAAGACAGAGGAGCCTGCTGGGGACCATTCCTCAGAGCACTGTCGAGCCTTGGGGGTGGGTCTCAGAAGGGAGCTGAGTCTTGAATTGGGCGGAACCAGAGAGTCTGGAATTCAGGATTTGTTAAGGAAGGCCTTGGTGAAGGGATGTGTTTCTCCATCCGACACAGCGGCTACTCTAGATCATAGGGGCAGTTTTTAACTGTTCAAAAACACCATCTAGAAATAACAGAAACCCATTCACGGAGTACTCAAATATGTCCAGTAACAGACATCCCTAAAATTATCAACAGAAACACCCCAAATTTAGGGTTTCCGATCTGTGTATACTCATCAGGAACTGCTGGAGACAGGCATTAGGTTGTACCTGTGACCGCAGCATTGCAGGGGCTTCCACTCCCCGCTGGGCTGTGCCCAGAAAGTTTGTTTTAGAGGTTGAACTCCACCTCCAAGCATTGGAGAATGGAGTTGCCAGGTTGGGCTGTGAGTAGTATTGGCTTAGGGGTTCGTTGTACCCCATTTTCTCTGACAACGGTTGGCAGCCTTGGGTAGAGCCATCAGACTTCAGCCCGGAAGTCCTGCCCCTGGAGGGCCACCCTGCATCCCTCACCTGATCAAGAGCTGTAGAGTCTTTGATCTCTCTCTGTGCTGCTAGCATCCTTGTCTGTTCGTTTCTCAGCGTCACCCACTTGAACTTAGACACCAAGTCAGGGCCTCTGTCTTGTTTCCAGTGTTAACTGCAGAACTTAAAACAATTTTTAAGTCACATCTCTTAGCCAATAAAAATTTAGGGTGCAAATGGTATTACCCCTCGGTCTTGTAACTATCCTCTCTCTGCTACATCTGCTATCCCAAACCCTCCCTTCCCATCTCAAGCTTTAAAAACCTCTAGTCTTCCCCTGGTATCAGGGTGCCCACTTCAAGTCTTACCGCAGGCTGCAGGAAGGACCACACTGGATCCTTGAGAAGGAACTAGCAATTTATAAGGGGACACTGCATTCTCATGTTTCTGTCCTGCAGGGCAAATATCTGTTCTTAGCTGTCCTGGGCTCCCCGTCTGAAATCTGGTCTCACCTATCCCGACAGAGAACAGCAACAACAACAAAAATATGGGCATTGACCCTGGGTTTGAACTGAGAGAAAGCGACAGTCAAGATCATCTTGAAACCCTCTCTGGAGCTCCTGACTGTCGTCAGCTCGCTGGCTGTGCAGCTTCCTTGCTACTGTACGTACGCCCAGAGGGGTTAACAGTGGACCGATGTCAAAGCCTAAAAATAAAAGTCAGTACGCAAACAACGGGGTTTGTCAAGGAACAGTTACTCGCCCGCAGTTGTATTTTTCTCTGAATTCCAATCATTTGTTGCGGGCACTGAGGACAAACAGAGCCGTGGTCGGATTCCCCTGCCCGCCCTAGTCTGATGGCGTCTGTGTGGATGTGTGTCACCCAGCCCGGCCTCCACAAGCTATCCGCGTGGAGAGAGGGTTGAGTTTGTTTCAGGCTTGGGTGTGCTAGACGGAGGAGCCATCTTCCTCTCTCTCTGCACACTGACTACCCAGGCCTGTGCACACCCCCTCTAATAAACTCCTAAGTTGGTTTGTTGCATGTTCCATGTTTCTTTCCCTCTTGGGCCAGGTAATTTCACCTATGATTTCTTTGCACTCTGCTCTATAGCTTAAAACTATACTGTAAACTCTTAGGATTTGGAAGTTTATCTGGCATGGCTTAAAATCCATTTGTAACAAAGTCTGTTTCCTCAGAAAGTTTTGTCTATTTTTATGGATGGATGGATCTGTGTCTGTAAATCTTCTTGTGGACACGGAGTCGCACAAAATTGTGTCAGGCTCAGTTAAAGGTATAAATGCATGTGGCCAGTGTCTGTTTGTTTCTGACTGGCCTTGGACGTGTGAGTTTCCTATGTCCTGTGTGTCTCTTGTCTCGGTGATAGCTCAGCTGTTACTGTTGCAACTAGCCACCTGGGCTCAGAATTTGCCGCTGGGATTTCTGGCCCCTGAATCTGATGTAATAACAGAGATTTGTGTGTCGTTTGGGCATTAATGCTATTAAAGTTGTTTTATGCTGTTCTACTTTATTAAAAAAAACAGCTAAGGGAATTGAGTATGGTTAATATCTGTAACAAAAGGTTAGCTTAACACTTGCAGCCTTAAACTGTAGCTATTCTAGGAAATGAGTATTTGCCTCCAGCTTAGCTAAACTAAGCACAGCCATGTGGGCAGATGCCATCTGACAAGGGTTAGAGAAGAAGGAGGCCATGTGACCTCATCACCATCTTGATGGAAGGTAACCAACCACACGGAGTGGGTCGACCACGGAGACAACAACAGGTCTCCAAGATATCTTGGTTTAGGATGGATCTTGTATAATTCCTGTCCTGTCCTGAAAGCAAGGTTTATGAAAGACAGCATTTAAAACAACATGGGCTTAATGAGGCATTAAAGCTGCACCTCCATGTGTTCATGTACGGGGTGTATCTTGCTGGCAGTTAGATTTTGCCACATACGAGTATTGATTTTAGAGAGACTGAATTGTTTACACTGTTGAAACTTGGTTTTGCTTCTACAAATATAAAATGTTCAATAAGAAAGCTTTTTATAATAAAGAGGCATGCAGGCTCCTGCCATACCTCTATCTCTTCCAAAGATGTTGGGCACAGAAGAACTTCCACCTGGAGCTTGCTTTTAATATGACATAGTCAGCCACTGGGCGAAAAAAATCTGCTTTCGCTTCAACTGCTGCTCAGACCCTGCCCAGACCCTGCCCAGACCCCGCCCAGACCCCGCCCAGACCCTGCCCAGACTATATACGCACAAATAGGACACGTGAGGATCAATTGTTCCACTTTTCCTCGACAAAGTTGGCTGGTCCCTCCCAAGTTCCTACTCCACAGGAAAGTTTGTCAGATCTTCTGTGCCTGGCAGTGGAAGATTGATGCTGCCCCTGGGAATTCTGTCCCCAGTGACCATGGAGGAGCCTGGGGTAGCTGTCTAGGTAGCCGGTAAGTTCCTGTCATTCTATTTATTTATTTATTTATTTATTTATTTATTTATTTATTTATTTAGTATACAATATTCTGTCTGCATGTATGCCTGAAGGCCAGAAGAGGGCACCAGACCTCATTAGGGATGGTTGTGAGCCACCATATGGTTGCTGGGAATTGAACTCAGGACCTTTGGAAGAGCAGGCAGTGCTCTTAACCTCTGAGCCATTTCTCCAGCCCCAGTTCCTGTCATTCTTAATACATTCGGGAACTGCTTGGTCTGCACTTCTGCTTGCTCAGATACTGCTGTATCCTTCTCAGATTGGTGGTGTTTGACGACTAGGCTAGTAATGTCTCCGTCAGTTTAACAGGTCTTTCTCCAAGGCTCCGACCACCTTTATAGTTCACTGGTTAGGTCACTAGTTAAGTTTCTTGTTAAAAATGCAGACACGTTTGCCTTGTTTGCAGGCTTCATAGTGAAGGATGAACAGGTTTTAGATGTAACTTTCCACTAAAGAATCACAGAAAATGATTTAAGATGTATAAATGCAAGTTGTAAAGGTATAAATAAATGAAGTAAGGGGTATAAAGATGTTTTGGACTTCTATGTGATTGTTACCCTGGGATTGTGGAGGTTCAGAGTTTTAGCATTGACAAATTGATAAATGGAGTTCTGATAAACTGACAGCACTGACTATGTACTGTTCTGCCACAAGCTCAAGGTTTTACCTTTCCTTTGGTTGTCTTCTAAGTGCATTTCATCAGGCTAAGATCAGGCTCTCTAGACATAGGAAAAATGCTCATGCCTTTAGACCCAAAGCCATAGCCTTTGCTATGACACCAAGGTGTAAATCTGTTCCAGCTGTTTACAGACACCTGCATGTTTCTGGAGAAAAAATGATGTTACTGTACCAACTAATCTGACCTGGTGGAAACTAAGACCAAGTGTCCACAGATTATCCTAAGAACTTCACCAATACAACCAGGGTGGTGTGGGAGTTAATACATGCTGTGGTTAGGCTTTATTGCCATTGGTTAATAAAGAAACTGCTTTTGGCCAATGGCTTAACAGAATATAGCCAGGCTAGAAGAGATATATATATAGAGAGAGTGGGTGGAGTCAGGGAGAAGCCACATAGCACTGCAGGAGATAGACCCCTGACGCCGATGCTTGAAGCTGAACAGCCACATGGCAATACACAGATTAATGGAGATGGGTTAGTTTAGGATATAAGAGCTAGCTAAACATATGCTTAAGCTATTGGCCAAACAGTATTGCAAATAGTATAGTTTCTGTGTGATCATTTCGAGTCAGGGTGGTTGGGAATGGACTAACAGCCTCTGCCAAATGGGGCAGCCTCTCCTAACACGAGGGCACATCTCCGTTCACTTCTTTCTGGCAATCTCTTCCCATGGCTAACCCCTTCACAGGACTGGTGGTAATAATCTATTTTTTCTCCTAGCACTTTGCCTGCTCTGTTTCCTCCAGGAACCGAATTGCAAGGTCTCCAGGGTGGCGGGTAACTGAATGCTTCTCCACCTGTACCTCCCACTGACCACGAGCCCGTCAACTCCTGATGCCCCCACCACCACGTTGTCCCACGCCGACAGGGAGTAACCTGATTTTAACTGGAACTCATATATCAAAAAATGTTCTAATCTCTATGCCACATACTAACATTCTTCTCCTCTGAAATCTTTTTGAGCCATGCCCCCACAATTCAAACAACCCTCACCACTGTCTTCCACGCACCTACAAGTATAGCCCATTAAACATCAGTTAAAGCTTCCTACTGTTTTCCTAACCCAAACTCCCAAAGTCCAAATTTCTCCAAACAAAAGCATAGGCAGGCCTATCACAGCACTATCCCACTCCTGGTACCAACTTCTGTCTCGGTTAGGATTTCTTTTGCAGTGAAGAAACACCATGACATGGCAACTCTAATAAAGGAAACATTTAATTTGTGTGGCTCACAGTTTCAGAGGTTTAGTCCGTTATCATCATGGTGGGACTTAGTGGCACACAGGCAGACATGTTGCTGGAGAAGGAGCTGAGAGTTCTACATCCAGACCTGTAGGCAGCAGGAGGAATCTGTCTACACTGAGTATACCTTGATCACAGGACACCTCAAAGCTGGCCCCCACAGTGACACATCCTCCAACAAGACCACACCTCCTAATAGTGCCACTCCCTATGAGCTTATGAGGGCCAATTACATTCAAACTACCACACTCTCTCACCCTTATCTGAGGAAAACTCTACTCTCTCAATCCCCCCCCCCATTTCCATCTGGTCTTCCAAGTGAAGAAGCCACTACACAGACCCTAACTGTTGAATGTTTTTCTTCTGATAAAATTGACTGGAAAATGGCTAAGTTTTCAGGTCTGCTAATATACCAACTGAAACAGACAATAACTTATGGTCATGATATGATTATGGACACTCATTGCATCCCCGGGTACTGGACTTCACAGAGTAGGCACTCAATTAATATAAGTTGAATTTGAATGAGTGAATGGGTGGCCTTTAATTTCTCAGATGAATTTGTAAGCACTATCACTGATAGGCTTGTAGCCCAGATGAGGCTAATGAAGTCCAGCTTCTCGGGTTCTTCTAGACTGACCCATCACTCACCTTTGCCCTTATTTATTCCCTTCCTCACCCACCCAAAGCCTCCAAAGGGTGCTTACTATGCAGACAGAGTCAAGAGCAGGCAGTGCATTAATGGACACAAATCCTGGCACAGCTGCCCGCCCTGGACTCACACGCACAGTGGAGGGCACAGTTTAGGGGACTCAGGAGCTGGCAGCTACGCCGGGATGGAAAGAAGCCCAAGGGCCCTGCATCACAGAACAGTGAGATCAGGGAAGTTTGGACAAAGGAGGTTACAAAAGACCAAGTTCAACTTTTGAGCAATATTCCGGAGGCGTGAAACTCAGGTATCACTTCAGGCAACTATGCAAATGGCGTTGTGCAATGATACGCTCAAATTAAACCCTGAACAAGCCCAGTTCCATCATGCTGGTGTGGCTATTGTTTGACCTCCTTACAAGTAGCTAGTATAACAGCAAAGTAAGCAGAAACTTCTGTGAATAATCCCTTGCTATGAATGTACAGAGAGAAGGGATATTCTGGCCTCTGGGACCAGTTGAAACGTCTATAAATGAGAGACTGACTTAATAAACTGTGGGAGGGGAGTTTCTAAAATATAATATTATGCAACCATTTAAAATGATGTTCCATAGTCACTGACAAGGAACGATGTCCACGTGGCAGGCCTGTAGAAAACTAAATCCCAGCGCTATGCACATCTGCTATGGCATCTGTGTGTGAGAGAGAAAGAAAGGAGGCTTTAATTTCTTTCGTTAGGTTTCTGTAGTGTGTGCATGTTTAAGAAGTAGGGTTTGGAGCTGGAAAAGCTTCTCAGAGGTAAAAGCACTTGCCGCCTTTGCGGAGGAGCCTTCGCGCATGCGGAGAGGGAGGTCTGTGGTCTCTTCCTGCTCCTAGGTCGCTGATCTTGTTGGTTAAGGGAGCCGTCCTTGTAACCTCATTTCACCTTAAAAGTCTCCTTAAAGGCCCAGTTTATAAATACATACTGGGGACCGGAGACTCGACATCCAAATCAAATTCTGGGGAGAAGACAGCTCAAATGATAATGGGCAATAGTTGTCAGTTTCGTAGCCCAGGAAAGAGAAGAAACTAAAAATTGTAAAATAGAGATATTTTTCTCTTTCTATACACACACACACACACACACACACACACACACACACAGAGAGAGAGAGAGAGAGAGAGAGAGAGGGAGGCACAGTTGTAACCTAATGTTGGCTGTCTGAAGGCTCCTAAACTCCAACCCTCTGTAGGCTACCTCTTCCTTTAATGTCCAGACAACCTTTCTTGAGATCTTTACCCATGTCTAGACAG